>NW_024349803.1:24301597-24460338 GCF_902729225.1 Pteropus medius | reverse complement strand
CTCACACACGGGCCTCACACTCATTCACACGCGGCCTCACACTCGCACACACACAGGCCTGACACTCCCCCATGCGCGGCCTCACACTCGACGCTCGGGACCGTGTGGTGACGCGCTCCTGCTGCTCCGATGCCCCCGCTCGCAGCCGGGACGCGGGCGGAGCAGGCGACCTGGGTCACGGGTGGAGGGACACACTTCACTGTCCTCGCGGCTTTCGTGATGCTCAGAATCCCTGCGTCATTAAAACAGACAAACGAACGAAAGGAGTCAGGGCCGGGCGCACGCGCACCTCAGGGACGGACAGCCTTTGCCATAGCACTTCCTTCACCCTGGTGAGCCTGTCCCTTTGAGCGGCCTTGAAACCCTTCACAGGGCTCCCTGCGCCCCTCCCTCGTCCCTGGGGTCTCCTTCCGGCCAGGCGGGGACCGTCTGAGGTGTGATGCGTCACGGATCCCTCTGCCCAGCCCCGCAGACACCCCCTTTCTCTCTGCGTCGGGCCAGGGCCGTCCAGGGGCCCGCGGGTTTTTCGGGGCTCGGCCCCCGTCCTGTGCCTCCTCACCCCGCCCCAGCCACAGCGGCCTTGAGCCCTGTTTTCCCTTTTCCTCTGACTCCTCCCGCTGACTACCGACCGCTTTACCCCTGTAACTCCTCCAGACTGGCTCGGATCACCCCGGTGCCGTCCGTGTGGACACGCCCACTTAACCGCCTCCCCTCTCCCCCAGAAACCACCCCGCTCCAAGGCCCAGGTGCCCTCCACACGGCCTCCTGCCATGCCGTCAGCATGTCCTCGGCTCCCACGAGCCACCGTGTGACTCCCCCCGCTCCTCCCCGCCCCAGAATAAGCTCCTCGGGAGCAAAGGTCCTTTGTCCATGTATTTGGCTGTGTCTCGAGTGCTTAGCACAGAGCGTGCTCAGTAAGTATCTGCTGAATGAGTGACATTTCAAATGTGACGGACTTCATCGTGCTCCATACAGTGGTAGGAGGTGTTTAAAGTAAATTTAGTATCTCTTCCTCCCCTGGGTTACTCGTGAAATAATCTGGCATTTTGTTTAAAAATACATAGCTATGCTAATGAGTGTTTGCAATCAGGGATTATTGGCAAGTAGCCCCAATTACTGAGAGTAACATTAAAAATAATGGAATAAAGGCAGAATTCTTCCTGCGTCTGTATCGGGCAGTGGGAATCCCCCATGCCCTCCCGGTCCTGCACTGACATCCATCTAGATGGAGGGGACAGGCGCCCGCGCCCACCTGCTCGGCCTCTCCGTCCGGCCTGCCCTTTCTTCCTCTGACGTTCCACCATGTGGGGTGTCATTGGGCAGCGGTCAGCTGCAGGGGGAAGTGAGCGTGACCCGTCAGGCCTAAAGGCAGGGTCTTTGTAATCTTACCTGAGTAGAAACTCTGGGATAGGCAGCCTCCAGGGTGGGGGAATTTGGGGAGGCAGCGACTTTGCCAAAGGACGAGGTCTTTGTTTCCGCTCGGACGTCTTCAGCCCGCAGCTCGTCGCCCTTTGAGAAGGCGGAGAACCAGCCGAGACGGGGGCCTGCCCCTGTTTTCACCGTGGAGTGCGGACAGGCTGATGTGGACAACACGCATCGTTTCCTCGCGTGTCTCTCTCGCTTGACAAGGACACTGTCCCCCGAAGTTCTCCAGAGACGTGTCCGTCTGCCCCTGTGGCCAGATCTGTGTCATGTGCAGATGGTGAGGCCAGCCACTGGTAGGCGGGACGAGGTGATCGGGACGGTTCATTCCCTCCGTGAAGGGCCAGGTGGCGCCGGCGGTGGGCTGTGTGGCAGCTCTGTCCTTGTTCCCGTCACTCACGTCTGGAGGCGTAGGCACAGGAGAGGCAAGGTTGTGTTCCAGCAAAACTTTATTCAAGGGGTGGACGGCTCTGCTTAGCTGACCGCTGGCGGAGAGCCGTCTGGGTTTGTCCGTCACCGCAGCCTCAAGGCTTAGAAGAGGGGACTTCTCAAAACCCGTGCTGTTCCTCCATGTGGCAAAGGATGACGGCCCTGGACAGCATCGGCCGCGTGCCCTACACAGGCCCCCTCGTTGAGTTTGGGACCATCTTGCTATTAAAATAGAGATGCGCAAACATATCGTAAAAGGAAGTCGCAGAAACCGTGATTCCGCTCCGAGAACCAGGACGTGTGCGCCCTTCGCCGCCTGCTTCGGTCGAAGCTGGTACTCAGGGAGGCAGGGACCCCGCTCCGCTCCGTTCGATTCTTTCCAGAATGTGTGCGTGCCTTTGCAGTCAGCTCAGCCCCTCACTGGAACGGAGTCGGAGGGGCCGGGGCAGCTCCGGAGACCGGCTCCAGTGCCGAGCTCGCCTGACGGGCCGGGGGACACGTGGTGGAGCGACGGGGTGCGTACAGACTTCCAGAGCAGGCAGTGCGAAGGTGACCCCGGGCACAAGTCACAGGGGACCTGAGGAAGCGCGTGTGTTACGCAGCGTGGGACAGATTCTGTTCCCTTGGGCGTCGCCCTTGTGTTCCCGATGCTACTTAGTGACAATGTGTGCGGCGTAACGAAGGGTATGATTGGTCAGGATTTGACTTTATCACAGAAAAACGAAAAGCTTTGTTGTCATAGGTTAATATATGGAAATAACTATTATTCTGGTGCAGGATGTAATTTTGCTGCCTACAAGAAAAAATATGAAGAAAGTTACCTTGTGTGCTGAAGTGCTACTTCCTCTATAGGACAGGAAGTGGCAGGATGGTCGAGAGGCTCGGCACGGGTCTGGATACATAATATCGTCTAAGCGCCCCCGACGGATCCTGTGTCAATCAGGTGTCAGTCCAGGGGTCACGTGGCTGTCCAGCTCACAGATATTGCCTTCAAAATCAGGAGTGGGTGGTAGTTCCCTAATATTTCAGGATAATATTTACAGTGACAGTCACCTAGTTTGGCTGGAAGCAGTCCGGAGCTTCTTGCAAAGCAAGCTTTTTCTGGAGATGGAGTGACGTTCTTGGGACACTTTCTTTAATCGCCGGGCAATAAAAAAAGTCTGCTTTCTCGGCGCGTTGTCGGTGAGGATGGTGGCAGGACCTGATGCATCGCTCGGCTTTTCGTAAGAGCTCCTGTGTGTTTGAGTATAAATGTCTACAAATGTGGAGAGGGCCCGGGGATGAGAAGCTTCTACAGGCCCTGTGATCGGCCACATCCGTGTCTGCACCAGCTGCGGACGTCACGCATTGACCGCGGGCTACATCGTCTGCAAGTTACGCCCTGTACAGGGGCCGGGCCGGAGCCAACACCTCTCCGCTGCTTCTCGGGGTCCTCGGTTCCCGTCTGACATGGAAGGAGGCTCTGTGAGGCGTGTGTCGGGGAAGGGCTGCGTCTTCTGACATGACCAGCTTGACCTCGCTGCTTTCCTGGGACCCCGAGCACGCATCCCGGTGTCTGTCGTGACCTCTTTCGTTGACGGGATTTTCTGAGACTGCGTTTGCTCTTTGACTGGTGGGTCGCTTGGGGGACTCGGAGGAAACTCCTTCCTGCAGTCACAGCATCGTTTGTTCATCACGTCCCTCGTTCGTTCAATGCAGAAAGTGTTTCTTGGGCATCTATTGTGGTGCCCGTCTCTTCATCTCTGAATCTTTTCCTCTCTTTTCGTCATCATGTATCATTCATTCCTCATTCACCGAATATTGGTGTTTACCATGCGCCGGCATAGAGGGGCAAGGCAAGGGACCCTCTTGGGACGCTCTTGGCTGCGGTGTCTTCTGTGGGAACCGCGGTCCTCTCTGTGTTCCGAGCATGACCACGCCCGCGCCTGACCGGGGAATGGTGCCTGGACTCGGACGGCTTCCATCAGTCCGCCGAAGCGAGGCCTTCCTGGAGGCAGAGCGGCTTCTGCGGGGTCTTCACGACCGAGCGTCCTCCCCTCTCTCGCGGGCTCCTCGGCCTCTGCTGCCCCGCGGAGCTTTCCACGGCTGCTCTGTTCACCCGCGTCCGCCCCGTGCCTGGAGTGGAGGGCGCGGCCAGTTTATAAACCCCATTCCCTTTCCATTGCCCCTTGGTTTGCCAGCCGGAATTACTTGATTTTTTTTTTTTTAACGAAAGAAGAATCGGGAGAGGATACATCTGAATTATCCTACGTTTGGCATCTGTTGAGTGCCGACCGTGCGCCGGATGGTGGCTTTGTGCCTTGACGTTCTTACCTCATTTCCTGTCATCCTCAAAATAGCCCTGCAGGGTACGAACCCCTTTTTTTCCTTTACAGGTGAGAAGCCTGAGGCTCGGGGGTTTTGTCAGTGTCTCACGTGAGTACGTCTCATCTGTGGTCAGATCTGGGTCTGAACTTGAAGTTTTCGGGCATACATTTTCTGTCCTACCTTTAACCTAAGTAAAGAGTACCCGCCTCGAGAGAAGGTGAAAGCCGATAGGTGCCTCCTTTTTGCAACAGGGGATGCTCGGTAATGCATGTGTTGCGTCTCACCCCGTGGGGCTCTTGATTAGCGACACAGTCACACAGTGCCGCGGGTCTGCAATGCCGCCTCACGAGGAAGAACACGTGTGTCTTCCTGATAACGCTCTCGTTGGCGTCGGGAAAGTTAAGTTTATCCTATTAACTTGGTTGCTGTCAATTTTATTATCATGTGAAAAAAATGTATCTAATATCACAGCGAAAAATAACGCCTTTGGATGATTCATTTTTAATGCTCGAACAGAATAACGGAGACTTCAAGCTGGTGTCACTTTTCAAGTTCGCATTATGCCGGTTTTCAGACAGCACATGCCGAGTTTGAAAGTACCTGGATTATGGTGGTTTTTACTGGCTGCGCAGTAATTTAATTCAGGGTCGTGAGATCCTACAGGGATCTATCGGATCAGAATCACAAATGGCTTGTTCTAATTAAGATCGCAGGCGAATTTTATTTCCAAATGCCTAAATTTAAAATAACCACGGACCTCTGAATTGGGGTGCAGTCAGTCAGGAAGACAGAGCACAGGGCGGGAGGAACAAAATGGTCTTTCTCCCGCCTCCCCACCCCTGCCAGGGACCCGCCTGGGGCGCAGCGAGACCTGATTTGCTTCGCGTTTCATTCCAAAGCCTGTCCTTTTTCAGGCTTCCCATTACACATATTTGAAAACCAGCTCTTAGCATTTCAGCTGTCACTCTCACAGCCTCCAAGTTCTTAAATTAGGCTGATCACAAAAGAGACCAGTTTTACGCCCTCCTTTCATTCAGGGGCTGATCCCCTACCCCAGGCCAGGGCCACGCGGGTGACGTTCAGCACAGATGACGGCTTTTGTTCCGAGGCACGCGGAAAGGTGACAGGGCAGCTGAATCACCCTCTCGCTGACGCAGGAAAGGGGGCGGCTCCCTGCCACGTGGCCACGGCCACCAGGTGTCCGAGCGCCAGCTGCGCACGCGGAAGCTGTGGGCGGGTGCACGTGGGCTCTGCCACCGTCACCGTGGGTGTCACGTACCCGCCTGCCCGGGGCGGAGTGCTGGCTGTCCGTCCTGGAGCAGCTGCAGCCACCTCTTGGGTGCGACCTCCACAGCCTCAGGTCTGTTGGAGGTTGAGTTAAAGAGTTGCCGATGGCTTGGGGAGGTCAAATAAAGAGGAATCAAGGTTTTGTAAACTTAGGAGAGTCGCTGATGTGTTTCTAGTGACAGGCCCCTCATAAATGCAGAATTGCATGCCTGTTGGTGATTCCTGGCTGGGGGCGGATTCGCAGCCCCCTGCCCTACTGCTCCGGGGCCATTGGGCACTGTCTGGAGATATTTTTACCATCACAACTGTGTGTGCGGGTGATGCTACTGGCATCTCGTGTACAGAGGCCAGAGACAATGCCAGACATCCCACAGCCTCTCAACCAAGAACCCTCCAGCCTCAAGTGGCCATCAGCGCAGGACGATAAACCCTGAAATACATTTACTCACCTGTCCGGGAGTTTGTGGGGGTCAGGGGATCGAACAGATTGGAAGCTGGGCTGGAAGTTTTAAATTCTGTGGAGACAAAGTATTATTGACACCTCGATTTTACAGTGTCTTTTGGGGGTAAAGACCCTAATAAATCCCCACAGCCGAAGAATCAAAAGGACGTGTCCTCCTGCCCGGTGGAGAACGGATGTGGCGATTTTCGAGTTGGTCCTTCGGGTGGTCGCCCGAGCCGAGCTTCAGGAGCGACAGGAGAGTACTGGACGATTGTGTCTGTGTGGATGCCACAGGTTTAAATTGTGTTGCAGAAGCACCCAGTATAAAGTAGATGTTGCTTCTTCCCAAAAGTGGTGGGTAGCCGAACTTTCTGGAAACCGTGCTACCCTTTTCGTCGAGAAATTAGAGAATTCATTAAAGAAGCTGGGGGAGGGCAGCCAGTTCTCACCCCTTCTGTCTCCAGCCCGCCTCATCCCGTGTCCTGCACTAGCTCTTGTCACTCAGCTCGCACAGGACAGGTCACCTCTGTCCAGGAAGTTGTGCCTCCGGATGAGGAAACCGTACGCCTCCCCTGTGATTAGCTTCAGGAATCCTCCCGACAATCAGAGAGCGGCTGAAAAAAACATCTCCAAATGCTTAAGTGCTTCAGTGAGTTCTTGACTGGGAACAAGGCAGTGTTGGTAAGAAGTTTCAAATATTTAACCAGCAGCCAAGAGTGGAGGCCGTGGTTGGAAGCCATCGGTGGCTAGGTGGACGCACATACCAGCTGGCATGGCGTGTAAACAAGAGGGTATTTACAAACGTAGAACTGGAAATGCGGAGCATGAGCCAAGTTGCTGATTACATCTAGGTATTTTTTTCTTTTAGTCATTGACTCTTTAACTTTTGTCTAAGAATCGCTAAAAATAACCAGTTGTCGAAAGGTTCGTTTGGTCCAGTGACCTGGCCTGGTCTCCATCATTCAGCTGGTCCTCACTGAAGACCGGCCTACTTGGCTCGATGGCCAGGTCCAGCAGGCAGCCCCCAGTCCCCAAGATGCAGTGCTGGTAGGTGACACCGGAAAGTGAGGCCTGGCGGCCCTTCAGCTGGCATGTAATGCTGGCGAGAAAAGGAGAATTTGTTTCATTTTTAGTCTCTATCACTTAGAAGTTCCAAACTTTTCTCTCTCTGTCCAGACAGTGTATGAGAGAATCAATTAGGCAGCGAGCCATATTCACGATAATGTGCTGAAACTGACATAATGCATATTTTTTTAATTTAAGAAATCCATGATTATCTTTCTCTCCCAGTCCTTCTCAGCCTCCTCTGCACCCTCCTGTATAAACAATGAAACATGTAAAAGGGGTTTAAATCCTACAGGGGAGGCTATTTTCAGTATCTTTGTTCAACTAGCAGAACAAAGCTCTGAGGCCATAGAGTAGAGTCACTTGTCAGAACGAGACTTTCCTATGGGTATTTTTCTTTTGCTTTTTGAAAGAAATAGTACTTTTTTTCCCTTTAAAGAGCAGCTTTTGTTTCTTTCTCTATCTTCAGGAGCCATTAAACAAGTCTTCATACTGAAGGATACACATAGATCCCAACACACTTTCTGTTTGGAGAAAGCCAGTGTGTATTTCCAAGGCTCCCTGATTCCAACGCTCCTCGCTGTGTAAGACGTCGGGATAATCAGCTAAATGTGTTGTTGCGTACGCTTTCCTAGGAAGAATGACGGAGATGGGAGTTAGGAGTATTTCTTCTAATTTCAGCATTGTTAATAACTACCTTTGTGGCAGTAGGGCAGGGGGCAAGCCGTTTACCTTGAATTTCTGCCTAAATGCAGGGATTTTAAAATCGAAAGGGTCGATTTGTTAAGTGGGCTTGAAAACTGATGGAGTGTAAGAACCTCCCCCAAGTGGGTTCGAAACCTGATGGGAGCGTTAGAACTTACCGAGTTTGGGTTTTTCCAGAGTCCCAGGTGATGTATTCTTTTACAGCCAGTCTCCAAGTGTTTATGCGTCACTGAAAATCCATTCTCTTCAGTTTGAAGACTATAGAAATTTAAGGTTCAGAGAAGCTGAGTAATTTACTCAAGGCCATAGAGCCGCTTGTGGGGGGAGCTTTGTCTTTAAATGTCATCCGCTGATCTGCAGAGTGCTCACTTCCCAATTTATTCCTCGCTTATTTAATCTGAGAATGACGACACCTTTTTTGGTAATAACAAAGATACACACACACACACACACACACACCCTTTTTTGGTAATAACAAAGATACACACACACACACACGCACGCACACACACACAGACATATATTCTCAACAAATCGGGTATAGAGGAATGTATCTAACACATCAAAGCCCACAGCTAACATCACACTCAGTGGGGAAAAGCTGACAGCTTTTTCTCTGAGATCAGGAAGAAGACGAGGGTGCCCGCTCACTTCTCCCCAGCATAGTACTGTAAGTCCTAGCCACGGCATTAGGAAAGAAGGGGAGAAAGCCCTCTGACTCAGGAAGCAAGAAGTAAAATCGTCCGTAGTTTCAGATGACATAATATTATATGTAGAAAACATATAATATTCCACCAAAAAAAACTCTTAGAATAAATGAATTCAATTAATTCGCAAGATACAAAATCAATACACAAAAACCAGTTGCATTTCTGTTCGCTAGTAATGAAACATCAGAAAAAGAAATTAAGAAAACAACCCCATTTGCATTTGCTTCAAAAAGAATAAAATACCTAGGCATAAATGTAACCAAGGAGTTGACAAATCAGTGCGCCGAACTTTATAGAACATTGAAGACATGAATAAGTGGAAAGATGTTACATAGCCATGGTTGGAAGAATTAATATAAGTTACTCATACTACCCAAAGTGATCTACAGATCTAATGCAATCGCCATCAAAAATTCGATGGCACTTTTAACAGAAACAGAAAAAAAAAAAAACGGTCCTAAAATTTGTATGGAACCACCAAAGACTGCAAATAGCCAAAGCAATCTTGAGAAAGAAGAATTAAACTAGAGGCATCACACTTCCCGACTTCAAACTATATCGCGAAGCTATAGTAATCAAAACGGTATGGCATTGGCATAAAATCGGGCATATGGATCAGTGGAACCAAATAGGAAGACCAGAAATAAGCCCACACGTAAGTGGTCGATTAATTTACAGCAAAGGAACCAAGTGTACGGCGGAAAAAGGACGGTCCCTTCAATAAAGGCTGTTGGGACAACTGGACCACCACATGCAAATAATGAAACTGGACCCCAATCTTACACCAAACACGAAGATTAAGTCAAAATGGATTAAAGACTCGAACATAAAGCCTGAAAACATCAAACGCATAGATGAAAACCTGGGCAAGCTCCCTGATATCAGTTTTGGCAGTGAATTTTTTTGGGATTGACACCAAAAGCAAAGGCAGCAAAAGCAAACGTAAACCAATGGGACTGCATCCCACTGAAAAGCTTCTGCGCACAGCAAAGGAGACCGTTTACAAGAGGAAGACTATAGAAATTTAAGGTTCAGAGAAGCTGAATAATTTACTCAAGGTCATAGAGCCACTTGTGGGGGAGCTACTTGTGAAGAGCGGGAGAGAGTATTTACAAATCCTGTATATGCTAGGGGCTTACTGTCTAAAATATATAAAGAATTCATAAAACTCAGTAGCAAAAAACTAAACAATCCAATTGAAAAATGGGCAGAGACGCTAAATAGACATTTTCCCAAAGCAGACATGCAGATGGCCAACAGGTACGTGAAAAGATGCTCAACATCACCGGTCGTGAGGGAAATGCAAACCAGACCCACAGTGAGATGCCACCTCACGCCTTTAGAGTGACCATTGTCAGAAGACAAGGGAATGTCAGCGAGGACGTGGGGAAAAGGGAGCCCTTGGGTGCCGTTGGCGGGACGTGAGCTGGCACGGCCACTGCGGAGAACGGTGTGGGGGTTCCCCGAAATTTAAAAACGGAACTGCTGTCTGACCCCACAGTTCCTCTGCTGGGCATTTACCTGAGGGAAGCGAAAACAGGTTACTCATGAGTTGGCGATCTGGCGCGGGGATCGCTGCTGACGCGGTCGGATCGCCATCTTGGGATGGATGGATCGATGCGGGTCGTCCGTCGTGGATGGGATCGGATGGAGATCGTGTTGGTTGGTGCCTTGCCTGCCTGCCTGCCGCGTACCGCAAACCTGGCTGTTGACACTAACGTAGCATGCTGGCGCACACTGCACGTGCCTGCGCATGCGGCGCACGCACGCGACAATGGCGGCTGTTGTACCTGCGGCGCACTTGCACGTACCGCATGGATGCGCACCTGCCGCCTCTCTGCAGCCAGCGTTAACGCAGCGTCATGTCGCTGTAAGCATGCCAGCCCCACCTAGCAGCCAGCGGCCTCGGTGTTGCCTGGATCGTAGCGTAGCGCTCTACCTGCTGTACCTGCTGCGTAAGCGCACGCGCGATGCCGCGTAGCGGCCTGGTGACGACACCTGCTTGGCGCACCTGTGACGCAAGCGTACCTGCGGCGGCGCACACGTACCAGCATGCGTTCTTGCCACCTGGCGGCCTGCCTTACGTCGCGTGCGTACCGCGCACGCACACCTGCGTTCTTTGCATAACGGCGCACCGCAACACCTGCGCAGCGGTAGTGGCGCAACGCATGCGGCCGCTTGCCGCCAGTTGTACCCACCTACGCGCACACTGCATACACACACACACACATACACTGCATAATGGAGTGTTATGCAGCATTAGGAAGAAGGATATTTTGCCTTTTGTGACAATGTGGCTGACTAGGGCATTATGTAAGTAAATCAGCCAGACAGAGAGAGACAGACACTTTGTCCTATCTTATATGTGAGTCTAAAGAAAAAAAAGTCAGTTCCTGGAAGCAGAGCAGAGAAGGGCGGGCCCGGGGCCGCGAGGTGGGGGGCAGGGAGGTGGGGGGAGCAGGGCGAGGCTGGTGAAGGGGACAGACCTTCAGCTGTGGATCACCGACGCCTGAGATGCAGCGCACGGCACGGCGGCTGGAGTTAAACATCCACACACGTGTGCGTGTGTGCGTGTGCACGTGTGCGCGTGTGCATACGCTAAGTCTTGCACGCCTCGCTGGGACTTAGGTCACTTACGAATTACTCAGCCGTGGACAGGTTCCTCAATTTATGTCAGTTTAGTTCATTTTTGCCCAACTCAGAAGCCGTCAGGAGGGTCTCAGGTATAAGTGGAAGCAGTGACAGTCCCTTAAAAGCTTTCATATGAAAATAAAAGCGCCCATTATTATATTTTATTGGTCTCCCCGTGTGGCCATAATGCTTACCGTTTTAACCGCTACAGTTAATTTTAGTGCCTCCATTTCATCTAGATAACATGAGCGGACCAGTGGTCGGTGCTTTCCTGCCTGGGACTCGGGACTGTTCGTTCATCGTCTCTGTGGCTGACATTTTGTGACGGACGAAATGAAAGGCCGAGGGAAGAAAGGGCTGCGTCACGCTCCCTGCCATCCCCCGCGCACGTAGCCCTGACGCTGGGCAGCGGCGCCGTGAGCCTGTCGGTGTCCAAGGTCTGCCTCCTCACAACCTTGTCCTTGCCGACGACTTCCGAGAGAAGGAGATGCAGAAACAGAGGACGAGAAGGCCGGGCAGAGCCCGTGTCTGGGCCGGGGGCCCGTGAGGCGTCTGGGTTGAGGCGCGCGGCCACGGCAGGGGGGACTCATCTCCGCAAGCTGCCTGGCCTTGGCCTTGGCCTTGGTCTGGCTGGGCCTGCTCAGGCCCACTCCTGAGTGGGTACAGCCTTCTGCCTAGGTACTGAGTCGGCTCACTGTCCCCGACGGCCACGTGGAGAGAGGGTGAAGAAAAGCCACAGTACTTCCAGGCGCACTGACCTCCGAAGCCTCTTGAAAGCTTGGGAAGCACAGGCGGTGTGGCCTGATCATTGTCCTGGCGTTGTCCAGTTCGGATTGGCTATGTTCGTCATCCTAGCCAGAAACGGGATGGCGGGCGTGACCCCTTTGCGCAGCTCACACAGACTCGGAAATTATAGCTCAGCCAGTAGGGACAGATCAGTGCGTGGGACTGGGTGTCACTGATAGAATAAGGTTCCTCCAGGTGTTTCTTTTCCCTTGCGATTTCTGCACGTCCTTAATGTGTATGACCGGCTGCGTGCGTTTTAAATCTGTATATTCGAAAGCGCGTTGTGTGACCGTAACAAACAATGACAGTTTTTAAATGGTTAAATTTTACGTTGAATTATATTCTGTGACTCGTGTATGAGGTCGTATTCGTTCACTGTGAAACCCCACGAGGGGCACTTGTGAATACTTGGAAATGCAGACAAGTGGTTTCAAGATCTTTGATGTACGCACTTAATAAATAGGTTCGGTAAAATTCATATTTCTTGACATATTCACTACTCAGCAAAAACATCGCATACGTCTTTTTAATTATTCCCCAGCTCCCAGTGCCTTCAAATCTTAACAATGAATTAATTCCTTTGATGTTACACACGTTTCATAAAATTATATGCAACCGCACAGAAAAATAACATCAGCCTCTCTTTCGATCCTAAAAATTGGTGAACTGCGTCTCTCGCAGCTGTCGAATTTGTTCACAGATTCCTCTCGGAGTTTGGCGCTTTCGTGTGTCTGTGTTACTGTTTTACGGGTGAAGCAAAGTATGACTTCTGAGTGTCTTTGAAAGCTGTACACATGCTTCAGAAGTAATAAAAGCAGCCTTTAAATAATGTTAAATGAAGAAAAAGCAACTACTTTTAAAGCTTTTTCCTTAAGGCACACGAGAGAAAACGCTAGTGTGTTAACTTTTGGGTCCAGATTCTTCAAGGATGCGGGGCACCGTGTCAGGCAGTCAGCTTGGGCAGAGGAACCAGTGACCCTATCCGCTCCCGAGACCCGCTAGCCAGGTCGTGTCTGAGCGGATAATGCGGAAAGCCGAGTGGGCTCAGACTGGGTTCTGGGTCCCGATGACGCGCGAATGTCTCCTCGTTGTCCGTGGAGAGCCCCGTAGAATTTGTTAGCTCACTGCGCTGATCACGTCACCTGTATTTACGTATCTGTGTGTGGTAGGCAGACGGAGTTGGCATATGCTTAGGTTTAGCTTAATGAAATAGTCACTACTTTTTTTTTTCAAATCATGAGTTTTGTTTTTGTCTTTTCGTTTAGAAAAGGTCACATAAAAATGATTTATCTTTAGCAAGGTTTTAGTATGGCCTCTTTCTTTATGGCCTGTGGAGTTCAAACAGCTTTTGAGCCATACTTTTTACCATACTTTTTAATACGTGGAGGATTTTTTCCGATACGTCTAATCTATTATCTAATAATAAAAGGATTTTTAAATTCCTAGGTATAACTGTTTGTCATTTGTGTTTTCTGACTGTGAAAGAATACTGTGAAAATCCAGAAAAGTGCCCCCGCCGAATTCTGCGAACCTTGTTTCTCTCCAGCTGAAACTTCTCCTGAGCACTTGAGATGGGACTGCGGGGCCTTCTTTACCGCTGGGCCGCGTCTGGGGCCCAGATGCCACCTGGCGGGCTTCTTCCTCAGGTGTGAGCTCCGTTCTCAGGAGGCCGGCGTCTCGGGCCCGTGGCCGACACGCGGTGATGAGTGAGTGTGCTTGCGCGGCGTGAAAACCCAGCCCCTGACTTCTCTCTGGAGTCCGGTTAATAGTCCAGAAGCCCCGGAGCAGGGGAGCAGGGCGATGCCTGACTCAGCGAAGTGACACGTGCGTGGCTCTCAGAAAGCGGCCTGTGTCTTCCTCCTCCGAAGCATAAAGTTATTAAATGCACTCTAAGGAGCGGGTAGGGCGGCGTATGCTGTGCACGTCACCAGAGGGACGTGTCGTCAGCAGTGCCCAGAGGTGAAAACCTGCTGTGAGGAAATGCGAAGCGATCGAACCCGTTTGGTCCCTTTGCGTTCAAGGTGGGGAGCGAGGGATCTCGGGAGACGTGCCGCTCGTCCGGTTCCGAGTCTCGGTGTAGGCGGCTCTTCTCCCTGGCGGGTGAGGACGTGTCCCCTCTGTTCCTTTCATAGCTGTGAGCTTTTCCAGTGCCTTTCTCTCCCATGGACCCTCCGCCCTCCTCCTTCTCCCCAAGGAAGTTGTCGAAACAGGACTGTTTTGAGGTAAAGCAAGAGCGAAGGGAAGTCATAGGTCCCGCTTCCTCTTTCTAAAGCATAGGGAGAGATCAGAGTCGGGGGCGGAGCTAACGTTGTCAGTTTATAAAGGGGCCGCTCGTCACGTCTAACTTCCTTTGACGGTGTCTACACAGCTTCTGTGTCGCGGGATGATTTTCTTGTCAATAAGCAGTCAGGCCGGTCAATGTCCATTTCATTTGTGAAGAAAACCACATCAAGCAGATTTCATTATAAAATCTAAAAATCAATATACATTTGTGCCTGTGTTCTCTAAATAATAAATGCGAGTCCTTCCTTACCCCGAACTAACGTTTTCCAGGATTGGGTTTTTACTTAAAGAAGGAGGAATCCGTATTTGGTTTTTCTTTGGGCAGCGTTTATTCTCGATATTAAGAATGACCTTGGAGGCCGTTTCGTATTAAATGCATCTGTTGGTCATTTACGGCGCCTACGTAGGTTGAGACCGACTAAGGTAGAAAACTATTCTGTCATATCGACTGGTAACCATCAGGGCAGTGACGACGACGATGCCGGAACTTGCTGGGCAGGTGACGTTCATGGACACCCGGTTAAGAATTTCCCTCGAGTTTTGCGTTTACTCCCCGTAGCCACCCCAGTTTGGGGGTCCGGTGGTGCCTGTGGGCTTGCCGCGATGAGCAGCGACCTCCACACAGTTGTTTTCACTTAAGAGTTCATACACGCGGCCCCCGCTGTGCTCCGCCCCTCCTCAGAGCTCCTGAGTCCTTGGCTGCGGCCGCCGTTCCCTCCGACACAGTAGGGTGGAGGCGGGGAGGGCGCAGATGGTGTCACCGGAGTCAGGCAGGACTCAGTCACGTGGCCACACCCGCCTGCAAGGGAGCCTGGGAAATGTCATCAGCCACCTGTGCGGTGGGGAGACGGAGGGTTGCTGCACAGGAGCCGCTGTCATCCCCTTTCACAGGTGAGCAGCTCAGGCTTCACGTTGGGATAACACCCCGGGGCATCTGGGGGGGTTAGGGTGACGCGGGTCTGTCTGCCTGAGCGTCCGCCGTCTCCTGCGACCCCGGGCCGGGCCCCACACACTGCGATTTGCCTGGGGAACAGCCGGTCTTCCCAGTGAAGATGCCCGGTGGGGGGGTGTCACCTGCCATTGTTTTTTTTCAAAGTGATATCTGAGATGCACAAAGCGGGGAGCAGGGAAACGAGGTGCGCCTGTTCGTGGCTCCATGTTACTCGCTTATTTAGGGTCCTCCCCGCGCCGGGGCTGCTCACCTCGGTCCCCGGCGCCCCTCCCCGGCCCTCGCTGTTTCCCTAGTGGCCTTCCTTCGTCCGTCTGATCACCGACCTCTTCGCTACGTGGAAAGCTTGTTGGAAACAGACTATTTTTGACCATTAACTGTCTTTCCCCCCTAAAATAAACACATTGTGGAAAAGCTAACTGTTATGAATCGATGAATGGTAAGGACAACTAACATTTATTTAACAGTTGTCATACTTTAGGCAGTAAAACAGTCTCCCTGATAATGGGATTTCAGAGGGAACTCAGGGAAGCCGGCAGAGGTCGCTAGCCTTTGCCCCAGGCCGCGCCCTCCCTGCTGGTTCAGGGCAGGCCACGCCCTCACCTGCGTGGGGGGATTTTGCCCACGTGCACCCACGTTGACGTGTCTTGTCTTTGGTGCCACGCACCCAGAGAACTACGCATCCTTTTTCCTAGGTGGATTACAACTCATTTTTGATCCCCGTATTAAAGATGCTCCGAAGGTGTTTGATATAAAGAAATGGCCACGTTAAAGGCGTTTTGCAACCCGCTTCCCGACAGTTCCGTGTGTGACAGCCGCCCCTCAGGAGGAATTTGAACGCACAGTTCAGCTAATTCTTCATAGTGAATTTAAAATTTGTTTTTTTTCTTGATTGTTAGTTAAAAATAGTGAGACAAATCTGCAACACTGTGATTCATAACGCAGAGTTATATTTGGTCACTCAAATGACCAAACACATATTTCTCATGCACATTTGGTACTCACCCAAGATTCCCGACGTACAACTCCCAAACCCTTGGGACTTCCTAAGTGTGGAGCGTGAACAAGCTTCTCTGGTTGAGTTAATGAGGTGCCTTGTAGACCCCACTTAGGAACGGGGCGTGGCTGTCAGGAGAACCAGCTCCTGATTAGCGGGTGGGAGCGTCCAGTCCCCCAGCCTCAGGGCAGGGGGTGAGTCACTCTGCAGGGCCCCACGCTTTTCTCTCGCCTGTAATGAAGTCTCCATAAAACTCCAGAGGACGGGGTTCGGGGAGCTGCCAGGTTGGCAAACCGGGGAGCCCCCTGCCCTTCCCCGGCCCCACCCTGAGCATCTCTTCCACCCCGCTGCTCCGAGTTAACAACCTAGTAAGTGATGTGTGGCTGCGTGCTGTGAACGCTTCCAGCAAATTACATGAGCCCAAGAAAGGAGGTCGTGGGAATCTCCATTTTATAGCCCGTCTGTCTGAAGCACAGGTCACAGGGTCGGCTTAATGATTAGCATCTGAAGTGGGTGGTTAAATAAATATTAGTTGCCATTATCAGTCATCCATTCATTGCTGTTAGCTTTTCTCCTGTGTGTTTATTTTTTTGGTGGCGGGGCGGGGTGGGGGGGACCAGTTAATGATAAAAATCCTTTGCTTCCAACGAGCTTTCTGTGTAGAGATGTCTTCTAACTGACCCCGTGAGCTCAGAGCCTGCTGCTGTGTCTGGGTGGGTAGTGTCAGCATTGAGCTGAATGGCAGGACACCCAGCCATGCGCTGAGCATGGCTCGTTGGTGTGGGGACCCAGCCCCCACGCTGCAGTTGGCACAGAGCTCACTCCTGTCATTTCATCCCAGTATGTCAGGCACGACACTGGCGTGGGTACCACCGCCCGGGCAGGCTCATGGACGCACGGAGGCCAGCTCTCTGACAAAGCCTGTCTAGCGACGCAGTCTCAAAAATTTCCCCCATGTTAGTAGTTTCTGTTGCCATTTTTACATCGTCGATCCGAGTCGTCGTAGGTATTCCGATGCCTTAAAGATGTCCCCTCCTGACAGCGAAGGTCTCTTGAACGCCCTGAAAGTGCCCCCCATATTTTGCTAACTTCAGTTTACAACAGCGGTGTCAGTCTTCGAACCTTAGAATCGACTGGGGACGTTAAAAAAATAGCAATGACAGTGCCACCCCCGGGATTCTGACTTCATTGATCGGAGGTGAGAGCCGAGGCAGAGGTACTTTTTAAATTTAGTCCACGTGATTCTTATATGTAACTTGGGTTAAGGAAATTTGGCAAGAAAGTTTCTCAAACTGTGATCCGCGGGTCAGTGGGGATTTCTGTGAACCCTGGCGATCGTCAGCGCTCCTATATTAATACAGATTTTGTTCCTGATATAAAAAAATGGATTTTTCAATTTCAAACCCTCGAGGTGTCTTGCCAGGATTGGCATCAGTTTCGTAAATGATGTCGTTTTTTGGGTGTTGGTTAGAAAGTTGGGGACGGACTTACCAACTGAAATCAAGTGGGTACCCTGAAAGTCGGGGGACCCTGAAAGTCGGTACCCCTTCAAGTGGGTACCCTGAAAGTCGGGGGACACTTAGGGCGACAGAGCGGAGAGGCTCCCTTGTGTCCGGTCAGACTCGTTGGGCGGGCGAGGAAACCGCGGGGTAGCGGATGCGGCGCGGGGCCCAGCTTCGCGGAGCGCGTCGGGTGAGGGGCGAGGACGAGGCGCGTGAGCCTCGTAGCGCACAGTCCCGTGCCGTTTGGCCCCTTGCCTCACAGGAGCCTGTGCAATGTCACAGGACTTCAGACATCACCGTTCCCTGTGGGCCCGGTCCCAGGAACGTCGGCGTTTATTATCGAAGTCCCATGCGAAGTTCTAACGGGAGTCCAGTAATCACCGCGAGCAGCTGCGTGTGGTTTTCTAGAGCCGTCGGCCTGCGATCTGCACCTGTGCCTCCAGCAGCGCTCTCCGCTGAGAAGGCGCGATCGGCACTAACGCGTAAGCTCGGGGTGCTGAGGGGGCGGAGGGAGCGGGGGCCGCGTGCCCTGGAGGGCTCTGCCCCTGGCGGATGGGACGTTCCCCAGGCCCTCCTCAGCTTTCCCAGTCGCCAGGCCCCAAAAGCCTGCTTTCCCCCCGAACGACGGGACTTCTCTGCGTGCAGTTGAGTGGTCCGTTGATGAAATGACATGGCTCCTTTCTCATAAGGAGCGGTTCTCCTGGGAGCGCAGTGACACAGCGAGCCTCGTCGTTGATTCCTGATACTGAGCACGGCGCAGACTGCAGACGTGGGGTAAGGTTGGCGACAAACTACATCGATGGACTTAAACCGCTTTTTTTTTTGGTGAGTGGAGCTCACGCTCATAGCGTCACAGCCCCACCAGCGTGCTCAGAAATGATAGGAAACACTCGTGGATTCCGCAGCGGAAGTCCCCGTGTCCCCCGGTGCAATGTCGTGTTTGTGTCTCTCTCATGTCATGGAGTTAATTTTCGGTTCTTTCGACCTGGGCGTACCCTCAGTGGTCTCCAAGACAGGAGGTGGGGCTGGCTTCATAAACGCATGTTCCCTCGAGGTTGGCTGGTAGGGACGAAGCGGGTAGTGTGTGTCAACGCCTTGGCCTCCTGAGCGTGGAAGTCGGGGTCAGCGTAGCTTAAGGAAAGACAGTGTGGCTGCTTCAGGGGAGGGCCGCCTGTTCCTGCACCCCAGGCAGCCCCTCACTCCAGATCAGTCACTGGTTTTCTCGGTTCGGACAGCAGATCGGTGGCCCGTTGTGGTGAGTCCCGAGCGCTCTCGATGGCCGTCATCTGACAACCGGTTAATACTGGGCTTTTGTCAAGGACCCGGTTTCCCTTGCAGGGGATCATTGAACCCCGCCCCATCTGTCTTATTTCCTTCCCGAATTAGTGATCGTGGTAAGAGAGTCTCAGACGGAAGGAGAGGGAGATTCTGCATGACTGGATTTTGACATTATGAGTTGACATTACAGTATACATCGTCCTAAAGTGACATTTGACAATATCCGATTTTTCACGAAGTCAGAAAAAAACGTAGCGTCCATGAAAAGCACCACATGACGTCATCACAACGCCCCTGGGAAAACCACCGCAGCCTCAGGTGGGACAGCGTTTCTGCCTGGGGGGCGGGGGCGGGTTATGCTGCGCTCCAGCAGGCGTGTGACAAATGCATCGCCGGGAATAACCTCTTCAGAACCGCTAAACGTGACCCCAGCACCTCGCGCCACTCTAACTTAAAATGGTGATGGTTAGTGGAAAAGAAAATGCTCTTAGAGCATTTGAACTTAAAAAAGTAAGTTATGAGTATTTGAAACGTGTAATAATACAGAAGATACTATTAATTTGTGTGCATGCATCTTTAACTTCCTTTGAAAAAAGTCACCACGTTGCCGTGTTTACTTCAGATCCACGTTAACTACAGATACACTCGAACCCGTCAACTGCAGACACCATCGAAGCCCTCACCTCGTCTCCTTCCCGCCTCGGCAGGGTCGAAAATGGCCTGAGGCCTGCCCTCCCCATTCACGTGTCCACGGGACTTGATTTATCCAAAGAACGCGTGGCATTTTGTGACGTGAACATTTACACGAATGGCAGGACACGCTCTCCTTGGGCTCCTTGCCTTCTCTTTGTCTTTGATGTGGGTTCTAGGGCGTTTATTTTAAATGCGGCTGGATAGCCTGTTGTCAGAGTGAACCATGATATCTATCTGTTCTCACATGGCCAGGCATTTCAGTTTCAAAAGTTTCATTTAGAAACGTGTCCGTGGCGTGCTTGCTGCCAGCCCGGCCGTCACTTTGTGATTTCGTTGAAATAACTAGACTTTTCTTCGGTAGTCAAGGCGCTTGGACTCGCATTCTGGAAGGTGGCTCTTCCGGCTCTGCCTCAGGGCCTGTTTCTTTAGGATTCCATCTGAGATGCAGGGTTAAGACGTTGACTTCTTAAAGCGTGTCTTCCGAGGATTGAAATCCAGCCCCAGAAATGCAGCCTGCTCCTTGGGACTCTGATGCACCCAGCCTTTGTGTGACAGGGCGTGTCCCCATGGGCCTCCCCGGCTGCCTCACGCCCGCCCGGGCCTCCCCGGGCCTCCCCGGCTGCCTCACGCAAGGCGGCTGCTCCTTGTCTGTCGTGTGCTCGCGGGCGGCGCGTGTCCAGCCGGCCTTCTCCTCCTGTCTCCCTCCGGCCTTGAGGGCCGGTTGGCTCCACAGTGGACTCTGCCACTGAAGGGAAGACTGGCTGCTGCCACCGCTGGAGGTGACTTCATGCCGTTCGATCTACTCTGTCAGCCCTGTCAACTTTTTAGTTCCTCCTCCTGAGTAACCGTTGACGGTACAGCCACTTACAGGCCTTAGCCTGCTCTGATGAGCGGGCAGCAAGGGACCAGCTTTGGCTCGGATTTCAGAGTCTGTCAGAAAGCCGATGCCCCCGAAAAGTAGCGTCGTAACGTAAAAGTGACCCCGAAAAACAGGGGCGCTGGTTTTTGAATTCACGAGTGATGTGCGTTCACTTTAGAAAATACAGCAATGCATAACGGAAAAAGCAGGTCATCATGGAGCTACCCACTCTTTCTGCCAGTCCCGGTGTCACGATGCACACGCACAGACTGAGTGACCGTTTGCGTGCCTGCGACATGTTGGGTACAAGAAGGAAGTGATAACTAAGTCAAATGTAAACCTTCCACTCGTGGAGCTTAAAGTCCGTAGGCGGAGAAGGTAACAGACAGAGAACTAAGCATGTGAAAACACTGGCAAACGGTGTGGAGGTGACAGGTACGGCGGTGGTGCTGGTGTGATCGTGTGGGCGGGCGGCGGCTGGGGGCGGAGGATAATCGGGGTGATGGGGACGCCGGTGCGCGTGGGGGACAGCAGCTCAGCTGCGTTTCGCGGGATGTGGAGGTGGGCGGTGAGCACGCGGGAGACGGGACCGCAGGGGTGCGGAATGCGTGTGGACGTGGGAGGCTGGCACGCGGCTGCAGCGCTTCTCTGTGGCGGGGTCAAGGGGGAGGGAGGGCACAAGCATTACAATGCCTGAGGCGACTTTATAATATGACCAGTTCAGACAAAGGGAAGTTTGTAAAAGTATATTTTGTAATCAAATAGTATGGTATGTTTATGCCTTTCTAGGAAATTGAGAATCTATATAGAAGGTTTTATAACTTTTAAAAAAAATGTAGTCTAATACCTGTGTTTTGACAGTTCCCAGCCTGGCTATATAGAAATTCACTAATTTTTAATTTAGCTTAAATATTTGGTGACATGTAACTTAAAAAAACAAAGTGGCCTTATCTCCAGCTCTTCGCATTCTGTGTAAATCTGATCCACATGTTGACAGTATTAAAGGGACTCTCTCCCCGGGTACGAAGGCAGAGCAAGCGCTTAGCCCAGGGGGAGGGGCTGGTCCCAGTGCCCCGTGCCCCTCCCCGATTCTCACACCATGAATGCGGTCCCTCGTCCTCTCGTCACGCTCGGGGGACTCGTCGGAGCGTCCTGTAGCATTCCCAGTTCTGCTTATCAGTTCGGACCAAGACGTGTGATCCCGCTTTCTATATTGAGGGGTCGTGGGAAGCTCTGCTGTGACGTGGGCTGTGAGGAGCATCTGGTAAAGCGAGGGCTAGAGTCGAAGGTGTGAAGTGTTTAAAGAAAAGATAAGGCTTCGAGCTCAGCTTCCCCGTGGGTCTCCACAGCCCTCGCAGACACCGGAGAGCAGATTTCTCGTCCCGGGTCCCATTAGGGACTCGGTGGGCGCACTGCCCATCCTCACACGTCGGGCTCGGTGTGGGCAGTAGCTCTGGGAGAGAGAGTGGGTGATTCACATGTTAACCACCTCCTAACTTGGGACAGTCATCTAGCTTGGCTTAGTGCCTTCTGTAGGCTCCAGATACTATGGAATTTTCATATCCCAGTGACAGAACATTTCTAGAAATGGACGTGAACAAGACAGACACTGGCTTAGGGAATTAAACTTTATTTCCTTTATTTAAAATTTCTTCTTGTGTACCTTTATTGACTGTTACTGAAAAGTGAAATTTGGTCTGGCTTTGTTGAAGTTTACGATTCAGATCGTGTTGGATCTTGCGGGCCATTTTCCTTTTCCTGTTTATAATTTAGAGACCCGGTTTCTGCCTCTGCTGGAACCTGCAGTTTCTCTCTCCCTGTATTTTAAAGCACATCTCTTGGAATAATCCTTAATGTTGGCCCATACTAACAATAATAGACAAAAAAAAGATGGCTTTGTTTCTGTTTTAATTGCAGCGACGTAATTTACAACAGCTTTGGTTATTTACTTCGAACTCATAGCTGTTACATTTCAGACTGGATTAAGCATTATTTTTACAGTTGTTTGAGCTGGATCTTAAGCTATCAAATATTCATCAATAAAAGATGGCATTTTTTTTTTTTTTGAAATATAGACCTTAAAATTTTAATGGGATTTGCTTTGCCAAATTCATACCATGCTTCTCTTTCTTTCTCTGTGATAACATTCTTCTTATATCTGTCTCAGGCCCTTTCCACTTTCTTCCCATCTACCGGGAGAATATTGTTTTCACCATGTTCAGGACACAATTTAAATGAGTCGATCAATACGTCACTACTTACTTTCAGACAAATGCAGTGACTTGTTTCTTTGCTGTCACAAGATCCCGTCCTCTGCTGTACTGTCATCCTAGCTCAGGCCACCGTCACAAAATGCCCTGGACCGGGTGTCTGAACAGCAGGTACTGACTGCTCGTGGTGACAGCGGCTGGATGTCCGAGATCAGGGTCCCGGCAGGTTGGGTTCTTGGTGACGACCCTCTTCTTGGCTTGCACTTACGGACGGCCACCTTCTCCCGTGTCCCCACATGTCTAAGAGAGAGAGAAAGAGAGAGCCCTGGTCTCTCTTTCTCATCTTACGAGGACACTAATGCCTCAGGGGCGCCTCACCCCCGCTGACTTCCTCTCTACCCGATTCCCTCCCAAGGGCTGCATCTCAGATACCATCACATTTGCGGTAGGGTTTCGCCGGGTGAAGTCGGGGGGACAGAGAAATTCAGTCCATCCGTCTTCCTCTCATGCCGGATCCTTCGCTCCCTCCCAAATGCTACTCAGATTAAAGCAGAGCTCGAATCACGCCCAGTTAGGTTGCCCCGGACCTTCCTGTTCGGGATCACTGTGCCCAGGCGTCACCGTCTGCCAGGTGTCCCGTGTGGGCGAGGGTGCGTTTGTGCTCCCGCAGAGCCTATCATTTTTGGAACCTGCAGGGCATGTACCTTCTCCATAATATGTGCTCAGGAATATTGACTACATAGAATTAGGAAGTTTCTTGGCCAAGCCATTGATCCCCTTGAATTTACCGGCCTTCAGATATTTGTATCTGCCAAAAACAAGTGTTAGAGTAAGTGGGAACCTCGAAACCCTCCTATGCTGCTGGTGAGATTGTGAAATAATGCAGCCTGTTTGGTAAACAGCTTGGTGGTCTCTCAAAATGCTAAACATCGGGTCCCAGTGACCCAGCAGTTCCGCTGGTGGCCACCTGCCTGGGAGAAGTGAGTCCAGCTGTACCGAAACGGGCGAGCGAATGTCCGCAGCAGCATTATCCGCAGGTGCCGTAGTCAACCCCGACGTCCGTCACCGGACGGGCCGATGCAGAAACGGTGCGCGTCCGGGCCGGGGGACGCTGCCCGGCGGTATGAAGGGAGGAGGGGCCGACTCGCTGCTGGGGGCGAGCCCGAGCCACAGGGACCAGTCGCAGAAGGCCGCGTGTTCTGCGATGTCATTTCTGTGAGGTTCTTTCCAGAATAGGGGCAGGAAGCGAGCAGATCGGCGGTCCGGGGGCTTCGCGGTGGGGGGCGCGCGAGCGATTCTGCGGTGCGCGCGTGAATCCGCGTCGTTTCCTGCTGCGGAGGGGACGGAAATATTCTGAACGCAGACGGTGGCGATGGGTGCGCACCTCGGAGCACGTTAATGGAAAAAACCACCGGATCCTAGGTGAACGGGGAGAGTTCGTGGGACATCCCCAAAAAGTCTGACGGAACCAGAGCCAGGCTTCCTGAAAACGTCACACGTTGGCCACCGCCGGTTTAGGGACGCGCTTCCTGTTAGGAAGGCCGAGGTGCGTGCAGTCCTGAGCACAGGTTTTCGCTGTCACCTCGCGCACTGGACGGGAACCGGGGTTTCCCGCCACGTTGGGCTACATTGCCTATCCTGTCCTAAATCCCAGAGAGCTGGCCGGGGCTTCTGACCCGCTGCACGGAGCCCGACAGCAGCCCGCCGGGACGACGCAGGCGTGCACAGCGGGGGAAGTCACCCGCCTGCAGTCGGACACGGGACAGTTGCGCCTTTTCGCGTGCCTCGCCGCGCTCTGGCCGCCCCGACCCCTGCTGTGTCCTAGGGTGCCCCTAACACCGAGCCGCGGGCACCTGAGTTCTTGTCTCTCTGTCTGTTCTCAGGAGCTGTCACTCCAGGACACACCATGACTCCTAGGGTCCTCCCAGAGTTCCTTAGCGTCTCTGGGTCTCGGCTGCTTCATCCACGAGGAATAATGACAGCGATTGCCTCCCGTGCAGGGAGGAGCAGACACAGCCGGGCCGAGCCCACTGCCCTGCAAGGTGGCTTGCGGGACTGGCCGTTGGCTGGCATCTGACGTCTTGCTGGTGCTGATGTAACGTCATCCTGCTGTGTGTCCCTCATCCCCGTCGTAATGGCGCTTAGCCATCCATACGGCTTAGAGGCTGAGCTGCGTGAGTCTCTGTAGCAAGGCTTTGAATCTAGAGGTTGTCTTGGGGACCCCCGGTGTACTTGCTGTGGTTGTCGTGACGATTAAATGAGATAAGGACTATAAAAGCTTTCAGCACAATGCTTGGTACATCACAAGTGTGCAATGAATCTTGAGATTGACTAAAGTACTTCCTGCCAGCTCAATATGGGGTAGCGATTTTGGGAGGATCTCACGACAATCAGATTGACCAAGTCTGTAGGTCGTATCAGAGTCTCAAGACTATAAAAAGGCACAGATTGGCATCACAGGTACTGGAGCTGGGATCTGGCTTGGTGATGCTCAGTGCAGGTGCTATGGATGCCTGGTCTCCTTGTGCACAGCCGCTACGGAATGCAGACGACTGCCAGCGACTTTCCTGTTCAACACAGGTCAACACAGGCCTCCTCCCCAAACGCTCCGAGGCTTCAGGCCATTGGTCCGAACTGCTCTCGGCTCTCTGAGCTGACCCCGTCTCCCATCTGCTGTGACCTCTCTCTCACTGGTGTACCCGCGTGCGACCCCTCGTCATGAACTGGCCCTCATGCTCTCTCTGGGCAGTTCCCCGAGTCCGCAAGTCCTGGGGTCTCTCCTTTCAGGGAATAGAGGCTGCCGCTTTAGACCGTGGATGTCGTGGGAGATCTGGACTGTGCACTTGGCTTTGTCTCTCATTGGACCTCGAGCAGGTTCCGTAGATTTCCTGCGGCTCCGTCTGGTAATCCGCCATGCCGAGACATGAGCTTACTTACTGATCGTTTGCTGCCTAGGGTGGGGTGAGGCACCAATGAGTTCACAGCCTGGTGACCGCACCGTTCAGAGGCACCAATGAGTTCGCAGCCTGGTGACCACACCGTTCAGAGGCACCAATGAGTTCACAGCCTGGTGACCGCACCGTTCAGACGCGAAGGCACTGCGCCCGCGCTGGCTTGTGCGGTTCTCACCCCTCGCAGTGCAGTTCCACGTTGCCGTTGATTCTGCTTTTTGTATGATACTCTATTTTGCTTCTTCAGATAGATCGTGAGTTCCTCGAAGGGTTGGGCTGCCTCGTCTCATTTCAACAGTCCCTGTGGGAGTTAGCAAAGTGGGGTGACATGTGGGGTTCAGTGCCGAATCTGGCCAAGTTCATCGATGAGGACCTGGGAGGTTGGGAAGGGGAGGTCAGAGGGGCATTTGGAAGAGAAGGAGGCACAGGACTGAGAGTCCCCGCAGTCTGTGCAGAGCAGGAGCTGGCACGTTTCCGGGGTTGTTATGGGGAGTCGAATCTTTCGTGCTGCTGGTTAAAGACTCTTCGTCATTAGCTGCGTTAGAAACAAGTGCCCCGTCGCCCTGTAATTTTGTTTTCATTAATTATGTCAAATGATGGTGATATCTGAGTCAAACAAGCCTTAGATTTCCATTTCACCTTAATCATTGGAAAACATTTATCACGTGTAGGGCTATTAAGTTCTTTAGATTATTTTTCTCATGGAGATAGAAAAGGAGCCACTTAGTAGTGACCTATGAAATTGCAAGTATTATAAAGAAATAGTACAATAGAGTATTATCCGTAATGAATAGTTTAGCCATTGATTTATTGGACAAACATTTACATAATTCTTACTTTGGATCAGACGATATCAGAAAACCTTCATACACGTGGACTAGTTTTCTAATACTGTGGTCGCTATGACCATTCCTTACGTTTCATAGAAGAAGAAGGTCAGGCATAGAGTGGTAAGTTAATAACCTGAGATCACGCAGATATATATACGGTGGAGCTTATGAAACCAGTCGGTCCGGCTCCATAGTCTGTCACCTGAAACCCTGTCCTGCGCTGCCTTCCATTACTCTCTGAGCCCTTGACTATCCATAGGTCTGTGCATCCATGGTGATGCTGACATGGTTTCGATGGACTGGGGGCCAGCATGATGTCAGGACTCCAAAACGCACACACAGAAACCCATTGTATGGACTTGCAGACTTCTGCGACTCATTTACTTGTTTGTCTTTGCATCTCTATATTTTCACTTTTCATCGTAATTAGATTCAAGGAGGTAAATAAGCTGGTGGACGATAAAATATGGACAGATGAGAAATGCTTGGGAAGTCTCCAAACTCTGTAAGTCAATGTCACGAGGTCCCCAAAAGTGAAGCCCAACAGCACAGCCTTCTGCGTCGTCGTCAGCTCGATCGTCTCAGCCTAGCTGGCCTGATAGTCACCGTCGTTGTCCATTTTGCCTCTAATCCAGCCTTAAAAGCATAAGGTATAAAAGGAGGAAAAGGCTCTGCCCCACTTTACTTAGTCAACTAAATTATCGTGCTTTGACCTTTTGACCAAACCCAGTTCATCTTCTCTGTCCTTCACGTCTCCCCATTTTAATCCTGTGGCACAGATGAAATGGACCGGGCGTCTGCAACTAAGTAATAAGAGCAGGGACAAGAGTGGCCAGCGTGGTTAAGGTTGCATTTGCAGTGTAATTCCATTATAATCAACGCCACGTAACGGGAGCGACATGGTGTCTGCACCTCTTCCCAGCAGATGTTTTTAAGTCGGGGTGGAAAGGAGACTCAGTGGTGAGCGATGACCTATTTATCGAAGTTGTTTTTGCATCTCGTGTTGTTGGATTCATTGGTGTGTTTCACAAATCGAAGTTAACTCGGTAAGGAAAAGAAGCACGCTAAACAAATTTGTTTGTAATGCTTTGTAGTGCCACAGTTGCCATTTTTACAGGAGAGATAAAATGTACTAGAATTGTGCAAACTGGAAGATGTTCGAATGGTGAAAACAGAGTATTTCTTTTTTCCAAAAATGTTAAACGGAACTTAAAGTTAAATAAAAATAATGTTTTTCTGTATGTAGAGAAAAGCATTTTCAAATTGTTGCATATGATTTTCCCCCAAAACTAATTGAGCGATTAATTATATGTCAATTTACATAAATTTGCATCAGACTCCCCTAGTCAAGGGGTTGGCAGTCTAAGGCCCGTTGGACAGATTGATTCTCCACTTCTTTGTGTTGCCCACAAACTAAGAATAGTTTTGATATTTTTAGATGTTTGAAAAAGTCAAAAGAAATCTAATATATGGTGACACATGAAATTTATATAACATTCAAATTTCGGTGTCCACAAATAAAGTTTATTGGAACACAGCGACACTCATCTGTTTCTATATTGTCGATGACTGCTGCCGTGTTAATATAGCAGAGTTGAGTAATTCTGATACAGATATTATGGCCTACGAAGCTGAAAATATTTATCCTCTGGACCTTACCCAAAGGTTTGCAGACCCTTGCCCTAGCCAAAAAAGAAAATATAACAATAGTAGTAATAATAAGACTATCGGATTTATTCCTGGGATGCAAGGTTGGTACAATATCTGCAAATCAATTAATGTGATACCACCACATTAAAAAGTTGAAAGATAAAAATCATCTCATCATATCAATAAATGCAGAAAAAGCATTCGACAAAATCCAGCATTCATTTATGATAAAAACTCTCAGCAGAGTGGGAATAGAGGGAACATACCTTAACATTAATAAAGACCATACACGACAAACCCTCAGCTAATAACATACTCAAAAGGGAAAAGCTAAAAGCATTTTCCTGAAGATCAGAGATAAGGATGTGCACTTCCACAACCTCTGTTCAGCATCGTTTTGAAGTCTTAGCTATTGCAATCAGACAAGAAAGGGAAATAAAAGGCATTCAGTTGGAAAAGGAAGAAATAAAACTGTCATTATCTGCAGATGACGTGATACTTTATTTAGAGAACCCTAAAGATTCCACACAACTGTTAGAACTGAGCAATGAATTCAGTAAATTAGCAGGTTACAAAATTAATATTAAGAACTTGGTTGCGTTTTTATACACTAGTAATGAACTTTCAGAAGGAGAAATTAGGAAAACAATGCTATTTACAGTTGCATCAAAAACAATAAAATACCTAGGAGTCAGGTTGACCAAGGAGGTAAAAGACCTGTTTTCAGAAAATTATGTCATTGAAAAATGAAATTGACGAAGACACAAATAAATGGAAGCATATATCATGCTCACGGGTAGGAAGAATCAACATCAATAAAATGTCCATACTACCCAAAGCGATCTACAGATTCAGTGCAATCCCCAGCAAAATACCCAAGGCATTTTTCAGAGAGCTACACAAATAAATTTAAGATTTATATGGAACCATAAAAGACCCCAAATAACCACGAAAGTCTTAGAGAAAGAAGAACAAAGTTGGGGAGTCTCACACTACCTGATATCAAACTATATAAGGCTACAGTAATCAAAACAGCATGGGACTGGCTTAAAAACAGATACACTGATCAATGGAACAGAATAGAGAGCCCAGAAATAAGCCCATACCTTCACGTTCATTTAATCTATGATAAAGGAGGCAAGAATATACAATGGGGTAGAGACAGTCTCTTCAGTAAATGGTGCTGGGAAAACTGGACGGATACATGAAAAAAAAATGAAACTGGACCATCTTCTTATACCACATACAAGAATAGACTCGAAATGGATTAAAGACTTAAATGTAAGACCAGAAACCATAAAATTTTAGAAGAAAACATAGGCAGTAAACTCTCTGATATTGTTACTAGTCTTTTCAGATATATCTCCTCGGGCAAGGGAAACAAAAAATAAATGGGACTACATCAAACTAAAACGTGTCGCGCAGCAAAAGAAACCAACAAAACAAAAAGACAACCTACTGAATGGGAGAAGATGGTCCCTTAAGATACATCTGATAAGGGGTTAATATCCAGAATATATAAAGAACTCATAGAACTCAACAATGAAAATTAATCCAATTAAATAAAATGGGCAGAAGACCCGAATAGATATTTCTCCGAAGAGGGAATACAGATGGCCAGTAGACATATGAAAAGATGCTCAAGGTCACTAATTATCAGAGAAATGCAAATTAAAGCCACAGTTGAGACATCACTTCACCTATCAGAATGGGCATCGTCAATAAATCAAAAAACACGAGAAAAGGGAACCCTCATACACTGTTGGTGGGATTGCAAATTGGTGCAGCTGTTGTGGAAAACAGTCTGGAAGTTCCTCAAAAAATTAAAAATGGATCTACCTTTTGATCCAGCCATTTGGCTTCTGGGTATTTATCCAAAGAAAACCAAAACACTAATTCACAAAGATCTATGCAGCACTGCTCACAGTAGCCAAGATATGAAAGCAACTTAAATGCCCATCAATAGATGACTGGATAAAGGAGTTATGGTTCATATCTACAAAGTAATGTTACTCAGCCATAAAAAACATGAAATCCTACCGTTTGCAAGGACGTGGGTGGACCTAGAGGGTATTATGCTGAGTGAAATAAGTCAGACGGAGAAAGACAAATACCGTACGATTTCACTTATATGCAGAATCTAAGGGACAAAAAGAACAAACTAACTGAACACAGACTCAGAGAGGACAATCTGGTGACGGCCCGAGGGGAGGGAGCTGGGGGGCTGGGCGAACGGGCTGAAGGGTTGAAGAGGTACAGATTGGTAGTTGACAGGGGGTCACGGGGATGGGGAGCGCAGCACAGGGATGCCGTCCGCGGTCACGTGATGGGTGCTAGAGTAATTGAGGGGATTGTTTCCTAAACTGTATAGATGTCTGACCAATGTGCTGTTTACCCGAAACTAAGAAAATAAGAGACCGCGGTAAGTGCTTTGTAGACATTGCTTCTCACGTGACTGCGACGTGGACATGGTCATCCCCGTTTTACAGATCAGGGCGCTCATCTGGTTGATGTGGTTAGAGCTGGGTTTTGAAAATGGTCTTTAACTGTACCAAGTTGTGATATAGGTGACTAGAATTTAGACCTATTTAAGGATGACGTTCTAAGTCTTTTGAAAATGCGTCGGTGTCTTCTATTAGCACCTAATTGATAGATGTTAATAGGATTCGGCTGATTGGCTTTAAACAGTCATTCCAGAGCATGGAAGTTCTGACATGCCGTGTTAATCCACGGCGATCTACACGGTCAGCGGGCACTCTGTTTTGGTAATAGATGGAATCACTTTTCTGTGTCCATAGACATAGAATCACTTTTCTGTGTCCATAAGGATCCCGTTTTCCTCCACTGTATATAAAAATGATTACAAATTGGTACAACTTTTATTTTGAAAACTCTTAACACCGTAGTCTTATAGAATTGGCCTGTAGGGCCTTTCTGCGGAAATTCTCGCTGCTCACTCATTTATTGTAAAAAACCAAAAACAACATAAATTGGCAAAGATGATGGCTGGTCATAGTAAGAGCTTATTGCACTAGGTTTATGGAAGGAAGCAAGATGTTATTGATGTTTTTTGTCATTTACCTCTCACCTGCTTTGCTGACCTGGAGAGCCGAGGGAAATGATTGCCTCAGGATGTGACGATGATGGGTTTTGAGTGATTGAAAACTGGCTTGGGAGGAGGTCCATCTCACAGGTGCTTAGGCTAGCCTCGTCTGGAGGTCGAGGCAGCCACCATTTGCACAAATGTTTTCTGAAATCCAGAAGTAAAAGACTCATTGAATGTCACATGTGAGATAGACTGCATTTTAGTTTGCAGAAGTGTTTAGATTTCTTGATTGGACCCTTCTGAGGATCAAGGCTGTAAAACCGGGGTCCCCAGCCCCTGGGCCAGACCGGTACCGGTCCGTGGCCTGTTAGGAACCGGGCCAAACAGCAGGAGGTGAGCGGTGGGCGAGAGAGCGAAGCGTCACGTGTATCTGCGGCCGCTCCCCAGCGCCGGCATCACCGCCTCAGCCCCGCCTCAGGTCGCCAGGCGTTAGATGCTCACAGGAGCACCAGTCTCCGGTGCCAGACAGGTTGGGGACCACTGCTGTAAAACACAGTGCTAAGTATTAGGATAACAGCCTAAGATTCACGGAGTTACCTTGACGCCCGAAAATATCCACCCTTTAGACTTTCTGAGATACAGCCGATAGATGATGATCTAGATTATACCTTGTGTTTTATACTATCTTCAGTGTCTAGAACAGTTGCTAAATAGTAAACATTATCTTAGCCAACATTTATGGAATGCTTTGTGCTAGGTGTTGTGCTAGTTTTTTGTTTGTTTGTTTGTTTTGTTTTGTTTTTACATTTAGTATCTTATTTAATTGGCCAAAAAAAACCTGCTGGTCTTAGTAATTTGCCTAACATTACAGGGCCTGCAGGGCCACGTGAGCCCTCATGGTGGCTGCAGTTAGCACTCGGGCATCTCGGGCTCCGAGGCTGAGCTCATTCCCACCCCGCTGTGTTGTAGAGCGTGCTCCAGGTGTTTGGTGAGTGAATCAGAGAGTCTATCGAATTCGAATCCATTTTTAATCTAAAGTTGTTGCCTCTCAATTCTAGTACTGTGCCCACAATTATTAAGCTCTTTCAGACGTCTGTTACTCTTCACTAGTTTGAAAAAGAATCATCATGGAACAGTCTGAGTTACACTTGTAATGGAACAAATCAGCTGCTCACCACTCCTACATGGTGCGGCTGGCAGCAAAGGGGTCGTATTTCTGCCCCTGTTGGGCTGGATTACAAAGGATTGGTTGTTCCACAGGCCGTATGTTGAAATAAAACTAAATATTAATGTCCCCTCAAGGCCATAACGTGTGCTGCTTGAAGAGTTCTTACCTGCGCCTTAACATTTGCACACTGTGCCACTGTTCTGGTGGACGGGCATCTCGTAGCCGAGAAGAAGGGCTCAGAGGGCTCAAGCGATTTACCCACATGACTCACGCCTCCCTCCCTGGACACCGTGCTGGGTGGGGCCTAGCTCTGAGTGGGGAGTTCGAGATCCACGTGACAGGAGCCACCCAGTCTTCCCACACTCGTGGAGGAAGGGTGGTCGCGACGTATGTACGGGTTCTTCCCTTTTAGAGACCGATGTTACTGGCACCATCAGCAGCCGCAGGAGTGCACAGAGGAGCACGTGGCTTGTGCGTGTGCCACAGTGGACGCTCAAGTTCCGCCCTGAGCCCTGGAAATGTGAGCGCCAAAAACAAGAGTTTTCAACTTCTCAAGAAGTCACAGTAGAAAGTACAGTGCAACAGGTGACATTTTTAAACAGAGTGTGTTCAAAATATTATCACATCAACAGGTACCAATATGGGAACCGTTGTGAACGGGACACATTACACCCATTCCGTGCCTTCACTTCTTACTGGCGATGTCATTAGCACTCAGTGGCCATCTCGGTGGTCACCTTGTTGGACAGACAGCCAGGGCATGGCGGGGGAGCAGTGACAGGGCGGAAGGAAGATGCTGCCCTACATCCTTCCCCCGCACCCCGTTAGTCTGTCATTCAGACGCTCTCCTTGATGTTTAAATGGAAATATCTTTTCATATTTTTAACCTAACCGGCCAGGGTTAGTCCCCTCACTGTTTGATATTCAATCATCTGATAAAGAGTTTCTATTCTCAAGAGTTCTCCGAGGAAGCGGCATATCTGTGCAAGGAAATACATAAACATGACTCCAGTGATTGGAGCAAAATTAGAAGATTCCCGAGGAAAAATTGCGGCTGTAATTTAACAAATGCACCTCGACCGCGTCCAAGGCTTGTGAGAAGCAAAGTGGTTATTTTGGGTTAATGTCAAATGAATGTGCTTTTTCTTCCCCCGCCTTTTCTCGTCATTCAGCTGAAACGAATGGCTGGTAACGGCTAGAATGCCATTTAACTATAGAAAGAGAGGAAAAATCGAGAAAATATTCAAACTCGCCTCCAACTCAGTTGTGTCCTAATAGAATTGTGATAATTTTGGCCCAGTTTACACAGATGTTTGTATTTTCCCCTAGTTTTTGGCATTTATTAATTCAATATAAAGCATTCCTAGGAAATTAACATATATCATTATGCATAATTATACACTTTTATAAAGAAATGTCCCCAAATGGCAAAACTTACCACAGAGCCTTTAAATACCATGTTCTAGATATGTAGATGTGTGTAGTGAACACATATGCTTTTTTTTTACCTTAATAAATACAAGACTCTCCTCTACTTGTCAGAAAGTTCATAGTATTACCTAACACAACTCGATCATAATCAGGGTGACGTGAACAGCCACGAAGGCTTATCGCTGTCACCACCGATGCCAGGGCAGTTTGAGTCGTTCTCTGTACTGCACGGGTCTTATTTCACGTCACCCTCACAAGAACCCTGTTGACGTAGCTTTTACCACCGGCGACAGGTGGCCCCCGTGAGTATTCCGAGACCACGTATTTCTAGAGGAACCATTTAAGAGTAAAAAAAAAAAAAATGCTTTTTACTTTTTAAAGATATTGGTACAGCGTTTGTGCCAGTGGGCCTGCCCCCCCGGAAATGTGTGTGAACGTGTGTGACCTCATGCCCTCATCAACACTGTGTGAAATGTTTGAGCTTTGCCAGTTCGATAGATGGAAAATGTGAAGCATGGGCATATTTGTGTTTTCCGTTGTGACTGAGACTGAGCTCTTCCCTGGCTCCTGTCACCTTCGGTTCTCGAAGCAGTCCTTCTGGGGATTAACAGGTTTGGACTGAGTGGACTTCATGGGTGGAAGGCCATAAGAAAGAGGTGTAGGAGCTTATGACCTTGAGGAAGAGATGCAGGGAGCTTGACCTGAGGAAGAGATGCTTTTGACCTGGAGGAAGAGATGCAGGAGTTTTATGACCTTGAGGAAGAGATGGTTTTATGGGTCAGGAAGAGACAGGAGCTTTCATGACCTTAGGAAGAGCAGGGGCTTGAAGACCTTGAGGAAGAGATGCAGGGCTTTACACCTGGAGGAAGAGATGCAGGAGACCATGACCTTGAGAAAGAGATGCAGGGGCTTTATGACCTTGAGGAAGAGATGCAGGAGCTTTATGACCTTGAGGAAGAGATGCAGGGGCTTTATGACCTCGGCAGATGGATTCTACTTTTACGAAATGCCGTGTTCTCCTTTCTGGGGTGGTTTGAGCACTTTTGGTAGAAATTTGTTTGCATGCTAAGTTGGTTAACAGGGCCCCTGTTGGCGACATTCAAACCATCTGAGCCTGGCAGTCACCTGGGGCCGCTGTTGTTGTTTTTAATCCAAATGAGGGTCAGACTGAGCTGTTTTGAGATATGACAGTTATTAAACACACATCCGCAGACACCCCAGAGGGATGCGAAGAATCGATGGGCTTTTATTTTTACATACCGGATTCTTAACTGATCCACTACCAGAACCCGCTGTTGACTCTTCACTCAGTGAAATCATACGAATATCAAGTATTTTATTGTCAGCAGAGAGCATTCTCAGCTCGAAGCACGCTTCACAACGTCACCTCGCGGCCTCTGCATAGCCTGAGTGGTCGATCAAGAAGCTTCCCCCTCCTTTCTTGTTAGTCTGCGACATCTTCTGCATTTCCTTTCGTGGCTATGTGCATTGGCTGTCAGGAAGAGAGCTTTTCAGAGCCCAGCCTGTACAAGCAGCAGGCAGTGCTTGATTTTGGAATAATTCCGCCTCACTTGAGGGTCAGCTCCAGTGGCTGAGGACAGGCTCCCACGGTGTCAAAAACACAGTCTGTTGAGGATCTTCAGAACGTTTTCTCTGAGCTTACTTCCGTGCCCTCCTGGCAGACCCTTTAATAGAACTGCAGATGATAGAGTCATCCTAGGAATCCAGCTGTGACATCTTTCAAGGACCTGAGGGTCATCTCACTCACCCCGCTGGCCTTGTCGCTGAAAAGCTCGCCAGAGGAGTGACTTGTCCTAGAAAGTCGCCGGGAAGTCAGGCCTCCTGGATTTGAGCCCAGCGAGTTCTCTTTTCTCAGAATCACCCGGGCCCTGTTTGAACAAGTCAGGAGTACACAGCCAAAGGCAGGAGAAAAGCAAACAAAGGCAGGCTAACAGGAAGAAAACCCACCTCGTGTCATTAGGGCCAGCGTGGCATTATCTCTTCACTGTCCCAGCTTCTCCATGTGACTGCTGGGTATCTAATAGGATTTCCTTATTCTCAGATGATAATTAACCAGGTAGCTCTTAGATTCTGAAATAACAACCACCTGGTGAGAAGACTAGTCTTAGACACACACCCAGAGGACTTTGCTGCGTCCTGAAGCATTTGCAAACTGTCAGCCGGTGGAGGCTCTCTGCTTCCCCGTTCCCATACACAGCCACTTAGAGACAGGCCTTTCTTGCAGACCCCAGACCGAGAAATCTTTGGCAGGAATTTATGCTGATGTCTCTCATATGAAATTGCATTACATACCTTTTTTGCAAAGCCGACTGCCCGGGGTGCACTACCCAGAGTTAGGGAGAAGGGAAGTGATTTTCTCTGGCAGGCGGCAGAGGTGTCGCTCGTTGCCTTTGTCATAAAGAAATTGTAATCTTCATGGGTGACTCCAAAAGAAGCTTGGTCACTTCATCGGCGCGGAGCTCACGGAGAGCGCCCCTCCCTTCTCTGGTTTTGTTTTTGTTGCTGTGTTTTTTCCTCCCTCCTCCCCGGCTGCTGGCATCCGTCCGTCTGCCCGAGAAGCCTGGATGACACTTACGGTTTTCTCTCGGTTACAAAGGATTCGCGTTTATGCTAAACGGAGACCAGACACTTGTCTTTCTTGCGACTTGAAGCTTTGACAAAATCCATTCACTTGCTTTGAACAGCATTGCTCTGAGTTTATTTCTGCTCGGGAAAAAAAGGCCATAGTTATTTGGGAAAATTGAGTTCTCATTTATCTTGGTTTATCTGTGGAGTTGATAAAATCTGCTAGCTTAGAATTCACTCGGAATGAACAAAAGAACCAAGTGGCCGAGGAGACCTATAAAGTCTGTACATTTCGGAAAGAAAGAGGATTTATTTCCCCATGTTCTACTTGCCTTTTGAATAGAGTTTGGATTGAATGATGATATTGTAAATAGCATGAGATTTAACGATGCCAAAATCACCCATTCGTACAGTTACGCGGGTGTGAGGGCTCTGCAAACCGAGGGACCTGAGAGCCGCTTAGATTTAGCGGTTTATTTCTCCAGCAGTGAACGGCCTGCGGGCGCCGGCACGGAACCCCCAGCTCCGGGCGGGGAGCATCTCGGCCTCCTTTCCAGCCCGCTGCAGTCAACGTTCCAACGAAATCTGTTTACCAAATTCGGAGAAGGTAAACCTAGTCCGTATTTTTATTTTTCTCACTTTTCAAAGTTAACTTTCAGTCATTGTTTTTGTAAAATTTTAAACTTCTCTCTGCTTAAAATAACATCTTCCTGATGCAGATTGCATGGTCTCGTCGCCGGGCAGTAAGAGCGGCTTCGCTGTCCTGGACGGTCACCACGAGACGCATTCGTGGTCCCTGTGCCGACTGGAGGGCTCGCTTTTACAAAACGCTCTCACTAGATTTCAGATTTTGGTGATTTGGGAGTCACAGGCGCATCCAGAACTGTGCGTCTTCTCGGGCTCATTCATTTACTTGCTGTCACACATCCGTCCACCCAGCACCCAGGTTGTCAGTCACCACCGAGAGAGGCATTGCACTGGGCGCTGGAATGTCACTGTGAGCCGCTGTCTCCTTCAGGGCACAGATGCTTCCGTTCAAGGAGACGCGTCAGTCAAACGGTGTAAACCGTAGGGCGGGGGCCATTGCGCCAGGAGACGCAGAGATGAGGCATCTAATTCAGCGGCCGAGGACTTGGGGTGTCGGGGTTGGCGGGGCGGAGCCTCGAGGGAGACGGAGCGAGTGCTTCCTCCGGCGTGAGGCCGCCAGACTCGCGCAGGGAACTGTGAACATTCTGTGCAGCAGCAGCGCCCTCGTCACGGTGTTGCGAGGTGTCCCCGCGGGGGTTCGCCGTGGTCCCATCGGCTGGTCACGGCCGGGCTCTGGGATGCGGCCGGCGTGCCCAGGGCGGACGTAGCAGCTCCTGCGCCCCCGCTCACGACAGCACCACGGGCCGAGGCCGGGCTTCCCGCACCCCGTCTCCACGCCTGGGACCGCGGACGGGCCGCCGGCGCGCCGTGAACCTTGGCCTTGATGTCCGCAGGGGCTCGCGTGTCTGCGAGGCGTCGCTGCTCGATTCTGTGCACATTTATTCCACTCCTGCGTTCCATCGCCTGAATTAATTACAGGTGGAGAGAAAATTGTTTTCTTTTTTAATCTTCAAAAAAAGCAATCGGCATTTTATAGGCGTCATGATGGGCCCCCGTGCCTGTTGTGTCGGGGCTAAGGAATAACCTTAAGTGTTTCCCTCAGAGTTACAACTTGAGACACGCTTTAGTAAAAATGGAAATTCATGCCCCAAAGTATCATTCCACCGCTGATATCTGTCAGGGGCCAGGCACGCAAAGAAGATGCCACCTCATGCAGCCGAGCGAGCCGAGGGCTGCAGTCACGTCGACGGGCTGCGACGGGTGCTCTGAAGAGGCAAACGCTGTGGCAGTAGGGTGTATTCGGAGGACCCGACATGGGGCCTCGGGGGACTTAAGAAAGCTCCACGGATGGAACCAGTGGGGTGGCACAGAAGCGGGGTGTGCTGGAAGAAGCAGTTCGGATCAGCGGCCTCGAAGTGGGGAGGAGCAGCTTTCAAGAAACGAGAGCACCTCAGGGCGTCCGGAGTGCGGAGAGCGAGGCCGGGGTGGCGGAGGCACGGTGTTGGGGACGTTTGGCTAAGGCTGGTGATGGAGGGACTTGTAGGCCGACGAAAGAACTTCCATCTTTTTTCTGTGACCCACGGGAAGACACTGAAGCCTCCTAGGAGGGTTGGGTGGGGGAGGAGGGTGACAGGGAAAGGTGGGAGTGTAGCCAGAAGTGCAGGGGAGGTGGTGGCTGGCGGGGGGGCTGGCAGAGATGGGTGAAGCGGGTGAGGCGAAACTGCCGGGACTTCGTGGGGCGCTGGCGGGGGCGCAGGAGGAAGGCGCGTGTGGCTCCTGGCTTTGTGGCTTGCGAGACCGGGTGAATCACAGCAGTGTGTCCACTGCCCGCACCGGAAGTGGGCCGTCCGGTGTGGGGGGAAGTCGTGCGTTTGTGTCCCCACATGTCGAGTGTGACTTCCCTTTTGAGTGTCCAAACAGGGATGTCAGGTACCCAGGGGGCCACATGGAGTGGGACTCGGTGAAGTGTAGACACAGAAGGTCGGAAGTTGCAGAATTATAAATCCGTGTCCCTGTCCATTTAAATTCAGGCAGGTGTAGTGCAACAGTTTTGATGGTAAGTGGTGGATTTGTAAAAATCAGGCTGCCCTCGTCTCGTTTCATTTACTTTTATAACCATTGCACGATGTATCTCAACTAACCTTTAAAAGTTAGATTTTAGGTTTTTAAAAATATGTTCCTTCTGATCTAAAAATCTGGCAGTGATTTTAAAGAAATGATGAGACGGGACTTGTTTTTACCTAGATTACAAGGAACGAATATTAATGGAAGGTCTTCATGGTCTTAGGAAACTTTTTTCTTAATTTCAAACAAGACGAAGTCTTGACTTTCATGTGAAGATCAAATACTTCACTTTCCTTGTTCAACATATTACAAGTATTAGTATCTTCTTCATTTCAGATATTTAGATATAAATCAGCCTATAATAGGCCTTTTTTTTATAGATTACTGTGATAATTTTCTCGCTCTTAAGAGTGACTTATACAGGTTGAAGGATATCATGATAAAATCAGGTCCCCTGTAATTTAGTGAGAAAAACTTTTTCTAACATTACTTGCCATTGAAACTGTGTTTTTTTTCAGTTTTTTTTTTCTTTTTTTTTTAAGCAGTGATAGTATTGGATGCAAATGACTAAGGAAAAAAGTCTGGCTTATACTTCATTCTAGAATCCATTTCTTTATTGGATGGTGATGGATGTGCAGTTGAACCTGAGTTATTTAATGCAATTTAGGGTATGTACCATTTTATTTAAATAAATTAAAATGTGTAATAAAAATGCATAAACATATCTTTTAGGAATTGTACAAAAGTTTCGACTATTGATATTGGCTCGGACTCCTTTTCCTTATGACTTATGGAATTAATCTATAGCTCTATCTTATGTAAATTATACATACGGAAAACAATAGCAATAGATTTTATATCGAACTATAAGATAACATAGGTGATTTTTAATGTAGTATATGGCCCACTAAGTTTATTTACAAATGAAATTTTATTGTATCTCACTTACCAATGATTTTAAAATTGTAGATTTTCGAAGCAGGAAAGTTAACTATCTTAAATATACTATCTGAATAACTAAATGTGATCAACAATGTGTTTATTAATTTTCCCTCAGATATTTATTTGGCTGTAAATCTTTCCTTATTTTATAAAATCGGTATTTTTGCTCTGTTAAGTCCTAATAGCATCAAAATGTGCGCACATTGTTTTATACGTTCTCATTTTTAGTGACCACTTGGCTCTGGTTTTAATAGAGAGATTCTCGGTAATCATTCTGATTCGTCAGCCCAAACCTTCATATTTTGTGCCGAGTCCTCTGCCTGCTCCTGAATTAGCGCAAACACTATATACTGGAGAATCACTAGTTTGCTTGTTTCAGTGACTTATGCTTTGGTAATTCTGTGATAAGGTGATTTCTATTTGGTTACCGATCGCAGAAAATCCTCTGGCATTACGGAGTTTAATTTATGGGACAGATCTTTAGACTTACAAAGGATTACTGGCCATTCGTGAATGAGTAATTAATCAGGATAAAATTGAGCCTTAACCATATTAATGCCTGTCTAAGCCACACAGAGATACATGCACAGACCCACGTACCACACAGTCCCATGGCAAAAGGTCCAAATGACAGCACGGAGGGCGGTGTCCTCCCACGCGGAGCCATCATGGGGTCGGGGCGTGGGCAGAGGCTCCAGGCTCAGGACCTCGGCAGCTGTCTTGTTGCCGCCAGCCGTGGCCGCTGGGGCCCTTCAGCATCCAGCACACCCGTTTCCCTCATTTGCCTGATTAGTGGGCTAAATCAGGTTGTGTGTAGGTTGCTTCTTCCCAACTCTATTTTCATTCTGTACTACAAAAAGCTAGAGTTTCATAATTTTGTATCGGTAAGATTGCTATTAATTAAGAGGTTCCAGGGGACACGGGAGAGACGTAGATTCATTTCCTGAGGTAAGACAGCCCAAGGGTACCGTCGCCTCCTTGGGCATTAATGTTCTCGTGTTCTCGCAGAGTCTGAGGGGTGGGGGTGACCGCAGAAGGCAGATTTCATCCTGTCTGACAGGCAGATTCAGGACCGGCTTGTTTCAAAAATCACCCGTTTTGAAAGAATCCTCATAACCTTGTCCGCTCAAGGTCATCTCTCATCTGATTCTCTCTTCCTGGGTAGGTTGCGGGCTGAGAGTATTAAAATATCTATTTTCTTAGTGGTTTCCTTTTCTAGATTTGAATAGTTCACTCCATTCTTCCAAGCTGCTTAGACGAAGGTGCGTTATCTGGGAATGCTAAATTTAGTTCCTTTCGTTTGAAATTCGAGAAATAAGCGCATTATATTTTTAGTCTAGATAGAAAGCCCTCCTATCTTTTCATCTGGTCATTTGAAAAAATTCTAAGTGATGTTCAGGCACCTTTTATATTGTGAGGTTAGATATGTGCTTGAGATATGTTTCCTTTTCCCTTTATTTTTAAATGTTTTTAGCCGATGTGTCTGAACAAGGCAAAGGGTCCCTTTAAGGGCTGGGCTCACCCTTCATAGAGTGTTCCTTTCTGTCTCTCTCGTATCATTTTAAACTCCTTATTTCAAACACTCCCACAGCAGATATCAAATGACCCCTGGGAATTTCTATGAACCAGGCCAAAGACTCTGCGACATCTCTCAGGCTTTTATTCTCGCTCCGAGATTCTATGACTCTATGATTTTGACTTATTAGGTTAAAATCTTAGAAAGTTGTCATTCTCGTAGGTGAAAAATTTTGTAGATGTCAATTTTACATGGTTCAGCCTACATGCGAAAGCTTAGTTATTCAATGTTTGGAAAAAAAATATTAACTCGTCTGTGAAAATGGTAATGACAAGCAGCGAAGCTTAATAAGACTAACTTCATTTAAGAAAACTTACTTATCATCGTGAGTGCCAGATATTAAATCTATATTTTAAACATTTGTATATCAAATGGGAATAAAATGTTCTTTGCATATCTTATTTTCTTTTATAGGGAATGTGTTTTTTTTTTTTTCTGGGTTTTATGACACAAATCACAGGCATTGCATTTTGAAATCAGTTTCATTGTTTTCTTTGCAGTTGCTACATAGCAGCTGAATATTTGCAGTGAGTTTTAGTGTCTAATTTTGTGCTTAATTACACGCCATTTGTAAAAGTATCTTCTTACGGCGAAGGCTGGTTTTCAGCGTGCCCTGGACAAAGGCAATATAGAAACGTGTTATTTCCCGTCAAAAGAATGCATATCAGTATAAACAAATGTTAAGGGAAATATTTAAAAATAAATAATTACAATAATGGATATTCTTTGTGTCCACTTATGGGAATTATCCGAACATGTAAATGGAGCACATATATGTATATGTGTGTGTGTGTGTGTATATGCATGTGTATATATGTGTGTATGTATGTACATCTATATACACACACACATTTATTTACTTTCAGGGGCCAGTGCAATACTGATCAGAAAATCCATATTGTAATTATGCTGCCGTATCGGTTCCGTCATTGCCTGGCGTTTGCTGCTGAGGGTGCCAGGTGTTGGGCAGGCGTTTGGATGCCGACGTTGAGGGTGTCCCCACGATTACGCCTCAGCTTTAACAGCCGTCGTCTCGAATTCCTGCCCCTTCTCGCTTGCAGGTTTGGCCCCGCGTGTGACCCCACCCTGCCTTTCCGCCGAGGACACCCTTCCTGCCACTCCCTCCCTGTCCCATCTCTCAGCGTCTGCTTTAACGTCTGCCTTTTCCACAAGGCCGTCCGTCCCCGGGGCCGTGCCATCGGGACCCCCCGCCCAAGGTCATGGCTGTCCCTTGTCCCTTTGTCCTTCACTGTCGCTCATCTGAAGCCCGTTGCCTCGTGACCTACATATTCTCTGTGTCCTTCCCCCAGTGTGACTGTGCAGCTCGCCTCTGCACTCCCTGCTTTGGCACAAATCATGTTTTTCTACGAAATCCAGGTGTGTTCGGTCGAATCATTTTCTAAAATTAAAACTATGTCAGACAAGGTAGTGGGGCTTCAAGCTTGATTACCCCGAGCGCTGCATTTGGAGGGGGTGGACCAATTATTTCCACCTCTTCCTTTTCAGAGGCTCTCACTGATCCGCTTGTTTTCTGCCCCAGTGGATAAATCATCTCACACCATCGTTTCTATAACTTCCAACTCGGTTCCTGAAGCGCCGAGAAATACGAGGGAAAACAGAATGTCTGCATCTGCTCGCATGGTCTTGGGAGTTGAGAGAGAGGCCATGAAAACGTATAGTTGTGCTGGGAACAGAAGTTATTTGAAAAGGAATTAGGCGAGTAATAGTTTATCAAGGACAGGAGGACGTCTTTGACAGAAATCACAGGGCGACAGGCGCTTCCTTTGGCCCCCCTTTCTCTGCTTCTTAATATCTGTTTCACATTCACGTTAACAGCAGCAAAAGCCAACCGTGAAGCCCGTCCTGGTTTGGTAGAGTTTAAGCATCAGATCTGACCCTCACGGCATAGCGGGAGATACGGGGGCAGAAGTTAGCACGGATCACATGTGGCCCGAGTTGTTGGTTAGAAATGGTCTCATATTTTTTTCAAGCCTGATTCTAAAATCTTACGGTTCTTTTATTAAGTGTTAGTCTAACATGCGAAGTCCGTGACCTCTTTGCTAAGTTAACAAGGGAGTGACATCTGTGGTCCAGGAGGCGGTGTCGTAACTCACAGCTATATCCTGGCAGCTGTGTGTTTTATAGCTCTATCTTCTAAGGCAGCTACAGCTATTCCGATTGAAATTCACGGACTCTGGTCCCCGTTCCTGCAGACGAAGGAGTTAGGTAAGGACCAGGCCTACACCCTCAAAGGCACCGTCAGAGTGTGGCTGTTGAGCGTGAGGAGCTGTCTGTGCAGGAAGGTGGCTCATGTCCCCACAGTGAGGCCAGACAAGCGCGGGGAGCCAGACAGGAGGGAGGTTGGGGGCAGGCAGGGGTCCTGAAACGGGGGAGTCTCCCGTCTCTCCACAGGCCCCGTTTCCTGTGACTTCTGGTCCCACTTCATGGGCTGGACCCAAGGGCGCCTGGGAGCTGCTGGTCGACCAGTTACCCTTTCATTTCAGGTGCTTCGAATGGGCTCTGTGTTGTCTGCAGTTCAGGGTCCTGACTGAAGCCGATAGAAACACTGATGCAGCCGTGGCCCCCACTGCACTGTCCTTGGCTCTTTTCTCTCTTCTCGTCTCCCTCTGTCCCTGCTCCTTTCTACATTATCCGTTCTCCTGTCTTTCTCCCTCTCATGCACCCGTCCGTGCGTCCATCCATCTAATGACTCATCAACTGCTCGGTGCAAGTTAAACATCAGGCTAGGTCCCGAGGACAAAAAGAAATAAAATACAGTCTTCGTCCTCTTCAGGATTAAGTCTCCTCTCTCTGCTTTTAGGAAATTGGTGTTCTGAATAGAAAGGCGGAGCCGAGGCCAAAAATGGCAAAAAAAAAATCATGAAACGAGGAAATCCGTAACGCACGTTCCCAGCACCGTGGGTTGGCGGGCAGACGTCAGGGAGGAGGGGTGAGCTGGGAGGCGTCGTGGGGAGGCGTCTGCGAGCAGCGGCTCCCGTAGCAGCGGCTGTCCGGTAGGTCCTCGGCAGAGCATCCTCCGCAGCGTGTGCCCGGGCATCTTCGCTTGCGTCGTAAAACCTGAAGGAGAAAGAAGTGTCCTCAAACAGCAGGTCGAGTTTTCCTGGACTCTGTTGCGGACAGGAGGCACGAGGACGGAGGAACCTGGACACGTCGCCCGTTCTTCCGCGCTAAGCACGCCGAGATTAAAGACTGCGAGGCGACAGGTACCTAGGGCGTCGCAAAACCGCGGGCTGCCTCCCGAGGTCATCAGAACCTCACGGGGCCAGCAGCAGGGGCATCGGTGACGTTTCTGTGAAAACACTAGCCGCACGTCGCAGGCTAGTCCAAGCCTGATGGACAGTCCCGCGTGTGCTAGTACTTTGGAAACAAGATGAAAACTCCGAAGCCGTGATCTGGAATGTGTCCTTTCAGCATACTCCAGGCATGCAAGCCTGTGCGATTCGATCGCGACCTGTCACCTCTTCCCCTTCGTCCCCAAGCTTCTATGTTCCTTCACGGTCACGCCGGCCAGCGCGTGCCGGTCTGTCTTCGGACGTGTTCTCCTGCCCACCGTCCTCTGCTGAGCTCACTGTGCTGACACGGCGCTCGGCCAAAGCCACCCGCCTCGTGGAGGCTTTCTGCCAGCCCAAGGCAGCGGTGGCCTCGCCCTGCAGCTGGTTATTACTGTCATCATCATAGGTCTCTCTGTCAGAGCAGGAGCCTTCATATCCACCTCACGTGACCAGTTTCCAGGCCCAGGCATGGGCCACAGCTTATCGACTGAATAAGTGAATGAGCCGGAAGGGGCCAGTGGGACACACAGCAGAGATCGATGTGCGCACGAAAACGAGAGGCAGAATACAGGATGCGATGTTGAGATCCGCGATTCTTAAAGCCTGTAGGGTTTCCTGTGGGGAAAGGTCGTCGTTCAGCCTCCCGTGACGCGGGGACCGTGCTGCAGATGGTCCTCTGCTCTGCGTTCGGAAGGCTGCGAGTCGCCCACGGGAAAACATCGGAAACGAAGCTGAAAGCTTCGCCACTCGTGACCTTTAGTGTTCAAACTACGAGACGGTTTGACCAGCTCATTCCACCCTTTTAATTAAAAAGTCTTCGGAAGTCAAAGAAACCGAGGCATATTGTATATGTATTACCTGTCATATTATACAGCATACGTTTCCCTATGAAACACACTGAGAACTCCTACAGCTAGAAATCTGCTGTCTCGAACGGAAGCCTTCCCGTATGTCGAGGCAGAATTACCCTCTTTCTTCCTTTAATTCCCAGTATTCTACAGAATGGATTTTGTGTGTCTCTGGCCTAACTGACAAGACACCCATAATAGTTTAATAGGGAGAAAATGAGGCTGGGAGAATCCCTAATTTATTTGTGGTCTTAAACTGCCATTTTCCAAAACCGAACCTTGGGCAAAATAGACACATTCATCAATATTCAGCACAGGAAGAAACACGTTCTCAGCAGACACCTTGTGCCGGCGCATCTGTCAATGTGAGGATGGATCAGACAGGCAGACTGGGAAATCACAGTAGGTAGCTTCCAGGTAATGGTTCTCATATTTTCAAGAAAAAGGCGATGCCACTGTGTCCCCTGGCTCCAAGCATGACTCTCCTTCTGTAATTAATTTCCCCAAAGCTCATATTCATCAAAACTCCTGTGAGATCTAAAAACAAAACAAAGCAAAACCATGCTCATAGAAACAGAGATCAGGAGGGACAGGGGGTGGGTGGAAAGGGGAGGGGGACGTGGTCAGTAATACCGTGATGCGCTTGCACGGGGGCCGATGATTACTCGAATTCGCGGGGCGATCACACCGTAAGGTATAAAGATGTCGCATCTCTCTACCGTACACCTGAAACTAATTAACCAGTGTGATTGTCTACCTACCCTACTCAAAAAACTAAATTAAAAAAAAATGGGTGCACGTGTTTTCTTTTTAAAGAAGTAACTGTACGGTGAAAAAGTCCACATTTAACCTGATATTTCATGTTCTTAATGGAGTCTCATTGGTTCCGTGTCGTGAAAAACGACTCACCTTTCAGGGCTCTTTAACGGGGTGCTCTGTCCCGGATGGTAAGCTGTCCGGCCGTGCCCAAGCTCACGTTTAAGAATCAGCGTGGAGATCCCAGTTGGAAGTAGAGGTGCCTTTTGAGAAGTCCCCGTTCCCTCCCAACATGTCCTTCGGTGTCACCGGCCGCCGGCAGGGCCCACGCGGGCGTGTGCTTCCCCGCACCTCCCTGCTCGCTCTCACGCTTGTCACCGTCACGTGCTCCCGGACAAATACCTTTCCGGGTGTCGGCTTTTCATGGCGACGGCCCGGTCATTTCTCTCAGGGATGGTAGGGTTCCCGGCCTCACGCGGTCGTCCGGGCCTCTGTGTCGCAGAGGTGCGGACGTGTGCTGATTCGCTCTGTCATGCCTGGGCCGTGCCCAACCTGCAGCCCGCGTTTCTGACGGGGTGACACGGTGTGGCCGAGCTGCGGTCCCGTGCACGTACCCGGGTGGCTCACTCCTTCAGCGAGGCATCGTGCAGCGCTGGCCGGGGTCACATCGAAAGGAGTTCGTAAAGCCCCTCATCCTGGAGTCGGCTTTCAGGGCAGAGACTTTTCGGTCGTCGTATGTTTGAAATGCCTCGTGCAGCGCAGACCTGCCGTTCTTGACGTCTGCTCCTCACGCAGCTTCCGCAGATCGCCGTCTGGGTCTGGCCCTGAGCTCCGCCGTGAGCGACGGACGGCGCCGCATTGGTTCGGAGACGCAGCGTAGTTAGCACGTGTGGCGTCTTTGCGTTGCTTCCAGTCTCACTGAGAAATAACGGACACGCACGCATCGCTGTGGCAGGTAAGACATCCAGCCTGACGGTTCGATTCACACGAACCGTGACGCGCTTGCCACAGGAGGTTCAGCGAACGCTCGTCTTCTCGTGTAGAGACAACGGAGGGGAGAGAAAGGAGCATGTGTTTCTCGTGGTGATGAGATCTCCGGGGATCTGCTCGCTCCACGACCGTCCCGTTCGCCGCACGGCAGCGTCCGTACGTCACACCCACACCCCGGGCGTGTATTCATCCTGTAACGGGGAGTCCGTGCCTTTGGGACACTTAGTCCTCGCAACAGGGTGATATTTAAAGACCATTTTAGTAGGTGAAAAGATAAACTGCTACTATGACTGCCCACAAATGATTTCCCCCCTCAACAAGAGAAAGGGGGTGACGGCTGCAAACACGCGACTGCGGCACCAGGTAGAAATCAAGGTGAGTTCCCGAAAGCGGCATTGAGGCGGCGCCGGGGAAGTCAGAGAAGGCTGCCGTCGCCGCCCGTGGGCTCTGGGCACGGCCCGTGCGGGCGTCACCTTGGCTTTGCTCGGTGACAGGGTGGGACGTGAGCACGGAGGGAAGTTGGTGACGGTCTCTGCGGGCTGAGTGGGCGGGGTGCATGTCCACGTGGAGACAGGGACGGGTTGGGGGTTGGAGGTGAGCAGCGAGCGGAGGTCAGTGAAGGACAAGCGTGGACTGGGGATGGGAATGTGCCTGTCGCGGGCGGAGGACGGGCACGTTGCGTTCCGTGTGCAAAGGGGGTGGCCCTGCGTGGAGGCCCACGCAGTCACCCTGTTGGTGAGTTCACGCCGACAGCGCCGCGGTGACCCTTGACCCGGGGGAATGGTGGCAGTTCGAAAGGAAAACCCAGGTACCAGCGGCATTGCGTGTTTGAGAGACCGGAGGACGGCGGCCCCTGCGCCGGGGCGGATCGCCTCTCCCGGGGTCGGCGGGCTCGTGAGGAGAGCGCGCTCGCTTCCCCAGGACGGCCAGGCCGTCGTCTCGTGAAATGCGGACTTGACACAGCGCTGCCCGAGGAGCCGCCTCCCGTGACTGATGACGATGGCGGCGGAGGGGGATCGTTTGGGAATCCGTTTTGCGGGGAAGTGGCTATTTTTCTACTTTGGCCGATGTTGTAGACCGGGTGGGGGATTCCTTGTCACGTTAGCCATCTTTCTGATTAAGAGGCAAATTGCTAGGGACCATATTCTCTATGATAAAACGGCCCTAAAACTGAGCTGTGGGGCCAACGATGACCAGTTACTGTGCATATTAGTTGAGTGACAGCAGTTATTCTGGGCTTCACAGTGTCACCTCATGGCGAATTATGTTTCCAGGACCCGACAGCAGCCATGTCTCGGCAGAGCAGTGGCCGCAGCCGTGGGGCTCGGAGGAGGTCAGAGCCGCGCCCTACTGCCGTTCCCAAAGGCTGTCCACACGCGCCCGTGCTCAGTGGCCTCTTCGAGGCTCTCAAGACCTTTGTGCTCGGTCCCCTTCTCGGGCGCTCTCCCCAGACACCTGTCTGGCAGGGCCCCTCGCCCCAGCTCCGGACCTCGGCTCAGATGTCGTGTTGTCAGACAGGCCCCCCTCGGCCATGCCCACACTCCCCTGTGCCGTCACCCCCCCGTGACACTGGGCACCACCCGATGCATGGTGTTTGCTCACTGACTGCCTCTCGCCCTGCGCCAGGACGTAAGCTCCTGGGAGCAGCGACCGGCGCGTTCAGTGCTGCAGACTGAGAGCCTAGTACAGCTCCCGGCCTGCAGTGGGCCTGTGGTTGGTGGTCGCTGACTGATTCGCTGAATGATTCGATGTTTACCTTAGACACAAGGGCTAAATAATGTGCTCAAGATGATGGCGATGATGATGATGATGATGATGATGACGACGACAATGATGTTGATGATGAAGCTCGTTGATGTTTGCCTCCAGAGCTAACCTCCAGCTTTCTGGTTTTTTAACCCAAATTGCTTTTGCTTATGTATATGCAGATAACAACAAACAACTCTGAAAAGGAACTGACTCTCAGGCAGACCCTTTGCATACCTCCTCACATTCTAGGTAGAAAGGCATCAACTTTATTTATACAAAATCTCCGGTAACCACTGTTGCATTGTGTAAGCCGGAGCAGGACCTGTGTCTGAAAAAGCCGTTTTCAGACAGAAAAAGGAAACAAAATGTCCTCCCCCCGACTCCCCAATATTCTTTAAAGGCCAGTAATGTTTGTAACCTTTGGGGAAACATGATCAATCAGAGCTTTACAAGCTTTTCACGGGTGGCTTCCTTAACAAATGCGCTTCTTGCCCTGGTCATTCATCACATCTGGAAGTTGGGGGGATAAGCTTGAGCGCTTTGCCCGGTCCATGCTGACAGTGGCCACTTTGTGGGTCTGTGGAGGGAAGGCCTGTTGGGGTGTCTGGGCAGCATAAGGCAGCACCCCGTAGCCCGCTGGTGTTTGTGTGGGTTCAGTGTGCTGAAACCTCCCGTCCTGGGGACATCGAGTCACACACGGAAAGAGCCCCTCTCCCTATCGCTGTTTAGGGGGGTTGGTGGCTGGCTTAGAGTAGGGGGTGTGCTGTGAGAAATGAAAAGCCGAGTCACTGGGGGCCGGCGTGTGGTGCCACCTGCCGACAGCACTGGGCGCGCGGGGTCCAGCGCCGTCACAGTGACTGGAGTCACGTCGAGAGCTCCGAACTAATGCTCCGGCTGCACGTCGGCCCTGACTCCGGACGTCACCTGTCTTCCAGGCAGGTTAGTGCTTCTGAAAGGAGCAGAGAGACAGGTGGAGAGGACAGACTCACTTATTTCTTGTCGTAGAGCTGGTAGGGCGTGGGCAGAAGGGTCGAGCTCGTAGGGTCAAGTTCGGACATTTGTGAGGTTTACAGGAAGCGCAAGTGAGAACAGTTGAAGCAGCTTCGACAGGGCGAAGAACCGAATGGCGGGAAAAGGGGGGGCAGGAACACGCAGATCAGAGCCGGTGAGCTGGACAGAGAGCCAGCCAAACAGCGTCAGACCCTGAAGGTCACAGAGTGGGGACAGTGTCCCCCCCCACACGTGGTTCTGGTGTGCATCACAGTCCCCTCGCCATAGATGGTTTCTTTAGACGAAGCCGGGACCGTTCCAGTGCCTCGTCCCTGCGTGAGGAGGGTTCGTACTGAGCCCCACTTTTAGATACTTTATTCTTCTCAAGATCCCTGCCGAGGGATTTCGAATGATTTCCAGTTTCTGCTTTAGTCGGTTTGTGTGCCGGAAATGGACCTTACAGTAAGCGGTCCCTCAGTGGTGTCCCCCTGACCCTCCCAGGCGTGCGTGCCTGGCCGGAGAGTGCTGTTTGCGGCGTGGGTTTGAGGTTTCTGGAGAGAAGAAGGTGGCTCACGTGACAGAAGAAGCTTTCTCATAGCCGGCCCTCATCCTCTCACTTTTCTGCTTAAAACTGTATTCGCATGTATGTGGTCAATTAAAGACGGAAGAGTTTGATTTCATGGGAGGCCTTAGCCTTGAAAAGACTTGGAGAGTGGGCCCCCTTCAGTTATAAGACCTGGGAGGGGGAGACCCATTTCCTGGCTTCCTTTAAATCCATAGCAACGTGGGATTAACACCAGCTTTTAGGATGGGGGTCCCAGTGTTCGTTCTTGTAGGAACTGCAGAGTGGAGGGTTTATAGCATAGGCTCTGCAGTTAAAATCAGATTAAAATTTCAGCTATCATCCATATTAGCTGTGCGATCTTAAGTTATTTGCCCTGTAAGCTTTTACTTTTTCATCTACAGAATGGGGTTTTATAATAACAGCATTTCATATTTATATTATAATAATACTAGTTTATAATAATAGCATTTATCTCTGGAATTTGTTTTAAGGATTAAATGGGACAATGAATATAAGACTTAGCACAATGCCTGGCAAAGGCTTAGAAACTATTCAGTACATTATAGTGCATCTGTCTGAAAATTTTATTGCTGTGTAACAAATTGCCGCAGTAACAGAGGCTTAAAATAACCCACATTTATTACCTCGAAAGTTCCATGGCCCAAGAGTCCGGCATCTTTCAGCCGAGTCTTCTGCTCAGGGCTTCACAGTGCTGGGACCACAGTGTCAGGTATCCGTGTCCTCAGCCGGTGGGACCAGGGCCTTGGACCTTTGCCTTGCCAGCTATCAGCCAGGAGTGTTCCAGCAGCCAGAGGTTGCCCCCGGCCTTGTCACGTGGTCCCCGGCCGGAGCGCCGCAGGACGGCAGCTTACCTTTGTGCACTCCGCAGGCAGCTGCCGTCACTTCCAGTCTGTCCTTCAGCGGGGAGCCGGTCCCTTTACCTGACGAGGTCCAGGCCTCCCAAGAAAACCTCCCTTTTTAATAAGGACCGAGGTAGAGCCACCCTGGGCGTGAAGTCTGCCACCTTCATCCGTAGCAAAGGGACCGTGCAGGCCGTCGACACCAAAGGCTGGAAGCTGGCACGCTACGCCCGAATTTTGCCTTCCTCGGAGAACTACTGTTATTGTCAGTTATCACTAATGATTCTTCTGCTCAGTTTACGGCGGTTGAGGGCACTATAATTAAAGGTGGTTGTATGATAATCGTAGGAAATAAAAATAACCAAACAATTTATTTTGGAACCCTCGCTTGTGAAGAGATTGACATTGTGTTACTCTGTTCTCGTGGTCATTGGCTTCTGGAATGCACAACCATATTTAAAACATACTAAATGGTGTCTCCCGAAGAATCTAAGTCTTATACAACTACTCCAAACCGGGTCCCGAATGAAGACAAACCAGGCAGTGATCCTGGGAACCCAGAACCAATATTCAGTGATAATTACCACGCGTGGTGATTTAGAATAGAACCTCGCACTGATTTCGTGTTAGTTCTGGTTGCTGGAGGAAGAGGAGAGATCATTTTAAAAGAATAATTAGTAAAGGCGCTTGCAAATTTTGCACATAAACCTGAAGAAGAGTCTGCTTATCGTGCGAGTGTCGTGTTGTCACCTACTTACATAGCGTCATTGTCTCAATCGTCTCAAAACTCCAAATAAGAACAGCCTTCTCACCCTCGAAAAGAAACAGATGAAGAACCGATCCTCCTGACCAGTTATTAAAATGCATTTTCTGCCCTATAAGCTCTGTCGTTAATTTCCTGGTACACCTTGAACACGCCATGAGCAATTTGTAACGGCATCAATTAACATTTGGGAAGTGGAGCGTAGCCATCTAGGATATTAAATATTTGCTCCAGGAGTACTAATAAAATCCATTGACATTCTATTCCCAAAGCCTTTTAGAACAGTAACAGCAAAGTTAAGGGGTACCAAAGAAATGAAGAAAACATCTAGTTAGATCCATTTCCTCGGTTCTTCTGACTTTTGTGTTCCCTTTGGATTCCAAACACCCATGCTCTTGTTTAGAGGTCAGGGCCACGTGCCTGCGGGGCCCACAGGAGATGTGTCTTCGCATAATCAGAGTCACTGCCTGGACCCGGGCAGTGACGTGACAAGAGAGAGTGAATGTGCCCTTCCCTCCACTTCCTCCTAGGGCCATCGTTACGTCTGCATTTTGGGATTCTCGGATACCAAGGGAATGAACTCTTGTGGCTTAATTTAACCCTAGTTATAAAATACTGTGGAGGCTCTTCTATTGGGGTGTAAGCCAAAAAAAAAAAAAAAAAAAAAAAGGATATTGTTTTTAAATGTGTAGTCGGTGCTAGTTATTGTTTCATAATTCACAGAAGGTAGGCAGGTTCCATGTTTTGCTGTACATTACATGCCATCGGTCACGTTGAAAATAACGATGCCATTTCATCGAAGCCATGCCATGAAGCACATTGAAAAGAGAGGCCATTTTCCTGTTTTAATCAGTTGTCTACTTGATATATTCATTTTTCATCTAATTTTATTTAATAAAACACTTTTAGGAAAGCGAGCCCATCAAGCTCGGCTTTGTTGATTTAATTTTGCTTACTTCATTTGGGCCCAACGAAATTCAGGTGGGCACAGTAAGTGGCTCAGTGTCATCCACGAGGATTTCTGCTCACACTCGACTTTCGTATTTCTAGGAACTGGAATTTCACTTGGTCCGTGATGGGTGCTAGATACGTGTTAACTTAGTGAATGAAGGGGTTCTGGCTGTGAAGCCCGACAGTCAGTCTTCAAGGAAATGACTGAATTTATTTCCCCCGTCCCCCCAACATAGTCGAATGGGAAAAATACTCCGGCTAAAGTTTTCGATTGTAACTTAATGTATTAAATCCCGTTGGAAACTACATGTGCTTTCCAAACGGATCTTCAGCAAAACATTAAATCTTAAACCCATTTAGTCCATTTTTGTGTATCTCTTTGGGGACCTGATTATTGTTTTATGAATTTATATCATTTTGACATTTCCTGAACATTTTTCCAAAAATTCCTAGGGATTATATCTCAGTAAAAATAAAATTTACGTTCGCGCTAATTTTTTTAAGTGTATATATATCTGCATAATTGACACCTTGTTTCTTTCGACATTCTTATTTCCCCTACTGTTCTTACATTCTCACTGGTTATGTTCCACACATGTAAACGAGAAAAAGGAGAAAAAAATGGAAGACGTTCTCTGGGGAGAGAAAGGCTAGTGCTTGTGATGGTCAAGCCATAGGCCATCCCTTTGATTATACTGCTTAGCTCTCATAATAAAATGCGTCCTCTTTTTCTGGGGTAATCTGTGGATTGAATACGGCTGACGATTTTAAAGCCCATCCACTGGGAAACATAGATCCTTGCGTAAGGTGGTACAAATGTTTGCTGAATTTTTTAAAGTATATATGGGCTTGATAATCACATTTGTTGATCCGACAGTTTGCCTTCCAAAGCACGGTAGAATATCTGGTTCCTTCTGAAGTCGGCGATATTGTCGTAAAGCCTTCAGCAAACAAGATCGTCTTGAAAAGCGTTAATTACTTCTTTGCTTGCCAAGGTATTTTGCCTTCTTATTTAGTCTTTAACTTTTTTATGCCAGTTAAGCTTACTTTTTTATTTATATTTTTGTCTTTCAGAGACTTATACGTACAAAAGAATAGCAGATAATAGGTGTAAATAAAGCACAGGAAAAAAGCCCACATTAAGTAGGTGAATGATTCCTTTTAGCAATATAAACAGCCATTTCAAATAATTTAAGACCCAAAGAGCATTTTTGGCCTTACAATTAGTAGTTTTGCTGTCTTTTAATTGAGGTTGGCCAAGAGGCTTAGACGATCCTGGATCTCCAGTGTACTTGTGCCGTGTAATTGTTCTAAGCATACTGAAGCATTTGGTCCATTTGTCAGTGTTTTAAAAACTGTTTAAACTGCTTTCATTCCTGTTGCCTTATTTCCCTGTTCACTGAGGTGATGGTCACTTTATTTCAGCTAGAGGTAGCCTTACTTCCTTTTAAAAAAAGTGTTTTCAGTAAGGGTTGATGCTCTTTTTGAGACCTGAGCTCAGACCTTTAGAAGTGATAACATAATAGTTTAATCCGAAGAACAAAGTAAAACCACAAATATTCTGCCACATGATTTAGACTATAATTCTAGATTTTCTCTTCTCTTGCCTTTGATAAATTCACTGCCGAAGAGCTCTGCTCGCTAATTTTTATTAAATCATTTCCTTGAAACAGAATACAAGTTCTTGTTACTCATCCTCTCTTTAATGGAATCAGTTTGATCACAATGTGCCAAGATTTCTTATTAATTTAACGTTTTCACTTATATCTGCATAATTGACACCTTGTTACTTTCGATATTCTGATTTAAGAAGTTTCACTGACTGTTATCAAAGATTGCCTTATTTCTCTGCCTCAATGAGCATCTAGAAAGTTACTTCTCAGTGAGAAGTAGGCCTAGACAGTCATTGGGGAAAGTTCTTTTATTTTAGCATAAAATCTTGCTTAAGAAAACCGTTCACAGAGTGGGTCTTCTGCCTCTTTGATCATCTGCTCCTGCCTGTGAAACCGCCACCCTCCACCCTCCACTGTGATCGGCTCTGAACCTCCTGGATCCCAAATCCTGTATTTAACAGCCCCGTCCACATAGCCGAAATGCTATTCTTCTGGGTCGCAGATACTTTGAACTAGCACCTCGTGTCTTAACGTGACTTTCTGACCTTGAAACATTTTAATTTTGGATTATTTTTCTCATTCTTATATTGATTTGGTCATTTCCCCCATTGAAATGTGAGATTTATGAGGGCAGAGATCTAGTCCACTTCATCTCCCACTGTCCCCCTGGGCATTGCTGGGTATAAGAGGGATTCTCAAAATGTGCGTGTGTGTGTGTGTATGCATGCTCACACGTGTGTGTGTGCATGTGGGTGTGTGTGCATGCGTGTGTCACGTGGCCGGTGACGCACAGGCCGTGCGCAGTGGCTGCTGACGCCGTGGCAGGTGTTCACTGTGTGTGCACGTGTGTGTGTGCATGCTCACACGTGTGCCTGCGTGCGTGTGCCACGTGGCCAGTGACGCGCAGGCCGTGCGCAGTGGCTGCTGACGCCGCGGCAGGTGTTCACGTGTACTCTGTCACTGTTCTTTGCCATTTACTTTCGCGTTCCGTCCTTACCCCCTTCGGAGGCGCAGGCACTGCCACTGCCACAGGGGCGAGGACATGGCAATGTCGGGGACACGCTGTGAGCCGATTGCTGCGTTTCTAAATCCCTGACACTTTGACTTCGGACGCCCTATTTTTAGCTACGTTTGCTCACACAGCTCCTTCCCCCCGATCCTCCTGGGGCCCGGCCATACATTTGCTTTCGGACGCGAGCCTGGTTTTTCAGTCCGTCTGTGAACACGGATGAGGAGGTTTCTAACCAAGTGACGAGGGAGAAGGGGTAGGCTGGGGAGGGTGTCTGTCACGTGAGCAACGATGAAGCCGCCGGGTGGTGCCCTGTGATCTGTAGAGCTTTCCGTGTTCCTTCTCCTTGCGCGGCGATCGTGTCACCCGTCGGGGAGCCAGGCGAGGAGCTGGGTGCCCTGGCCAGACTCCGTGGCTGAGGCTGAGGCCAGGCCTGGGATGGGACAGTGTCTCGGCCCGTCTCTTCCCCTCCACTGCCATGGTCCCTTCTCCCCACGCGCCCTCGTTTCGAGTCTGTTCATCGTTCCATTATTTTCAAGCCTGTTTGTTTTGGTCGCTGTGGTTCTGGTTTTGTTTTCCCACTGTTTCTGTGGTCGTTTGAATTTCGTGCGGTTTTATGAACTACAGACAGAAGAGACACATGGCCATAGTTGCAATTCGTTGTATCATCGAGAGAGCGGATGGGCCGCAGTTTCTTGTCCAAACACGGAGCCGGCGTTTCTCCTCTCTGCCCTGCAGTGTGTCTGTACGGTTGGTCCGGGGACATTCGGGGCTGGGCGCGTCCTGGGTGTGGCAGGCGGCTGTGCTCCGTGGGGCTGGCAGTGTCCCTACCCGCGTCCCCTCCCTGTCCAGCAGCGCCCTTCCTCATTGTGACAACAGCAGGTGTCTTCAGACCCTGCCAAAGTTTTTGCCTCCTCGGGGAAGGAGAATGACCCCTGATCGGGACCCTCTGGATTAAATTAAGACGATGGCTGTGAAATGTTTTTCGAAATTTCAAAACACTCTTTAAATTCAAGGTATTCAGGAGGATGAGCTTCAGGCACAGTAAAGGCACGGCATCGGCCAGCCCGTCTCTGCGCTGTGGACGCTCACTCGTCCGGGCGCCGGCTCTCCGTTTCTGCAACTTCTGCGTTATTCTGATCAAATATTTAATGTAATGCTGACTGTCACGGGGGCTTCTCATTACGCATTTAAGTTTCCATTTCTTTATGAAATGTTCTGCAGCATGTTCACTGCCATGTGATGAATAATTAAAACTAAACTGTACTTGTCAAAATAAATTAATACTCACATTTGGAAATGGAAAATTCCCTTTTTTTTTTTTTTTTTTTTTTTACCACATGGTTTATTACATATTATTTTTATTTGTGGTATTTGGTGCTATGTAGGGACTCAAAGTTATTATTCAGGCTTAGATCATTTATGCTAAATTTGTTTTGTGGAATTGAGATCATAAAAAGTAGCAATTAAATCTAAAGCTTTCCACGCTGGTGTGTCCATAACTCACGGAGTAAACATCTAAAACAAATCCTCTCGAGGCAGCCTCCTAGATTCATATGTGAGATTTCATTGAAATGACACAGTTATACATTATTTATATCAGAGGCTTTGGCAATGGGGCTTTGAGAAAGCTGTTCAGGAGAAGGCGAACATCTTCGCCATCAAGAATCGTCTCCTATTTTATTCTAATGTAGCTGGCTACATCTGCCATCTGGGCTGGAAGCTTGAGCACCCACACCAAGCACCGCAGGCTGCAGAGATTCGGAAACGGTGTGGGGCAGAACAGCAGGGGCCGGCAGGTCCGCCTCGTGGCCCCGTCCTTTTGGCAGACTTGCTGCTCAGACGGGGAAGGAGTTGTTTAATTTTCAGACGGAGCTGTGTGCCTTGAGAATAGCTGGGCATCTTCCATTTGTACTACTTTTTATTATTGTCAGAACTGATCAGATAAATCTGCCTGAGTATCTGTGGGTGGGATGCATGCTGAAGGTGATTTTATTTTTCCCCGATAAGTCGCAAACATGCTGTCGTCTTCATTTGATTTCGCCCTTCCATCTTAGAGTGCCTTTTCAACTTGCCTCACAAATCACATTGTCTCTACTTATTACCCGGGCCTTTCTCCAGCTGCTAAGTGCATTTGTTTCTTTTCCTCTGCAAGAGTCAGAGTTTTCCCTTCTCTTATTCCCTATATGTTTCCTTTCACTTTTAATGCGAAAATTGCAAATATATTTCTGCTGCCTTCTGTACGACACTTCCCATTTATTGAAGACTCATGCTGTATGAAGTAATGTGCACGAGATATCTAAAATGCATCATCTGTCTTCTGCTCTGTATCCCCAACTGGAGCAATTTTTCCAGATAATTTTCTCTTTCTTGCCAATTTCATCTGCAGCGTATAATTCAGGAAACTAAAAGCACTTTTTGTTTTGTTTTGTTTTGCAGATTCATTCTCTGCTGCAGACTTTCTAGACAGATAAAAAACTGCCAGAGTGCACTTAGGTTTTTTTTTCTTTTTTTTTTTTCCGTTTTATGTGAGGGAATAAGCGTCCTCATGCCGAAGTAAGGTGTGCAGTCTGTTTAGACACCCAGTGAAAGGAAGCGTATGTTTTGTAAGCTCGGACCTGTCTCATCACCTCTCTGCGACATGTTCTTTTGTGTAAAATGAGCATTTTACCAACCGTCCTCTGCCTGCCCAAAGGGTTTTTGAGGGCCCCAAATGTGAGGTATACAAAGATGCGAAGTACTTTTGCAGTTTTATGCTTATTTCACTTTGCAAATGTCTCCTTTTCCAAACTTTGGCTGATAACTACCCCCTTAGACTCATTAGAACTTTAAATACCGTTTCTTTTTCATACGACGTTAGATAGGGTTAGACCCGGCCGTAATAGAAAGAAAATTTGAAATAGCAGTTACTTAAATGAGGTAAAGGTTGATTTTTTTTTTTCTTTCCAGCGAAAGTCAGGTAGGCTGTCCACAGCTGCTGTGGCTGGATATGGGGGTCCGGGCTTCGTCAAACGTGTCCTTGGCCTTGTGACTGCAGACCAGGGGCTTTGGTGTCATAGGCACACTCTGAGCAGCGTAATGGAGAAAAGCACAATCACGTTGTCTTGAGGGGCGTTCCCAGTAGCTGTCACACAGCTGCTCCGCTTAGTCTTGAGGACGGAGGTTGGTGCCAGGGCCACGCGTGGCTGCAAAGGCACAGTCTCCGTCTTGTGTCCGTGTGCCCAGCGGGAACTCCTATCCGTGGGAGAAAAGACTAGCAGTATTTACTCCCACAAACATTAATTTGAATATACCCTACATTTAAAAATACGATATTGCTGAGTAGAATGTGAACTGCCTGTAGGCGGGAGCTAGTATGATCAACTAATTTTGCATTATCAATGTTAACTTGCTGGGATCCCCAAAACGATGAATGAATGACTATTCAGTGAAAATGTACATCGAACAATAGTGGTTTTCTTAAACGTGCACTATAACTAATAATGAGACGGATCTTTAAAAATGTAAACCAGGTTTCGCATTTCAGACGATCGTACCCAGCGGTTCCTCAGCCGCTGAGCAGCTGCATCTTCCGTGCTACGTCCCATAGTCAGATCAGTACAGATTTTCTTACACTGATGCCTTGGGTGGAGCAGCCCGTTCATCCAGGCAGGTTTTATGTACATTTCGAAACACGTAAAGGAATGACTGGCTTCATTGCTAATTTTTCTCTTTATATCTGCTTTAATTTTTCTTTTTTTTCCAATTACAGCTGACATACAATATTATCTAGTTTCAGGTGTAAAGCTTAATGATTAGACATTTACGTACCTTGCGAAGTCATCACCCGGATCGGTCTGGTACTCGTCCGACTCCATACGTAGTTACTTTGATATTACTGACTACATTCCCTGTGCTGTGCTTACATCCCGTGACCGTTCGCAGCTGCCAACTCGCTTCTTAATCCCTCTCCCTTTTCTTACTCGCCCCGCAACCCCCTCCCATCAAAATGTGCTCTGTATCTGCAAGTTAGTTCCTGTTTCTTTGCATCTGCTTGTGACATATTTTGCTCTGACGGCTTTCTGACTCTTCCTAACAAACCCCGTCTGCCCCCAGAAGGCAAGAAGGGCCAGGATGGAGGCTCCCGTGTCTCTGGGGTCAGGAACAGAACTGTTTCATTCAGTGGCCACTGTCCTTGAAGAATTCATCGCGCCTCCTCCGCAGACTGCTTCGTTGGTGGAAGACAGCGTTGGTCTTTGGAGCGCTAGGAAAGTCACCGTGTGTGGGCTCCTCAGGACCGACGGCGGAGGCGGTGGTCCCAGCGGCAGCTGCCACCGCCCTCCAGTGGTTGCTCAGCTTGAGGCGTTGAGATATCCAGACTTTGAGGCGTTGAGATATCCAGTGAAGATGAAATTGCAGAAGTTATTTTTATGGTTCTTCAGATGTAAGCCAGCGGTGGCGGGATCCACTTTATCATCAGAGACTTCTAACGGGAACCCAGTTAAGAATTAAATGCACTTATTGGCACGTACCCGTCTTGTCTCAAAGAAGCAAAGCTGGTCTCAGGGGCATTTCCCTTTGAGGGAGGCAAAATGCTTCCGAGGAGCCAACTTCGCCTGTGTCTGCGAGATAGCATTCACCCCCTCTCCTGGCTCCGGCGCCAGACGTGACGGTGGCGTGTAGAAATCACGCTCCACGGCCACCGAAGGAACCATTTCCTGGGGTGATGCTGCCTTTTCCTTCAGGAATAAGTAGGTGGCTTCCTTTGAGTCGGCCTGTATGTGTTTGTAAAAGGAGCATACATCTCTCCTCTGCTCATAGGAAGAGGACAATTTCAAAGAGCCATTTTCTTCCCTAACAAAGAAGTGTGTACTGGAGACAAATCAGCAATTTCACAGCTGGTTTGTGAAATCCTGAAATGATGTATACAAATCAAAGCAGGAGAGATTCACTTGGAATGAAAGGAAATTTGAATTGCATCCCAATTTATAATAGGATATTGTTTCACGCTTGTGCAGTATTATAAACACACCACGTGTGTTATATATGACGATTCTATCTCGTCTCTTTCTCCTGAGCTTTATGAGTAAGTGACAATTTCAAAGCCTGGAACGGCCAGATTGGATGGAACTGTGTCTTCTAACGCATCTTTTCCCCCCAGTTTCCCGTTCTTAGTTGACCGTGCTGACCTGTCTCTAAGCCGCCTCAATGGCTCTGTGAAAATGCCTCTTGCCTCCCAAGGGAACCCATTATAGAGTTGGGGACTACTGGGTTTTCTTGTGTACATCGAAGAGAATGCCATCGTGCCTCTGCCACCGGGAGTCACATGAGACCAGGGCTTTCTCCGTCTCGTACCCAACCGACTTCAGGAGTTTGTGTATTTTATCTGTGCCCTCTGGGACCTGCTGCCTCTTGGTCTAGGTCGTCACCATGAAGGATGAGAAGGGACAGCGCTTGGAATCCATAGCAGGAGCACTCCCAAGGCGTGGTCCAAGCACTTGACCGTGGGGTGGCCGTGGGCTGCGGGAGAGAGCAGGCCAGTGTTTTGGGCCTGAGCAGATTTACTGTGTGCTCGGGGTGCAGTATGTGGTTGTCAAAGCTCAGTCGCACGTGCGTCACGTGGCTGGCCCACACGGTGGGTAGGAACGTTCCAGAAGCCGTGAGAGGTGAGCCGGGCCTCTCTCGTGGGCAGACGGGGGCCTCTTCCTTCCCACCCTCATGCTTTGGCTTGAGACAGCAAGTCACACATCAGCGTTTAAAACTTCACACTCAGCTTTATTTTAACTCTAAAACCTTTCGAACAGCGAGCCCTCAGGTGAGTGCGACTCCGTGGGACTTACAACAAGACAGGCTTGACAAAGGACCAGAGGAAACATTTTCAGTTCAGAGAAATTGCACCCCAGTCCCTGCTAGTAAATCTTAAGCTACCTCGAGAGCAGAAGTTCGATGCTTTTACAAGGTGCCTGTGGAGTGATGGAACTTGGCAGGTGGATTTGTTATGTAAATCAGACTCTGGTTAACTTTTGATCTTTCTCTGTCTGCCTATGTCTACATCGTCGTTATCTGCATCTCTGTATCTATCTGGGAGGAAAATAAAGAACTAGTCTGGAAATATCTCAGTTCTTAAGATATTTGGCAACCCTTTATCTCCTTTCTTAGCCACGTGCATGCAGATAGCTTTGTGCCTGAAGTTAAAATGTGTACGATGTGTACGATGTGTACAGGAGGCTCTGGTATATTTCAACCTTAAACTCTCATCCCCAGGGTAAGAAGCAGTGGCTTCTCTCCTGGTTTACATGTGGAGAGGAAATTAGGCAGCTAATTATCTGGTGACAAACAGGTTTCTCTGTCTATCCAGAAGGAGGTAGGAACTTCGTGCCACGGCGACAGATGGACCAAACAGGCACCTGTCACCTGTCTGAGGAGGGAGTAGCCCTGCCTGCGATTAGGCTCCGCCGCCTTAAGAAATAAACTCGGACGCGGTTCTGAATGGGAACGCCTCCCCCAAACGCGCACACTTTTCAAAGGCGTGCCCTTCAGGTGAGAGCAGAAACAAACTGCACATTCCAAGAATTAGTGCGCGGAGGCCTGTGTTTAATCAGCGGTTAGTTTGGTGGCGATCGCACAAATTCACGACATTAAATTTAATCAGGGACGTTTCTGGCATGTGGGTGGCGAGCGAGCTGATTAATTCATTTATATTCTGGAAATGAGGTATCTTCTCCTGGACGCGTTTCCGCCTCTCTCCATGGCTTCTTTGTTCGCGGCCTCAGAGCCAAACTCACGCTGGGTGCCGGGCGCCGACTCGCTCAGCAGACTAAGGGTGATAAACAGGAAGTGGCGCCATTTTGCCCATCTCTGGAAAGAACATTAAAAGAACAGTTTAGGTGGCTGTCAATACGTCAGGATTTTGATGTCACCGTTGAACTGCTGTGAGAAACCAGTGAGGAGGGGCCCGGGGCGCTCATGCAGCGACACCCTTGGGCGATGCCGACCTCTTCAGGGGCTTCCGAAGCCGGCGACGCGTGAGTGCGCCTGTGATGTAGGAGGTTCTACTAAAACCATAATTTTCGGAGTAGAAATGAGAGCAGAAGATTATAGAGTCAACTCCCTTATTTCAAAAGGAGGGAAGAGGAGACTGAGACTTTGAGGGATCGGTTTTTAGATGTAAAAACAGTTCGTAGTAGAGCTTTGAACTTGGACTCCTAGTTTGCTTACCGGTCCTCTGCTGTAGCCAGTTTAAAGTGTGTGTGCATGTGTGTGGTATCTGTGTGCACATGTGCAATATGCATACTGCACGTGTGGTGTGTGCACATGTGTGGCGTGCATGTGTGCATGGTGTGTGTATGTGTGTGCATGCACGTGTGCATGTGTGTGCGGCACGTGCACGTGTGCACACGTGTGTGGTGTGTGCATGTGCGTATGGTGCACATGTCTGTGGTGTGTGCACGTGTGTGCACGAATGTGTGGTGTGCATGCATGCACATGCATGTGCGGTGCGTGCATGTGTGTGGTGTGTGCATGTGTGTGGCATGTGCATGCACACATGTGTGTGGTGCGTGCACATGCGTGCAGCATGTGCACATGTGCGCAGTGTGTGCATGTGTGTGTGGTGTGTGCGTGTGTGGGGGCACACATGCACATGTGTGTGGCATGTGTGCGTGTGTGCAGTGCACACACGCGTGGTGTGTGTGCATGTGTGTGGTGTGGCGCGTAATTATTGTGTCGCGCACGCATGTGTGAGTGTGCATGCATGTCGCGGTCGTGCACATGTGTATTAGTGGCGCGCGTATTGTGCAGCGTGGTAATGCAGGTGGTGTGCGCTGCCAGCGTGCACGCATCGCTATGGCGCGTGTGGTGTGCGTGTGGGGGCACATGCACCGCAGCGTGGCATGCGCAACGCAGCGTGTCGCGCCATCACGCACATGTGTGGTGTGCGCCCATGTGTGTGGTGTGTGCATGCATGTGGGGTGTGTGCACATGTGTGGTGTGCGCACATGAGTGCATGTGTGTGGTGTGTGTGCGTGTGTGCGGTGTGTGTGCATGAGTGTGTGTGGTGGGAGGCTAGTCCCTAGCCACGTGGGGACAGAGCAGTAAAGGAGTGTTTGAGATACACGCCGTACATGTGGGCTCGCCCCGTGTAAAGGCATCACTGGCTGTATGTGTGGGGACGGGCCAGCGTGCGCGTCGTCCCCTGCGGGCCCACCCCCTGCTCAGGACTGCGGGTAAGCCCTCTTCCCGCGCGTGGCCGGTGCTCACACGGTGATGGGCTGGGGGGCACGGCTCCCCGGGGTCGCTTGCTGGCGTTTACCACGAGTGTGCTTGTGGACGACGGAGGCATGCTGGGACGGGGCACGGATCTGAGGCTCCTCAGGTGACCACGTTCCCTGGGGTCCTCAGGGGGCAGACCGAGCCTCCCATTCCTTCTGTTCTCGTCTCTCTGTGTCCAGCTGCCTCCCGCGGGCAGTTGTTCCGTGTGCGAATCAGCGGTCTCCACGTAGGTGGTCAGTGGCTCCTTGGAGGTTAGGCGGAGCGCCCTGTCCTCTCTTAAGGCATCCTCCCTGAGGGCGATCATCCCTGTTTTTCTCTTTAGAAATCTGAATGTTAATTAGGCCACTTCTTAGGAGCTTAGCGACCTAGCGGCTTCTGCCGTTACATTGTAGCAAAAGCAGTGCAGATGGCAGGAAAACATCGCGCCGTTTCTGTGAACTGTTTTATTTAGGTCTCTATGTAATAAACCTGATGATGCTGAACTTAGCTGTCACCGGGAGCACGAACAAGTCACTGTGTCCTTTCTCTTCCCCTGAATTCAATAACAAAATAATCTCATTCATCCAGATAATTTCGTTGTTGCGGAGAGAACAGAGTGTGGTAGGAAAGCCACCTATTTATACCTGAGTTCTCATCTCGGACCTCCTGTAACTAGGACTGTTCTGGCATGAGCCTCATTTTGTGGTCGCGTTCATGATTCTGAAGACAGCCTCACAGATCCGCAGCCACAGCGCTGATTCAGTTTCTGTCTCTGCTCTTATTCACCGTGCTGTTCTTCTTAGGTTACATAACTTCGTTTTGTTAAGTACGGATAATAATAGCACCTACGTAAGAGGTTTATTATGAAGATGAAACGAGCTAATGTTTGTGATGTGCTATGTAATTATTCACTATTATTATTTTAATAAGAAAATCATCGGTTAGATTATCTTGTTAAGGAAAAGAATAGTATAATTCCAGGTAGATAGCCAATTAGACTTTTCTTCAGAGGTTATCTTGCTTATGTCAGTACTTTTGAACTTGGGCATCAGATCACCTGCAGTGGAATCACCTGATGAGCTCCCACCTCCGGCAGATGGCTCGCTGGAGTCTAAGCATTACAGGGCAATGATCATAACTTGAGAACCTCACCTTAAATCACCATCCGAGTTTTATTTTTCACTGGACTACTTTTTATAATTCCGAATCATGTCGTATAATTTGATATCATAATCCTAAATAATATTTTAAAAAACTGTTACACAAAGAATACTAAGAAGTTATTAAAACTCTATTTTTGAAGAATTTGAAAATATGAGAACATGTTCACAGGATGTTACATAGAAAAAATAGGTTAACTGTTTGAAAAATTATATTTTAGTATGATTCTAAATCTGTAATTCATCAAAGCATTTTGTAATCATGAAAGTGTTGTTAAAATATTATAATCCTATAATAAATTTTAATGAGTGCTATCTTGGTTTGGCCTTAACGTTTTCCAAAATGAAAATTACTTTATATGTTCTTTTTTTCTAATGATAAAAGTAATAAAACTCATTGTAGACATTGCAGACCGAAAAACATATATTTTTAAATCGTTAACAAACTCACCTCCTCTCAATGACGATTAAGCATTCTAAAAAAACGTTCCCAAACTCGCCTCCTCACAATGACGATTAAGCATTCTAAAAAACGTTCCCCAGACGTTTGTGAATTTCTGCTCACACGGTGATGGGCACCTAGATTTCACCTAGATGGGACGGGGTTCGTGTTGCCTGCTCTGTCCTTGTCAACACAGTGTCCTGTGCACCTTTCCACACGCACAAGGTACTGATCCTCACGGCTGTTGACAGTCCCTTTTGGACGTACACAGAGTTTGTTGTTAGTTTGTCTTCACAATTAGTGCATTAAAACTACACTGCACTCAGCAAACTTCCTCGCGCATATCAGTTTGTGCTACCAAAGGGTGCATGAGTGTAGTTCCAGGCTGGTTTTTAAAAGAATCTCGTTATTGTTTCAATCTACGCTTGTTTACATACTGACGAGGTCCATGAAGCATCTTTTCGTAGGTGTACTTGAACTTGAGCCCCTCCGCCAGGTAGTCGGAGTCGTAGTTACTCACGGTGTAACGACGATCGCTCATCTGCTGGAAGGAGTGTTTTAAGAGTATCACGAACACTTAGACTTGTTGTTGTTGTTGTGTTTTGCTTTGTTTCAGCCACACTGCCACCCCGGCGTTCCGGATTCTTTGTCGTGAGGGCGTGGCAGTGATGGAGGCTCAGCCACTGGTTCTGTACGATTGCGCGATCCAGTCAAAGGAAACCACTGGGATTCCACTCCCCCCAGTTACACAGGAGGGAGCCAGGGCGTCTGTCGGGGACGGAGGGAGCCCTCTCAGAGTGCCTCATAATGTCCCGTTATGTCCCTGTAGCGATAAACGGCGTATGCCCACACCCCTCTGTATCCTGAGGCAGGAGTGGGAATTGTTCTTTAAAACATCGGCATAGGATAGAAGGTCCTCTCTTAGATTAGCTGAACTGGGAGGAAACATAAAAATAAAGTTTACCTAGAGATTTTCTTAGCAGTCCAGTTTTCCTGCTGTGTCGGTGCTTTTGAGTCAGGTATTGACCAGCTTTTGAGATGCCACCCAAAAGCTGAAATTTTATCTAGGATCTTGAAGTAATAGCAGGAAAATATGATACTGTTAAATTGTCTACAAAACTTTTCAGTGACTGTTTAAAAAGTGTTCACTTTTTCATTGTGCTCTTCGCTTTCATTTTATAGTTGATTCTAAGTATCACCTTCTGAAGACACCCAGGAACCGCCTTTAGTCCTTCCTCCTTCCTTCCTGCCCTGCCTGCCTTCCTCCTTCCTTCCCACACTACCTGCTGCCTGCCTTCCTCCTTCACCACTTTACTTGCCTTGCCTTCCTTCCTTCCTTTCCGTTCATTCTGTCTGTCTTCCTATCATCTATCTACCTACTTATCTATCTGTAGCTATCTATCTATCAGTCATCTATTTGTCTGTGTCTATCATTTGTCTGTCTGTCTATCTGTTTATCTATCTATCTCCCTACCTACCTATTTATCATCTATCTCCTCAGGAAGGTGATAAGAGGCCCGCTGAGCTTGCTTTGCGACGCGCACGGCAGACAGCCGTGCCCGTGGGTTGTGTCCTTTGAGGCAATTTCTTTGCACTGTCGACGTCTTACATGGAGAATCGTCACCTCTTGGTCTCATCGGTGGTAACTACCTTGATTGATGCGGGAGTTGAGTTTGGGATGTCGGTACCTACAGAGAAACAGAGTTTCTTTGGTGACAAGGCAACTGCCTGAATCTTCAGGTGTGTTTGTCCTAGAAATGTAATTGACTGAGTCTGTCACATAAAGGGAATGTGACGTACCAGCGTGGTGAGCTTCTCGCTTTACTGGTTTCCTCTTAATACTGATATGCATCGACAAAAATGGAACACTAATGCATGTTGGACGAAAAGCAAAATTCTGGGCTTACAATGTGACAGACGTGATGCTAATGGCGGCTCTCTGCTCCGTCATCCAGGAGCGTTGTCCCCAGGCAGGATGGGGATAATAATCTCTCTCTCGATGTGCGCTTTGTCGTAGTAAGTACCAGAGAAATAGGAACCTGTTTTTGTTGTTGTTCTTCTCATCATTAAATGGGGTTTAGCATTATTTTCCTTTTTCTATATAATCCTAAAAATAAGCATCCCCTGGAGACGCTGTGATAAAACCATCCAGTTTGGGTCTTGGGAACAGAGACGAGCTTTTCCGTCTCTCCCCCCGCCCGCGGGCCTCATCTGCACTGAGGTCCCCATCCTCCAACAGCAGTCGTCCTGCAGGCTCCTCGCCCTTCAGAACCATAGGTGCCCCAGGGTCTGTGTCTGCTTCCTTTCCTTCCTCCAAAACCTAGAGAAGTAGCGGTACCCTTTAAAATGAACAGCATTATTTTCCCCTGGCGTGGCTACTCACTTCTGCCCCTCATCTGTAAATGCTACCAATCACCGAGTCACCTCATTTCTCCCCTATGGAAGCTGGGTGTATTTGTTTCTCCAGCGGTCTTCCGGGCACCTTCGGAGGTCAAGTGTTTGGGCCTTGGAAAAAGAAAGTCGAAAAGATATCTGGAGGGAAGGAGGGGGTGAGGAAGATGGGGCATGTGGGGGAGGGAGGCCGTGTGACCTGGGAGGAGGGAATTCTGCCCTCGAAGACGTTCTCCGTGAGCAGCATCGCTAGCCCACATTTCTGTGAAGTGACTGCCGAATGCTTCTGGTTAAAACGCCCCGTTCGGAATTCCAAAATGCAGAGCCCACTTTCTCAGAGTCCTGGCGATCCGTACTGAGCGTGTGTCACGGGGAGCGGGGTGCGGGGGTCGGGGGAGCGTCAGGAATGTGTGCCCATCCGCATCCCTAGTTGGAAAATCAGCTCGAATCACGTGCGTTTCTCATCTCTCACTCCAGGGAGGGGTGGGAGTGTCCCCTTAGACGAAGCTGAGAATCTAAGAGTTACCCCAGAATTTCGCATCTGCGTCGTTCCCACTGTCTGTTAATCGGGGAGTCATCATCTGTCGGTGTTATAGGTGGTTAATTATGAATCTGGCATCTGAATACATCCGTGTCCACTGAGCTGTGCAGTTGTCACAGTGGAGTATTCTCTTCGTGTGGAATTTCGATAAACTACGGATTAAATCGTATTTCATGAATTATATGGGCAACGCCCCGTGTTTGGTAGAGAGGATGGTGTCTATTTCTTGACTGCGTTATGTCCGTCAAACTGGTAGAGAGGATGGTGTTTATTTCTTGACTGCGTTATGTCTGTCAGACACATTCCTGGAGACTGTCAGTCTGGTCAATAATGAGCAAAATTCCTGTTTCGTTTTGGCTTTATAATATGAAGAGAGTGACTTTTAAAGTTAAAACACATGAAAGCTGTTGCTTAGTTGAAAAACCTTTTTTGGAGCCGAACGAACGTTCCCAGCAAACAGCTTCCAGAGGATGCGTCGTGGGCAGCAGACTCTGCCCGCCATGGACCCTTGTTTTCTCTCGTTTCTCTGGCCCCGCCTTCTCGCCAGTGTTCCCAGCAGGGCGTTACCGTCCACCCCTCGGGGCCTCTGTGTCCGCTCTTCCTACGTAGGCCACACGTGCGTGTGGTTACTCTTCTTCTCCCCGATCTCCGTGATGGGCGGGAGTCTCATGCAAGCCGGCGTGACACAGAGCCGGCCGGTTTCCTCCCAGTGTGCCTGGCTCACCTGGGGAGCATCCATTCCCGCCCGTGTGGGTGGGCTGCACCTGGGGCTCGGTGGCACTTGCTTCCTCCTGTTTATATGGCAACTTACCTTTACGAGCTTATCTGCCAGCTTCATCTCCCCGGCTGCCTAATTCAATGGAATTGGCACAATACTGGAGTCCACGGGATAATGACTTAAGATTTCTTTAACAGAAAATTATAAATCAAAAAGAGACAGGATTAGAAGGCCAGACACTTTAGAAGGTGGCGACTTTTGAAGTTTGTACGGCAGTTTCTAGCTGAACGTGGCCGCAGACTATGGCTCTCTGGTGGGCTACCGGTTAGCTTTTCATTAAATGTCTAAGAAGATGCAGAGAAAGACAAACTGGCAGCGAGGTTATAAAATAAAAGTGAGAAGAGCCTGTAACTCAGGCAGAAACTCCCCTTTAAACATAAAAGAAAAACCAAAAACAAAAAAAAGAGATAACCTACAAAATAATAAAAAGCAGCACGACCTCGCCTGCTCCATATCACTAAATGCTAAGTGCCAGAAGAGTAGATTTCGTTCACGCTTTAGTCTCGGAACTGGCTTTGGACGTGCGTTCTCAGCCTCCGCGTGTCGGAGGACGCCACACACCCACTGGCCACTGATGAAAATAAACCGACCAGTGATAAGCCAGTCTTGTTATGCACTGGAAAAAAATTACTGGAAACATAGGCGACGCTTCCGGAGCGAGCAGGGTGCTGCCTGCAGTCAGAGCGAGACTCCCTCTGGCCAGGCCGCCCTCCCCGCCCACCAAGGTCAAGGCCTGTCTGTCTGTGTGTGGAGGCCGCAGATCGGGAGGCGCCGGCCTCGGGTCAGGACCAAGGACAGAGGCAGGCGAGCCTGGCCGGGCCAGACGCGCTGCGCATGCGTGTGCGTGCGGGGGGCGGGGCTTCCCGGGTTTCCCGGACCCTCCCGTAGAGATCTCTGACCTTCTACCTGCGAGGTCATGCAGACGAGGGGTAGAGACGTCAGGAGGATAGTTTGGAGTTTAGGGAATTCTATTGCTAACTGTCGACTCCATAAAAAAGTGTCCTGACTTCTTCGTGCCTCGTGTTCCTCATTTGTAAAACGGGGACAGAACCCTTCCCACTATGATTCAATGAGCAAGAGCCGGGTCTGGGGTGTGGCGCGCGTGGCGAGTGCCGGCCGCCGATGCCGTTGCTGGGGTTTGTCCTCGGCCGTGGCTTAGGAGGACTTGAAGCCCTGCTGGCTTTGCAGATTGAGCTAGCAGGCCGCGCCAGCCACACGGAACCCCCCACGCAGACCTGCCAATGGAAAGGTCCAGCCTCAAGCGTTTACCTTTCGTGTGAGCGACATGCCTGGCCCAGGTCGACCTCAGCCTGTTCAAATATACACAAGCAAAAACAGCTAACAAATGCATCCAGAGAAAATAATTGATTCAGGCCAGGATGAGTAATTTTTAATACACTGGTTTATGGGAAGCTGGATAATTTTGTGTCAAGGTAGAACAGCGCACATAACTTTCTTTATAAGGAAAAACATCAGACTGTTGTCACTGTAACCGGGAAGTCAGTCAGATATGTGCCTCCTGCTATGATGCAAATGAGACAGACACCATCCAAGACGTGTTCGAGTCCAAAACGGTTTACCAGCATCGGGTCACAGGAGGCCTGGGGGATGGAAGAACAAGGCAGACGTCCTCGCACAGAGGCGGCCAGACAAACGGCAGCCTGAGACCTGCGGGTCAGGTGAGTGTCTGGGAAAAGGACTGCAGTGTATTCAAAGGGACCAAAGGGACACAGTGGGACATGGTACTCGAATTAGGTACTCGTTTTGTCAAACCAGATTAAAAGGACAGTCTTTGTGAACACTGCCTGTTTCCGTAAAGTGGGGTCGTGCGTGGCAAAAGGAAGCAGGCCTTCGGTTGAAATGTCCCTAGACACAATGGCGATACTTATTTTTTCACGTCCTGCAAATGTTCTCTTCCTTTCGTCATGTTTTCTTGATTAGGGAGCATAGTGGACCAGTCGACAGGCATTTACGAGAATACTTACGAGCCTCACGCTTTTTACTAAAAGGATATTTCAAGAAGGGTTTGTTATGGTTCTTTGAAAGGGAGTTATTATCAAAGCAAGGGAAAGAAGATGAGTCATCTTTCCTTTCTTCCTCCCTTCTCGCCTCTCCCCTTTGGACCCAAGTTGCAAAATCTTAATTTACTGTTGAGGATACAATGGGAGAATAACGCTCCTTCCCCAAGTCCCACAGCGAGTGACGTTGGTAACTGTCGTGCGGCCGGTCTCATCCGGAACCCGTGATCTTTAACTGGTACACTACAGGGTCTTTAGCTGTTGACCCCTATAAGCATATGGTCACAACCCCGAAGAGCACGGTGAAATGGCAAATTAAAAAGGAGAAACCTCACTCTACAATTTTTCATGGAAAAACCCAAGCCCTGTTGCCTACTCTCTTCATCAGCTTATAATAACTTCTCAGCGAAGCTCTGTCCTTAGAGCTCAGCTCCTGCAAAGTTGTTCTAAAAACCTCAACAGCAGTTAATTTAAGTCCCTGACAGAAATCGGAACCATTACGAGAATGATAGCCGTGGCTTGTGTTCCGACCACCTGGGGATGGCACGTCACCCTGGCATCAGCCTCTAGCAGAGTCTCGGAGTGACAGAAACAGCCTTTCAGTGGTGACACTTACTTTCTCTGTTCATGAAGAGCTGAGACTTAGATGGCGTTTTCCACACTCTTGGCAGCTCGTGACATGCCGACGGCATGAAACAAAGCCTGAACACTAAAAGTTTGCTGCGACCTAACGAGCAAAGTTACAGAAGTCATTCCTGGTCACAGAAGAGATTTCGTAGCCACCTTGAAAAAGAATTGCCTAAAACTCACTCGTTTTTGTGATTACTGGACACAGCTGTACTGTATTTCGAAACCTTCCTGTCCATTGACATGCAGAGCCATGTTGTGCTCAGGATGTGAACTTTGCGCCTGTGTCTGTGCGTCGGTGTGGTGGGGGTGGCGGTGCTGCATACCGGAATCAGAGACACAGAAGTAAAACGCCCCACACTGCGACCGTCCAGCATGCACGCGCCATAACCGCTGTGCGTCGTTCCCCACGCCATGAGCACACCCGGGAGCTAAGTGCACGCGAAGGGTTTGTCACCCCTTGTCCACCGTGCAGTGCGGCTTACAGCAAGGCAGGTCTGTGAGGTCCTTGAAGCCCTCTGTTCCACCCGACAGTGTCATCATATACCAGTTGTTTTTCTAATTCTCCATGACCTTAAATAGTTGTCTTTCGCATAGCTGCTTGGGAAAAGGTTGGCTAACGGCTGTGTGTATTGTTAGCTACCTCGAGTTTTCCGCGTACCTTTCCGTGTTTATTTTAGAGTTAGCTTTGTGGGTTGCCCCACTTGTCCAGCTGAAGACCCTCTGTTTGTCCAGCGTCTTCCTGGTCTCGGAAGGTAAAGAACGGTTAACTTTGTGTAGCTTGGTGTTCTTGAGTGTCAGTTTTTGGCTAATAGCTTTACTGACGCTAAAACGATGCCTTTCACCAGTTTTAAATTTTATTAAGCCATCAGATTCTGACCTTCCACATTTCCCCCGATAGCCACTCATATTTTTCCTTTATTTTTACATACACCTCCCTCCAGTTTTATTCCTTTGAAATTTTCTTGTTTTCCTGTATATTACACTTTATTAATCTGTTGAAGATGATAATACTTCTTGTCTGATGGATATTGGATATAAGCTTTTGTTTTACAATTTAATTTCTTGCGAATGCCTGTTATACACAGATTTGGGGGAATAGGCTTGAATTTTATGAGGCCAGATAAATGCAACAAACATTTGTGAAATTACTGAAATTGGATCAGTGGTGACAAATGTGTAATGATTTTTTTGTGTGCGTGTGACTGGTTGTGGATCCATTTGTCTCAAAGATATTTTCCTGAAATAAGGCTGTATAAAATGACTCATTGCACTGAACGGTGTGCATTTTTTCATGTTCTCTCTGCAAACAGAGCAGCCATACCACGCTTCGATCACTGATAACCACTCTGTGCTGTAGAGTGCTCATCTGAGTTGTATTCTGTGGTTTATGTTGTTCACGAGTCTGTGGCTTTTTTATTTTTCTTCTGCTTTGGTGAACATTTTGGATAAAAATGGCTGCCCAAACGTGCATGCGATGTAAAGAAACAAAGCGAGACGATCACACTGGCTATTAAAATGCAGGCAGAGTATCGTAAGTTACTTTCCAGAAGATGTTAGAGTCAAGAGAATTGAAAACATATTTTTACAGAAAAAAAATGTACACAAATGTTCATAGCAGGATTATTTGTAATAGCCAGAAAGTGGAAACAACCCAAATGTCCATCAGCTGATGAATGGATAAACAAAACATGACATATTTGTAAATGGAATATCACTGAGCCACCAAAAAAAAAAAAAAAATCCATACCTGCCACAACATGGATGAACCTTGCAAGTATGCTAAGTGAAGGAAATCAGATATCTGGTACACCTTCATTGATACGAATTGTCTGGAATAGGCAAATCCACAGAAGCAGAGAGTAGGTTAGTGGTTGCCAGAGGCTGGGGAGGCGGGATGGAGGACTCCTTAATGGGTGCTGGGGGTTCTTTTGGAAGCAATGAAAGGACCGTGGAACTAATTAGTGGTGATGGCTGCACAAGCTCACGAGTATATTTAAAACCTGTGAATTTTATACTTCAAAGGAGTCAGTGGTGAATTTTGTTACGTGAATTTTATCGCAGTAAAAATATAAAAAAGGTGATATGGTGAACAGAGCATATACAAAGAAGAAGCCAACAGAATTAGAGGAAATGCTTCGAGAGCATCATATGTAACTCTAGGTTTCAGGAGAAATGACAAACATGGATGTTTGAATAATGTTTCTAAGTAACGATATTAAATAATGATAAAAAAGAATGACACTAAATGCAGGAGTGCCTTTGGATAAGAACCGCATTTCACAGCCCTTTGTCATGCTAACATAGTGGGTGTTCCCGTGTCACCAAATGGGTCCTCTCTCCCCCCAGAGTAAAAGTGGGCACTTTGTCACTGAATGGTGGGATGGAAACCTAGCTGATGTATTTGCAAACCTGTCGCTGAAACAGGCTCACAGCGTAGTAAGTGCCATGTCACAAGGCGTGGGGGATGAGAGACCCGGAGCTGGACTGGATGTAAAGACGCGTTTCCTTGGTGAGGTTCCTTTTCAGCTCGTTTGGAGGGTGCACAGGTGCCCCCTCGGGTGTAGACAGGAGGGAGCAGTGATGGATTTCACCGCACCTCAGCCGCTCTCTGTCCAGAAAGGCTTCATTCGCCAGCCGCTTCTGCATTGAGCGTGGCCATGCATTCTCTCTATGTAACTGAAACAGCTACTGTCCTTATTTTTTGGTTTCGTTTGTAAGATTCGGTTTTTGTACAACTTCTGCGTTTCCGGGAGGCCATCAGAACTTTTTTTTTTTTTGGTCTTTTCGAATGTACAAAAGCTCAGAAAGCTCAGTTCTCTTTATGAATTTTTCATGTGCTCGTTTGATGCATGTTTGCTCTCTGCCCCTTTGCCTGGCCGCAGACCTTCTCCTCTGGTTTATCCTTTGCTAACGTGGATGCAAGACTGAAAACAGCTAGGACGGCAGCAGCACGTCGGCAAAGAGCAGAGAGGGAAGGACAGAGGGCAGGTAGAGCGGGGACCCTGAGAGAGAGGAAGGAAGATCGGGGGGAAGAGGCCTCTGTGAGCGTTAGGCAGAAGGAAAGAAAGAAAACGGGCAAATATTTGGGAAGAAGTTAGAATGAGGCTGCCCGGGGGCCGGAAGTAGTAAAGGGAGCGACTTCAGGGATGTGGCGGAAGCTGTCAACGGACGTGCACTCTTTCTTTACATCGAGTTGCAAGAATACGGAACTATTTAGATTATTCACAAATATATTTTTCTTTAGGTCAGTCTACAATATAGATACTTAGCTTGCTCTCGTGCTGAAGTGGTTTTACACTTTGTGGACATTTTGCAGTAATTATCTCATTGAACCTTACAATAATATTTCTGAAAGATGCTTTATTTTAATGTCTATTACTGTTTTCCACAATTTAAAAATGTTTAACATATATATTTTATCACGTGAATCTTATTCATACCAAACTTCTGTGATTGCTTAAAATGAAGCAAATATGTAGGGTGTAGTTCGAAATAATTTATAGTGGAGCATCAAGGCAGGAGTCTGTTACATAATCACATTATTGAAGGATAGCCACATAGGTCACTCCAAAATATGCCATTTTGGCGTAAGGATCATTTGCAGCTGGCAATCGAGACACAAGAAAAGCTCTCTGCCTTCCCCCTTTCTGCCTAACGATAGGACGTCCATTTTCAAAGGTCTTTCTCTTCACTTCTCTACCAGGAGAGACAAAAGTTAATCCCCTGAGACTTAAGTCCCTTGAGATTGAAGATGGCCCCAGAGGAAGATACAAAACATATTAACTTTATTCGCCATTAATTGACCTACCTCCAGTTCACTGCCCTCGGAGGCCTGTGGTCGCTTTCCTAGGCCCTGCCGTTTCTCCACGAGCTTGCTGTTCTCTGCTGAGATGCTGTGTGAGCCGGAGTTCCAAGCCAGCTCTTCGAGTTACTCTGCTTTCCGGCTTACCTCCCATGTATACGTGAGGTGTATATGTTAAAAAGTTCCGATCGTTTCTCTCTTCTTAATCTGTCTCATTACAGGGGCCTGAGCCGGCTCAGAGGGCTAGAAGGAAGTGTTTATTTCCTCTCCTACAGTATTGTAGTTTTCTATTTTAGAATAATTGACCCGCATCGTTATTGAAATCTAACTCCTGTAAAAGAATTGTTTAAATTAGGCCGACATCATCGTTGAAGATGTTTATTTTCAACGATAATATTAACTGTTTCTGAGAGTAGGGGAAGACTAACCAGTTACGGCTGGGGCACTAAGTACCATGAAAAGTTATCTTGACGAAACGTTTAACAATATGTAAAATATTCTTGGTAGATACAAATTATCGAAAATTATTATTAAAGTGATTCAGATTATACCACAGAGAGAAGTCTTAAAAAATACATTAATGTTTCAACAATTATCTTCTGAGGCAAGTTAAAAAAAATGGTTTTTACCATATAATATATATTCGCCAGTTTATGTAACATGGTTCTAATAATAAGAGGAACAGTAAATAATACAAGTTTACATAAAAGTGACGTCTTTATTTTCTTGTGACAAAGACATAACATGTAATTAGAAAGTGTTAACTAGTAGCAAACAAGTAGAATATGGAGTTTGTGGTTGTTACATTAATACCTAAAGGTTTGGGAGAGGAGTAAAAACTATGTACTTAAAATCTCGGAATGAAGTTCTTTTTTAATTTAAGTGTAATTATCACAAAGTATTTTATTAGTTTCAGGTGTACGACGTAAAAATTCAGTGTTTGTAGATATTGCAAAATGATCGCCACAGTAAGTCTAGTTAACATCCGTCACCACACAGTCAGATTTTTTTTGTCGTGATGAGAACTTTTAAGATCTACTCTTAGCAACTTTCAGGTATGCAGCAGTGTTATAAACTACAGTCGCCATGGTGCACATTACATCTTCGTAACTTATTGACTGTATAACTGGAGATTTGTACCTTTAACTCCCTTCACCAGTCCTGCCCTACCTCCCCTCTGGTAAGGTATTTTTTTTTTAAGGTTTTTTGTTTGAGATCATACAGTATTTGTCTTTGTCTGACTCATTGCACGTAGCATAATACCCTCAAGTTCCATCCATGCTGTTGCAAATGGCAAGATTTCATTCTTTTTAATGACCAAATAATATTCCATTGTATCTATAGGTCACATTTTCATTAAGCATTTTTTTTTATTTTGTAATTTACCAACATATTTGAATCGGATTTGATTTGATGGCCAGGTTGATTGACCAAATAATATTTCTTGTTTAATTATTGTTCATACATCAGTTCAGTTCAATTGCAATTCCTTATTATTCTTTCCCACTATAATTAAAGAAATGACACATATTAAAATTATTAAAGTAGAATATATAAGGTAGTACTGGGCATTGGGGTATCACACAGTTTCCTTTTTTCCCCAATCTGCTCCTGTACTATGCCTCTCATTTTTTATAGGTCTGCTGCTGTGATTAAAAGATTTGTAGCATAAGAGAGATTGTCAGGCAAAAGCTTCCTCATATTAAAAAGTCTCATAGCTTCTCCTACCACGTATTACACTGACACACCGGTCCCCAACCTATTTGGCACCAGGGACCGGTGCTCGTATGTGCATCTAAGGCCTGAGGATCTGAGGTGGAGCAGAGGTGGTGATGCCCTGGGGGGTGGCTGCAGATACAGATGAAGCTTCGCTTGCTCACCTGCCGCTCACCTCCTGCCGTGCGGCCTGGTTCTTAACAGTCCATGGACCAGTACCGGTCCGTGGCCTAGGGGTTGGGGACTAACAGTATGTTCACTTTAGAAAACTAAAAAAAAATCTAGATAAGCAGAACCAAGGCGATTAGTTGTCTATAATTCTAACACTGACAAATTATACAGACAATGCCATTTTGGTGTTATCCATCAGTATTTGTTTTTCCTGTGCTTAAATAGTCACATAAATAAATGATTTTGTATTCTTTCAAATATTTTATGGCCTGTATTTCACACTTAGTTTTGTAATATGAACATCTTCCGTGTCAAGAAATGTTGTCTATCATTTTAATGGCCAGATATTATTCTTTGTATGGATGTACTCAATTCATTTAACTATCTTCTGTCTATTGAGGATAAATTCTTGAAGCAGAATTGATGAATCAAAGAATGTGTAAATCTTTTTGTTTTTAATGAATTAATAAATTTCCATTAGGAAAATTTGTACCAATTTACATTTCTGTAGACACTGAATTGAAGTATTGATTTAGCTACATTCTTGCTGATTTGGGGGGATATTTTTTTTTATTTGCCATTGTTATAAGCAAGGGAAGGTATATATGTTTTTATTCTATTAGTAATTTAAAAATTAGCTGTATTATGTTTAATATCTATATTTATGCATCTATATGTATCTGTACACATGTACATATACAGATTTTTAGAACATCGTGAACTTGTATCTTGATTTTGTGGTTGGTCTTCGTATCAGTTTTTCTTACAGATTAGAAAGATGAGCTTTTCTCTCTCTTCAAAGTCGTAGTAGCCTGATCACAATATTGTGAAGCCTGAAAGGGAAATACCACAATCCCAGCCATAAAGCGTGCAGCTCACTTAAAAACACATGGTTATTAAATAAGGTGTGTCAAGTACATAAAAAGAGTGGGAAACAGATACAATCTTAAATTTTTAAACAGGACAATTCTCCTAAAGTATTTCAAACGGCGCTTAGGTTCATGAGTCTTACAATCACAGTATCTGATACATGGTGAATGGCAGGCCTCACAGCTGCCTTAGTAATAAGTTCGTGACTGTTTACAATATAGCATTTTGTTTGTAGAACTTACTGGGAGTTGCGCGTATCTCGCGATTATCCAAGGACATAAGCAAACGTATATTTAGTTCACTCCAGCACCATGTTTTGAAAAGGACATAGAGGAAGTAGAGAACGCTAGAAAAGTATGGGCATAAGATGAATCCCAAAGCCACGAGACGTGTTTGAAGAAACCAACGTCGTTCAGGTGTCTTATGACTCAGGAGCAGCATCTTTGTGCCCAAACTCTAGCGGGGGCCCCGAGGCAGATTTAGTGTTTTGATTGTACTCTTAAGATGGAAGAAGGATTTGTAGGTAAAAAAAGATGGGTAAACTAATAACTGTCACATAACAATGTGACATCTTCCTAAGGAAACATTGTGGCACATTCTCTCATGGAATCTCTCTGTCCAGCCACTGGACATTCTGTTGTAGAGATAATTGTATCGCCTGACGGTCACTGATGTAGGTTGCATCGAAAGCCATTTTCAGCCTCGAGATTGAATGTGACGTCATAAACTTGGACAACCAAGTAGGGCTATGCCATTCTATCCGTCATAGCTGTAGGCTTTAATGCATGAAAGAAGAGGCTGTTTCGCGGCAGCGTGTTTGTTAACCTAGAGCTTGAAATTGTCTGTGTTTGACGATAGTTGGGTTGTTTGACTTAGTGAACTTAGTGAACTGTATTAATTTCCTGGTGCTTGGATTCTGTCACAGGAGTGAAAAGCTAATAAACTTCTGCTAAGTGCACTTTAAAATGAATAAGTTGAGAATTAAGATCTCATTTCGATTGTGTTAATTTATGAGGAAATACGAGGAGCGGAGGATATCAGACACGGACGCCAGTTTTGTCAGAAACGGAGGCATTTCACGACGCACTGGAAAAATCGACAGCAGCATTTGCAAATAGAATGGATGTTAGCAGCAATAAAATGGTAAGAATTTGAAAGAAAACTAACGGGAGGAGCAAATTGCTGTGAAGGCGGATTAAAGAAACTTGGAAAGATGGTGACACGCTGAGATCTGCAAATGGTTCCTGTTTGGAATGGGAAAGATTAAACCATACTAAGTATGAAACATGAAGTGTATCACAAGCATTTGTGCTCTCCAGTAAGTAGAAGTCTAGTGAGAGAAATATGAATCCGAAGACCAGAAGGAAAGAAACAGCTCATTTTTGTTGTTGGACAGCTGGGAAATGTGAGATAAGCCTATAAATAAGGGAGCGCAGTGTATAATAGTCTTAGGGAACTCAAGTTCATTAAATAATGTCGGCAGTGCGGTAGAAGACCTGGAGGTTTCAAGGAACGGAGTTTCACAAAGGCAACATGGGCAGGTGTTAATGGTGGTTAGGGAGGTAAAGATGCCCAGAACCACTGGAGGGCTGGAGAGTTCTTAAAAATCATTCCATCCAACCCTTTACCCAGTGAATGGGCCTTAGCCCCACATTCCTGAGAAGTGCTTGCTAAATAGACCCTCAAAAGGGAATTCATTACCTTCTAAGATAATGCATTTTAGTTTTAAATAGCTCTTATTATAAATGTGTATAATAAAATATTCACATAACGTGTACGTTATATGTGATGCAATAAGTCATAAGCTACATACAATAAAGCAGAAAGAAAAAGGACGTTAACTTTTGCCCAGTCTCGTCCAAGTTCAAACTTCTTTCGAAGCTAAAACTTCTCCAAATTCATGGGGAATAGTTTATTGACATCATTTATTTTAATGTGTCGAAATCTGACTTTTAGACGTGAACATCAGTAAGATGGAGAGGTCAAACTGGGTAAGGTGGCCAAGGCCGGCAGTGGGCTGGCCGTGGGCACAGGCCCTACCAGGACCGCCTCTCCGAGGGGGGCATGAGCACAGGAGGAAGCAGGCAGAGGGATGAACGCGGCGAGGACGGCAGCCCAGGGGCCCCGAGGGTCTCAGCAGGCAGGCGGCCGCCCGTATACACGTCGGGCTTCTCTCTGATTTCTTGGAGAATGAGGGCGGTCGACGTGGATTTGACCCCGATCCTCTTAGAGGGAAAGGTGGCAACATCACTTATCCAAAGACAGGCCAGCGGGACACAGGGACAGCAGTGGACAAAGCGGCGGAGGGAGGGGCTCAGGGATGGGACACTGGGCCCCTTGAGCACGAGTTAATTGTCACGCCGGCCTGCGTGGAGAAAGGCGAGTGTGGGGTGGACCTGTGTCCCTTGCAGAGGCGTGTGAGGTAAGTCCCCTCACTTCCCGCGCTTGGTTTCCTCGCGTGTGAAGGGGGACGGCAGCTGCTCGTCCTTGGCAGGGGTGGCGGGGATTAACTGGACGATTTACAAAGAGCACGTAGCGCGGTGGCACTCTCTGTCCCTTAGAAGCTGTTCATGGTGACAAGCGAGTGAGGCGTGACAGCGTCTGCTCGGTGTCCGCATTTACATGGCACGTCCTCGTGGGGGGAATGAATCCATGGCTGCTCTTTCCGGGCCTTTCAAATCCACGCGGGCTCCTCGACGGTCGGCAGCGTCCTGCCAGCCCTCGCCCCGTGCCCCACGCGCCGTGGGGACGAGGAGGGAAGGGGAAGACGAAGAGCAGGGCCACGGTCAAGGGCCTCTTGCCAGTCTCGGGAGTCTGGGGCCCTGTCTGATTTTCCTGTCCTTCCTGCCTCGATAAAAATAGTCACCGAGGCACGAGCTGTCACTTCGGGAGCTGAATAGTTCATTAAAACCGTGTCCTCCCAAAGCGCTCGCTCTACGTGTTTGCTGCTTGGAAGGTTGAAGCAGCTCCTTTGGAAACTTTGGTGTGTGGTCCTCGGGGCCTTAGGCCATCTGTCCTTAGTGCCATGCTATGTTCTGGGGCCTCTTTGAGGGGGGCTCTGAGCTGGGCACTGTCCGAGGTCCTGGACCATCCTGATCTCACGTGACAGAGTCACAGGGACCGGATTCACCACATGTCTTAGATGACAGCAACGAAAGTCAGGAAAAAAATGAAACAAGCTTTTAGATAGTGAACAACAGGGAACACTGAGCGATGACCCCAGAAATGATGGTAATGAAAGAGATGGCCACTGGGATTGTCCTGGCACAGGCGAAGAGCTTCCGGGTCACAGGGAGGGAAGAGGAAGCCTCAGGTTTGGGGCCACACGCCCCATGCGGGAGAAGCGGTTGCATCCGGTCTCGGGGCCTTAGGACTTGGCCGTCACCGCCCTGAGTGGTGCCTTGTGGAGATGATTTGGGGCCATTTTCATCTTTTCACGTAGACGTGCAGCACCTTTACGGAGAACTTAGTAAGCTCGCGGTTGCAGCACAGGAAAGGCCTTCACGATGGCGGGGATGTGAGGGCGTCTGAGCCTGTGGGACGTGCGTGACCCGGTAAACGCGCGTGAGGAGCATCGGGAGCACGTGAGCGTGCGGGGGCCGAGGTCGGCCGGCGACTCAGAATTGGGAAGAAGCCACTGAAGAGCTGGGGAGCGGGCCTCGAGAGCCACGTCGCAGGTCCGCGTGCTGATGCCGAGGCCACAGGCCTGCCAGGGCCCCGCGCGCCCTCGGCCGCGTCTGGGGGTGATGGCCAGGGACGGCCACTGAACGTTTTCAGACTTCCAGCGGATCCAGTGGCGGGAAACGGCTCCTCCACCTTGGAACTCAAACTCCAGATCTAAGCTTTGTTGACTTTATCGTTATTGAAATGAACAGATTTTCCAAAAAAAAATAAATAATGTCAAGAAACTTATGAAATTCTGTTATGATTTGTGACTTCTTTACGTGAAAGTATTATATAATATACATATTATATATACAATTTATATATAAAATTCAGTCACCGTCTAGGATTTCGCCGCAGTTACTGAGGGGAGCAGAGCTCGTTGGCCGAGCGCCCCAGCTCTGACCCCGGCCATCACTATGCTACCGGATGGCTGCGTCCCTGCCCACTGAGACCGCTGGACGCCGTCACTGCAGACAGCATCGAAGAGCCGCGTTCTTCCCCGATTCCCTGCTTCTGTTCCACACACGTTTTATCCTCAACTCTGGATATTTGAAGGAAAGAAAAGGGGGCGTTAAAGGGCTCGACATGAATGTTTAGTTACAATTGTTAAGTAGATGCTCAACTTTTCTTCTCTTTATCACATATTTTATCAGAGGATATCAGCTACTATACAGTCATTAAGGAATTAATTCACCGAAGTCTTTTTCATAAAGTGTTTAGAGGTCTCTAGAAGTCACCTGGAATTTAAGTGATTTTGTTTGAGTTGCTTTGTTTTGAACTGTACTATTTTAATGACTTTCTAGAAATAGTGAAATATTAATCAGTCACATTAACTGTTAAAATGTCTCTTAAGGGCTTATCCCCTGCCTCACCTGTGAAGAGCGACACTTGTCACTTCTGTGGCATTTACTGCCCACCTTGCTTACTTTGACAGCGGACTGTTTTTCTCCTGGATTCTCCTCTGACCGCTATCCGTGTATACTTATCTCTTGTTCAAAACAGTGGACTTCGTCATGGCGGAGACTACTGCCAGATTTCCTTGTTACTCAGGATTGCTTTCAGCATGGGGCTGAGCACCTAGTAGGCGCCGAGCACAGGTCCGGGCGCATAGCAGGCATTGAGCACAGGGCCGAGCACATAGTAGGCACTGAGCACAGGGCCAGGCGCATAGCAGGCACTGAGCACAGGGCCGAGCACATAGTAGACATTGAGCACAGGGCCGAGCACATAGTAGGTACCCCAGAGATATTTGTTAACTTGAGTAAGTTGAATATAACCAGTTTTGCTTGGTTTTGTTTGGGTTGCTTTTCAGGTGCCATTTGCATAGAGTGATGTGCTCATATTTTATGTGTAGACATTTTGATACCCATGTAACCACCACACAGAGATATAGAATATCTTCTTCATTCCAGAAAGTTCTCTCATGCCCCTTTCCAGGTGTCATCTTCACTCTAACCCAGGGAAAAACTTTTCTGACTGACACCTCAGAATATTTTTACTTGTTCTGTAATTCCTTATAAGTGGAAACATACAGTATGGACTCTCCTTTGCCTGTTTTTGCTCAGCATAGCCTTTTGAAATTCATATATGTTATTTCATGTGTCGGTAGTTTGATCTTTTAAAAATTTCGGAGAGTATACTATTATATGGTTATACCACAGTATATTTTCCTCTCCTCTTGTTGGTGGACATTTTGGGTGTTTCCAGTTGGGACTGTTATACGTAAAACCATTGTGAATATCTGGTACAAATGTTTTTCTGGATATGTGCACTAATTTTCCTGGGGGTAGAATTGCTAAAGCTCATGCACGTGTTCATTACAAAATGCCAAGCTGTTTCCCAGAGTGATCGTGCAGTCTGACACTGTTACCAGCAATGACGGGAGAGGCGTTTGCTCCCAGATCCCCACTGACGTGTAGTACTGTTGGCCTTTATAATACTAGTTATTCTAGTGGTCGTGTAGTGGTCATACCTTGTGGTTTCAGCATGGAATTTCTAGATGTCTGTTGCTTTTAGAGTACCAAATTTTAAGGGACATATATGTGATACTACTTATTTTATAAAATTTAAAAATTTTTTTCCAGCACAAAAAGGAGCACTTACCTTATTTCTCTGTGTCTTTGTGATACATTTAAAAATGGGAATATTAGGAGTAATGTCTTAACTATATTGCTCTGAAGAGTGAGATAAATTTAGCACAGTGCCAGATACACTCAAAAAACTTTAGTCATTATTAGGAGAGAAACCAGCATATTGGTATTTTATAATTGTTGGCATTACCCTTGAGAGGCAGGAATGGAATAGCGTGTTGCTTGGGTTAAAGAACCAGCTTTACCACTTAGATGCTGTGTGACTTCGGACAGTTACTTAACTTTTCTGTGTCCCCGTGTCCTCATCTGTACGTGGGAATGATGCAGTGCCTATGTCATAGGGTCGGGACGACATTAAACGAGTCAGCAGATCTCTTGGCGGATGGTAAGTGCGATACATGTGTGGCTGTTCTTAGTAGTAGTAGTGCTGTTAATCCTTTAGATGTATGTTACGAGAGTATCTCTTCAAAGCAGCCAGAGGTAGCAATTTATTTAAACATTTTCCATTTGACATCTTTATAAAATATTAATTTTAATAGCCTGGTTTGCTGAGGATTCATCGGAAGCCTGGGTGGTCCTCTGACCCTTGGGTGTGTGGAGCTCCCCGTTGTGGTGATGCAAACCCCAAAACCTAGAGGCCTAAAACTACGGCCATGTGTAGAGCTTACAGTTCTGAGCATCGGCGGTTTGGGCTGAACTCAGCTGCTCAGCATCCTCTGGTCTAGGACACACTGCTGGGCAGTGCTCAGTGTCTAGGGGTTGACGGGCGTAGCGAGTGGTGGCAGCTTGTCCCCTGTCTCTCGTCACCCAGACGGTTATGATGGCTCGTTCACAAGGAGGCCAGGTAAGACTCAAAATGCAGGCTACAGGATGCCCTGTCTCTAGCTCAGTGTAGTTCCCACCGCATTTTATTGCCCCAAAGAAGTCACAGGCCATCCCAGATCCGGGGCGGGAGAACGTGGCTTTCCCCGTCCTGGGGGTGAGGACACAAAGGGATGTGGGGAGAACCGTGACGTGTCAGCCTCCCGCAGGCAGATCGGAAGTCTGCCGCACCGACAATGTATTTGGATGCTTACCTGTGCCGAATTCCTCCTGGGAAGGTCATCGAAGAGCAGTAAAGTTTGTCAAAACTCATGCTGATACCCCTTTGATGGACCGTCATTTAAAAGTGATAAATATTTGAAGACTAAAAGGAGGGGACCGAATTGAAACGGTCCCGCCTGGGAGGTGCGATTCCTCTCAGGGAGCTTAAGTGTCAGAGCCGTCAGCTCCCCATGGCCAAGTCTGGCAAGACAGAAGCGGCAGCACCGGCCTGAGCTTTTCTAGGAGAAAGGGTGGAATTGTGGAAAACGGTCCGCAGATACTGCGGCTGGCAGGCGGTGTATGCAGGAGGGTGTTTGTTTGGTTTATGTTCTCACATTGTGTCCTAAAAATCCTATAATTCCAATGACCTGGAAAATTAGACATTAAGGGAAAACCAACCTTTTATATTCTTTTGGAAGATCTTTGCTCCAATGTTGTAAAATGCTGTTGAGCTGATTTTAAACCATGTCTCTTCTGTGTGTGTAGATAGTGATGTGTGTGTGTGTGTCTGTGTGTGTGTGTGTGTGTGTGTGTGTGTGTGTGTGTGTCTGTGTCTGTGTGTGTGTCTTTCCTAAACAAAATTGAGTGGAGTTGAAGAAGTTTGGCTAGGGGAATGGTGAAATTAGGAAAAAAAATTTCCTCATCCGCTTTATCGTAGGCATTATTTTCATTTTAAATGCATTGGGGACTTTTAGAGAACTTTTATGATAATTCTCACCACCTAAAGATCCAGTTGACAAAATGTGGATTTAAATCACAATATAAATTCGGTTTACGAGAGCTTTAAGTGTCAGCTGTAATGTCCTTCAATGGATTCTTTAGAGAGATTTTTCCAGATTTGATGTGAGCTCTCAAATAGCTTCTATTATTTACAACTATCAGAATACACATGATGCTCTATAATTTTTATCTAAAAGGAATATAGGACAGGCTTTCCCCCTAGTTTAATTTTAAATTTCCATCAGAAAGAAATCAAATCATCTGTATAAATCATATCGTAGAATATTGTCAAATGATGTTAAATGTTTTAATGCTTTAACAATTACTTAAAATTACAGAATATTTTGAAGATTTTAGTTAAGGATGTTGCCATTTTAAAAGTAATGAAGTAAAAATAATATATAAATCAGATGCCACCTTTCAGGTGCTGTCAGCCCTCACCCACTTACATAAAATTTGAACTTCCTTGATCCTCTCTCTAATTTATCCTTACCCATTTAATCGTAAGACATTTTTGGACTTATGAAATACTGTATACTTTTCTTATTTGTTATTTTAATTTCCGGGCTATGTACACATGAATTGAAAGCTTCATAAGACCACAGATTTTTGACTCTCCTTGAGGGATGTTGTACTTAGCAGCTAGAGCAGTGCTTGGCACAAAGTGAACACTAAATAGATATTGGATGAATGAGCAATTAATTGGGTAAACGGATGCATTTACCTGCTCCTTAAAAAGAACATAATTAGTAATAAATCATCTTTCAATATATATCTCATTTTATATTTAAAAATAGTAATCAATGTGTAATTTTAAGTTTCTCTGACAGAGCTGCCTTCATCTCATCAGTCAAAATAAAATCTAATCTCAGCCTTTTTTGTGGCATTTAACAGGCTTATTTTCAAACCTGGCTATTGTCCCTGTAGTTAGAATTACTCAGTTAGAATTGATATATTAATTTTTTTTTAATATGCAGTGCCTCATCTATTGCTCAGCTCAACTAATTATCTAATTAACCTTGCATTCTGAGAAAGCAGTTTCCTAATTACGTTCTGTATGTATCAAAATGCCCTTGAAACAAATGGACATTTAAAAATTTGCCCGTCTCTTGCCTCTCTCCCCTTCCCCCTTTCTCCTGCCCCCCGCCCCTGTACCTCTGTCTCTCCCTTTCTCTTCTAGAACTTAATGGAGACTGAATTTCAAATCCTTTTACATTTATATTTTAAAAACTGGTAATCCGGGAATTCTGCTCCTTGTTACTTACCCCAAGGACTTAACCACTTACGTCCACACAGAACCTTGGGCGTGGGTGTTTGTCAGCTTTACTGACAGCTGCCAAAACGTGGCAGCAACCGAGATGTCCTTCAGTAGGTGACTAGAAAAGAAACTTTGATCCGTTGAGACAGCGGAGTATTGTTTAGCACCAAACATTATTGAGCCGTCAGGCCACAGAAGAAGCATGGAGGAAACTTAGGTGGTGTTGCTGAGTACGAGAAGCCAGTCTGAAAGGGTTACGTCCTGTACAGTTCTGACTCTCTGACGTCCTGGAAAAGCCAGAGCTGCAGAGACTGGAAAAGGATCCGTGCCTGGAAGGGCAGGGCGGATGTGTTTTTGTCAAGCTCTTAAAATAGGTGGCAGAATCGTTTGGGGAGTTTCACAATTTTTATTTTAAACAGTACTTCTTTCTTAAAGCCAAGAGCCTTGGAAATTGGCAAGTGGATGTTTATGCTGAGCCCAAATGGTGGCACTAACAATATTATTTATAGCCGCTCTTTCCATTTACCCCAGAGAGGATCAGAGTCCATTTAGTCAGTGAACCTTCTTCTTTTTTTAGTAAAATGTTTTATCGGAGAAACCTGAGAATGGCATGAAGGCTTGGCCATTTGATGGCTTTCAAATAGAAGCTCGGTTCACCTGCGGGAAGTAACAACTTGGTGGATGATCACTTTCAAAATATTGTTGGTTTTATTCCTCAAATCCGGATTTGGGCTAAGCCGTCCTTCATGTGCCCTTGACCCTTCACTGAATTCATTGCAAATTAAAATGTATAAATCCACCATATGTTCTGTTATTGAAATCTACAGCAGTTATGTTGAAATCTCAAATGCATACAGATGTATTTTTCGTGCCCATTACTGTAGAATAAAATACTTTGGAAGCAAACACTAATTACTTTTGTGATCGGGAGGAAAACAGAAATCCATATCAATTTAGATTATTATGGTCTGCATTATATCTGCTCATGAATAATCTGTTTCAGCCATCTATTAAATTATAAATACATTTTTATAAATCTGGTTGACGTTTAGGTATTTTACAAAGCACAATAAATGCCAGAGAAAATGGAATTAAGAAAGCTCGTAATATGCTTTACTACTAGTTAAAAAAAAAAAAATTGTGGCTCTAAGTGGTTCTGCCCTATATCAAGAATACATCTGATTGGAGACCAGAGAATTTTTTTTCTTTTTCATGTCAGAGGCCTTGACCTTTTTGTCAACAGCTGTTTTTTAACAGCTTCACCTTGTGTTTTTTTCTTTTCGATTTGAAAGAAATTTGATTATCAGCCTTGAGCTGAAATCATAATCACAGCAAAAGGAGGCAAGTCATTTAGGGGATAATAGGAAGTCATTTGAACAGCAGTGTGCATCCGAGGTTGGCTGACTCATATGCACACGCTCAGAGCACTCACATCGGACCTCAGACTGGAATCTACTTTTGGCTTCTAAAGTACGTCTGCTGGTCGTGTCCCCTCGGCCACCAAAAGTGTGGTTTAGGCTGGCCTCACCTGGTTTCAAGAAAAATCCTCTAAGCCACCCCACAATAACTAAATTTTCAAATTCACTTCTAGTTTACACAGTGTAGCACCCTGCTTGTCAGTAATCACCAACGACATCAAACTGTGGTCTGAACAGGATAGAGGTGGAGCCACGAGCTGGGAACCACACCAGTGTGTATGTGTTTTCCTCTGTCTGAAGTGGACTTGAACTTTTCCCCACTGATATTCTCCTCTGTGAAAGAAATGTTGGAGTAAGCGGATGAAGAAGGACCGCTAACGTTTACTTCTTAAAACATCGAATCGTTCGGTTATGCAATTTTTAAAAAAAGTAAAATTTTGTTATGGGGAAATCTTGGTTTGTGTTCATTTAAGGTGTCCCTTAAATGAAGTCCCTGCAGCCCTGTTTATGGGATGCAATCCAGTTTTCTCTGATGAGCTCTTCTGCTGGGATCCTGAGCCAGCTCACTATAATTCGCTTCTGCTCCATGGAGGGTTCTTCCTTATCAGAAGAGAATGAAAGACAAAGAGCCGCCACATCTGCCCACTGGTGACACTAAGGAGATATTAGTCCCTTTTTTCTATATGGAGGAGCATTTAGTGAAATGTTGGGGTTTCTCATTCATAAGCTTATTAGTCCATTTAGGGTCTTATTCGTATCTAGCGATCACGAGCAGAAAGTATGTGCTCCATTAATATTTAAGAATAAGAAATATGAATGGGATTTTGTGCAACGACGTACCCTTTCGTTATTTCTTGTTATATACAGCAGTAGCCATGGACTTTCAGGAGCCAGCCTAGAAGAAGATGCTTCGGTCAGCTGTGACAGTAGGTCACAGTGATTGTGAGGTAGTATCCTAAACACCTTACATATATAAAAATACTTACTCTCTTATACTATGAAGTGTAGATATTGTAAATTTAGGTAACTTTCCCATCATTCCAGACCTCCCAAGTGGAAGAAGCATGCCATAAATCCATGGTCTTATTTTAAAAAAATAACAATTATTGGGATATAATTTACCTACTGTACAATTCACCTGTTTAAATTATGCAATTTAATGGTTTTTCATATAGTCACAGTGAATAGTAACTTCATTCATCACTACAGTTAACTTTATAATATTTTTTCTGCCCAAAACCCTTGCCCTCCTTAGGAACCCCTGCTGTTCCCCGTTAATCCCCCACCCCCCAGACCTAGGCAACCACTCATCTACTTCCTGTCTCTACAGATTTTCCAATTGTGGACATGTCATATAAATGGAATCACACAATACGAGGGCTTTTGTGTCTGACTTCTTTCAATTAACAGTATTTTGTGTGTTGTAGCATGTATCAGTTTTTTCAATGCCAAAATATTCAATTGTGTGAGCGTGCGTTTTATCTAGTCCTTTATTAGCTAAAACGTGTTAACCTGCGCTGACTCAGGGCAGTGCTGGGCCGTCCCTGAGGTCTGTAGCGCCCGGAACGCGGGCCCGGCTGCCCACCCTTCAGCACTGCCGGAGAGGACAGCGCCCGCGCGGTGCCCGAGTCCCTCACGACCACGGGACCCCCGGAGCCTGAGTCGCATGGGCATCGCGACGCAGCCCCGCTGTCCCACCCCAGCTGTCCCCTCCCCTGCCTGCCCTGAGCACCCTTCCACTGAGGGGCAAGAAAGGAAGGAAAGACTTGCAGCAAATGTTCAGGGTGGATTGGATTCTTGGAATGCTGTGTAAAAACTATAAAGTATCACCTTTGGATTTTTCCTTTTTAAAAGAAATTAGATTATGGCCCCTTTAGTTGAGTGTTATTGGAATTTCCTGTAAATCTAGTACTTATTAGTAAGTGAGATGCACAATGATATTTAGTCCATTTTTTTTTTTTGATTGGATATTCAAGATAGTAATGTCGAGAAAGAATCATTCGGTGACATGACCTGTTCATTACAGTGTAGCGGGAAGTGGGGAGCAACTCTATAAAGCAGGAATTTTCTCTTACGAAACGTTTTCTTTAAAAGTTAAGATTTATAAACCTATTCATTTCATCATTCACATCAAATCAAATACTTTATTTTATAGCTTATGTAAAAATTATGTAGCTTAGTTATGCTCAGTTTTCCCTGTTACTAAAGTGTGTTAGTCTATTTAAAGAAATCAGTTAATTGCGCATTATTCATTTCTCATTGGAAAATAGTAGCCAGATTATTAATCTACACCATTTACATCCAGTGAACGTGTTTAGAGCCAGATTCCGTTAGTACGTCTTTGAATTTCACATGACCCTTGACACTGATTATGATTAGAGGTGGACCGGGGGGGAGGAAGGGTGTTATATCACTATGAGCAAGACACCTAACATCTTCTCGCTTGAATTCACAGCGTAACTTAGGCGAAACACCGTTGGCCTTGGTGATTAGGAAAATAATGAAGGCAAAGAGTCAGCTTTATCATATCGTGTGATCTGACCTAACAAGTAATGTGTCGCTTAATGTCTCTTTTTCCCAAAGTGTTTATTTAACAGAAGTGAGTAAACAGCATGGGCCTTCTCTGTTGTAATGTGCGATACGTGGCTTGAGACCATTGCGTTTCTGTGTGATAATCTGTTGAGACTGTATGTTTCGAATACATTAAATATTCAATAAAGAGTTGGTTGGCCAGTCCCCACTTTTATGCAGTAAATTGATGCAGTAATTTATTCATAAACAGCTTACAGAGACATAACTGGTGTTCTGGAAAGCTTAGGAAGACTGATAAGGACCGCGGGAGAACCTTATTTTTAGCTCCCTGTGAGCAGGTAGAACACACCTATGGGATCCCTTTCCCAGTGTTGCTGGGGCCTTTATATGCATTTCATGCCCAGAGCTGTCAACGGTTTTCAAATTTTGACACCTGAGCCATGCCTGTACAAATGGGACAAAATGATCAGGGATAGCTCACAGTTATCAGCGCTAGACATTTCTGGTTCCGCTCCGGCCTGGGTGGTTAGTGGCCCTGCATGGCAGGACACATTGAGGAATGTGCTCTGTTCAAAGCCAGGAGACGTGTATTTGACAGCTGAGCTCCATTGTTCCAGTCGGGATGAACTGAAGATTGTTTTACAATATATTTGCTTCAGGGACCATATAGGGACATCTTTAGGAATTATTGTGCTCTTTTTTTTTTTTTTGGTCGTTGGCGACGTTTTTGTATTTATTTGCTTATTATTTTGCATCAATGTATTATTGCATTTCTGAGTAACGCGCTTCGCCAGTGGCCAGGTCCAGCTTCCGCGTTTTCTCCACCAGAGTCTGCTTCCCTGGTCGTGTATTCTGCTTGCATAGATATTCTTCTTTAGATAGGCGAATCCATACATTGCACTGACACTTTCGTTAAAATATTTTTGTGAGTCTTCTTTTTTTAAATCGAGATATCATTCATGTATCATGAACTTGATCTTTTTAGAATGTACAGTTCAGTGGTGTTTAGAATATTCACGAGGTTGTACAGCCATTGCCTCTATTCAATTCTAGAATATTTTCAGAACCAAGAGAAACCCTGGGTCCATTACTAGTCACTCCTCATTTGCCTCTTGCTCAGCCCCTGAAAACCAGGAATCTATACTCTGCCTTTATGGATTTGCCTATTCTGGACATTTTACATGAATAGAATAAAATAATATGTAGAGTTTTGTGGCTGGCTTTTCACTTAGCATGATGCTTCATGGTCCATCTATGTTGTAGTGAGTACCATTTTTTATGGATGAATTTTACTCCATTATATGGATATAAAATACTTAGTTTATTCATCATCTGATGGATGTTAGGGATGTTTACTTTTTTACACTCCTTTTTCTGTAACATTGGGAAAAATGCCGTTATGAACATCTGTGTACAAGTTTTTGTGTCGACATATTTTTATTTCTCTTGAGTAAACACCTGGGATTAGAATTACTGGGTCATAAGGAAACTCTATGATGCACTTTTGGGAGAATGATCAACAAAACTGTTTCTCAAACTGGCTGCACCATTTTCCATTCCCATTGGCAATGTGTGAGGGTTTTATCTCTTCACATTCTTGCCAACACCTGTCATTGCCTGTCTTTTCATAGTCATCTTAGGGGATACGATGTAGTAGCTCATGGTAATTTAGAGTTGCGTTTCCCTAATCACTAGTGATTTAAACAACTTTTCACGTTCTCGTTGTCCACTTGTGTACGTTCTTTGAAGGAATGTCTACTCAAATCTTTTGCCCATTTTTTTTTAAAACCGGGCTTTTAAAAAATGTTGAGTTGTAAGAGTTCTTGATATACTCTGGGTATGAAATGAGAATACTCTGCATTGTTATTTTTCTTCAAGATTATTTTAGCTACGTGGATTCCCTTGCATATCGATATGAATTTTAAGACCAACTTCTTAATTTCCGCAGTAAAATCAGCATAGAATCTAGATAAATTTGGACTTTTACTGTCTTAGCCATATTAAGCCGTCTAGTCCATAAACATGGGATGTCTTTCCACTTACTTAGGTCCTTCAATTTTCTCAGTGGTGTTTTGAAACTGTCTGTGTACAAATCTAGTACTTCTTTTAGTAAGTTTACTCCTAAATATTTTATTTTTTGATGTGATTTTAAATGGAATTATTTCATTTTCAGATTGTTCATTACTAGTGTACTAAATACAACTGAGTTTTATATGTCGATCTTGTATCTTATAAGTTTGCTGAATTTGTTAATTAGATCTAATAGTTTATTTAATGGATTCTACGGGATTTTCTGTATAGAATATTAATGTCCTCTGCAAATTAAGATAGCTTTACTATTTCCTACTCAATTTGTATGCATTTTATTTTATTTTCTTGCCTAATTGCTCTGGCTGTAATTGCTCTGGCTCCACTACAGTGTTGTAGAATTAGTAAGAGCAGACATCCTCGTCACGTTTCTGACAGGGAAGGCTTTCATTCTTTCCCTAATAAGTGTTATGTTACCTGTGAGTGTTTTGCAGGTGAACTTTATCAGGTTGAGGAAATGCATTTCTACTTCTTGTTCGTTGAGTGTTTGTATCGTGGAAGGGTGTTGCATTCTGTCAAATGTTTTTGGCATATCTATAATTATGTGTTTTTTTCCCTTTATTATGTAAATATGGTATAGTACATGGATTGATTTTCATATGTTTATGAACCTTGCATTCCTTGAGTAAGCCCTTTAGGTCATAGGTTCTTTTTATTTCTTGCCGGATTTGGTTCATTAGTATTTTGTTGAAGGTTTTCGTGTCAATCTTCATAAAGGGTATTCAATCTATAGTTTCCTTGCAATGTTCTTGACTAGTTCAGGTAATACTAGGTATTGGGTATGATTACTTTGCTATTACTGGTATGTTAGGGTAACACTGGCCTCATAGGCAGATTTGGAATGCTTCCTTCTTTTGTATTTTCTTGGAGAATTTCATTAAACATTTTGTAGAATTTACCAGTGTTACTGTCTGTTCATGGACTTCTCAGTGGGAAATTTATTACTAATTGGATCATTTTACTTGTTGTAGGTCTGTTTGAATTTTCTATTTATTCTTGAGGCAATTTTGTAGTTTATGTTTTAGGAATTCATCTGTTTCATTTAGGGTATCTAATTTGTTTCACAGATTGATTCATTTTATTACCTTATAATACACACACACACACACACACACACACATTTTAATTCGTAAATTTGATTTTAATCTCTCCTCTTTTATTCTTATAGTATTTGCATCTTCTCCATTTTTTCCATATCCAATCTAGTTAAAGTTTTCTTAATTTTATTATCAAAGAACCAACTTTTAGTTTCATTAATTTTTCTCTGTTGGGTTTTTGTCTTCTCTTTTTTCATTTATTTTCCCTCTAGTCTTTATTATTTCATCTCTTCTGCTACCTTTAGGTTTAGTTTTTTTTTTTCCCCAGTATCTAAAGATGGAAGATTAGGTTATTGATTTGAAACATTTCTTCTTTTTTAATACAGGCATTTACAGCTATAAGTTTCCCTTTGAGCACTGCTTTAACTGCATCCCGTTAAGTTTTGGTATATTGTATCATCATTTTCATTCATCTAAAAGTAATTTCTGTTTTGCTTTTTTCTTTGGCCCCTTGGTGTAATATGTGAGTGAGTTATTTACTTTCTAAATGTCTGGAAATTTCCCAAATTTGCTTTTGATTTTGATTTATAATTTCATTTCATTGTGGTCAGAGAATATATTTTATAGCATTTCAGCCCTTTTAATTGTTTTAAGTTTGTTTTATGACCTTTTGTAGCCTAAATTAGAAAATGTTTCCATTTTTCCTTTGAAGAATATGTGTTTTTTAAATTAGTTTTGGAGTGGAGTGTTTAGTAGATGTTTGTTAGTCAAGTTTGTTTATAATGTTATTAAAATCTATTTCATTGTTGATCTGTCTAATTTTCTATTCACTCTTGAAAGAGAGGTATCGAAGTCCCCAGCTATTTTTGATGACTCGTCTGTTTCTGCTTTCAATTCTTCCAGATTTCCTTCATTTATTTTGGGTCTCTATTTTTAAGTGCATATGTGTTTACAAGTATTATATTTTCTTAGTGGATTGGCTATTTTTTTTTTCATTGTAAAATGTCCCTCTCTATTTCTACTAACATTTTTGGCTTAAATTATTAAAGTCTGTTATCAGTATCACTCCCGATCTCTTTGGTTACAGTTGGCCTGGTATTTTTTTATCCATTTACTTTCAACCAACTGTGCCTTTGGATCTGAAATGTTTCCTTCGTACACGGCACAGAGTTGGAGCATGAATTTTTTTTTTAAATCTATTCTGCAAATCTGTACCTTTAAATTGAATTGTTTAATCCATTTACATTTAATATTATTATTGATAAGGTGCGGTTCATATCTGCCCTTCCATTATTTGTTTCCAATGTGTATCACGTCTTTTTTGTTTGCGACGCTTATTTATTCATTGCCGTCGACATCCCTGCGGAGTAGGCCTTCACACGGCAGGGACTCAAAGGGTGCCCTGCTTGGTTTAGACTGATTGTGCCAACACAGATTGGAATCCTCCTGATAGCAGGTCTTCCGAGCTATCAAAAGAAATTTGAATTTCAGAGTTTTTTTTTTCTTCTTGTATTTTCTGTTTTTTGTATTTTTTTTTAAATTTGGAAACTAATTGAAGTTTTTAAAAAAACATCGTAGACCCAACAAGCTATATCTACTAGGCATATAGAGTCAGTGAGAAAACTTATGACTCCAGTGTTTTCCATTTTTGAGGGTTTCAGCACCAGCTCGCCCCTGGCGTGCTTGCTTTCACATTCGCTCTCTCTCCTTTACACTGACCCTGCCCACCTGTAAAATAGTACGAAGGAACAGTAGCGAAAGCCTGCTTGTATGAAACGCTCTATAGTATGCCGGGTACATTCACGTCACTAACTCTTTGTGTCCTAACCTGTTTCAGTCGGCAGGTGCAATACGTGGAAATTTTATCCGGCGAACAATTAAATACTCCAAGAGCTTCTAAGTGTTAGAGCTTACGGAACCAAATGTGTGCATGGGGAACGTACGTGTCCTTTTGACTGAGGCTGTGGTTTAGGGGAAGTTTGACTGAGCAACAGTCAAATGACTTGGCTTTTGCCTGTCTTCAGTTAATTTCTTGGGTACTTTTCAAGTTTCCCACTCTCGTAGACTTGAGATTCTCCCTTTCGTGAAATAAAACGCGTACCCCCGATGATCGTAAAATCCCCGTTTGACAGGCCGGCGCTATTTGACTGGCACCGTGGAGCGATGGCTTCTGTGTACGAAGTATTTCACAGTCAGTACCGCACGTATGAGGGTGAACAGTGCAGAATGTCTGTCATTCACTGTCCCTGAACGTCATACCGTCTCTGGTTCACGCAGCTCCTGGAGAGGCGTGTAGAGCATAAGGGTTGCCCTTCCCACTTCTTCGTCCCAGCACATTCCGCTTCATCATCCCTTGCCCTTGTTTTCACTCTGCTGCCGTCAGCGGTAGCTAACGTCGGCCTACTGCATACGCCGCCCCGCGCCCTCTTTAACAATGGCGCCTTTTGCATCCCAGTGGCTTAGTAAGCACCTGCCAGACTTTAGGTGTTCCTTGCTGTTTTGACTAAAATTACCATGATTACCCCAGCATCCGAAAGCCTGGTGCCCCTGCACCCAGGACTTGCTCTTATTCTGCTCCCACTCATTTTCTATTATCCTGTAGACACAGAAGATTGCAGGTGAAGTGCTATCAAATGTTCTTACTGCAAGTGCTCGAGCGAACGAATCCGGTTCGCTCCCAAATGATAGCTATCCAGCCTGTCTTTCAAAGCAGTCAATGTGTTTTAAAATTTTCACATTTGATTTACAAACAAAAAAACCTCCCTTGACTTCACCCTCCTGTTTTTCACACTTTCTTTTTTTCTTCCTAAAAAAGAAAACATAACAGCTGAGGTGTGTAGCCTAGAATGAAAATATCAGAGACGGAGAAGCAGACCGAATGAAAAACACACGTACCATTCCCCCGCTTGAAATAACATGAATGTCTCATTGGATCTGACAAAATTCAATGAATTTCTAATTGAAGGCTGTTTCTCCATTCCTGATCCAACCTGCCCTACCAACGCAGTAACAGCGGGAATGAGTCACACAGTCTCTTCAGAAGGCAGCGCGTTGTGCATTGAGTTGGTGATGGATTCTTTTCCCTTGATTTCAAATACTCTCGCCTCTGTCTGTCTGTCAACCCCAGGATAGCATTTTGATTTGTAATTTTATATTGATTTTAATTTGCTTCATTATTTTCTTGGAACCATTGAAGAAATAGATCAAACAGAAACGTATTTGACAAGAAGCAGAAAGCAGCCTTTCAGCGACACCAGACATGTTGGGTTTTCTTCCTATTGAGGCTTTTAATGACTCTTTGCCAATCTATTTTCTGCTCTCTGAGGTAACAGGAGTGCATAGAGTGCTGCTTGAAGAAGTCCTGACAGGGAGGGAGTGCGCCGTGCAGCTGCGAGGACGGGTGATGGACGCCCTTGTCGGCCCCTCAGCGGGAGGCCATTCCCCTCGGTTTTCTCCAGTGCTCTGGCGTACTGAGGGGAGTCAGTAGTGTCCCTTGGATCTGCCGTCGGGACGACGAGTCTGTTATGTCATCGAGAGGCTTGTTCACCTTCGTAGCACTTCAGCAATACGTGTGACTAGGTAATCGCTTGGAAGATCGCGTCTACGGGAAGGAGTGGAAGAGAAACGTGTTTTTTAAGCAATACTTTTTTTTTTTTTTCCTTAAAACTGCTCTTCACTTAAATGTCACAGAACTTCTCAGGTAATCCTCAGCCTTTTTTTTCTGAGGTACGGAATTTGGAAGATTCTTAATGAAGGATGCATGTCTGGTACAGTGTCAGCCCTTAATAACTTCTTATCATATGGACGGATGAAAAGTAATTTAAAACATGGGGAGATTTCATGACATGAGGAAACACTGTTATGTTTAAGCGAAAGGTGAAAGTTAAGAATGACTTTGGCGTAGCGTTTTGGTTCCTATCTCTGTCTGGGTACACAATAGTGTTATCCTGCCCCCCAAAGTGAGGCCGAATGCATTGCTGTGGCCAGTGGAATGTGGAAGGTTCCAGAACCACTGCCCACTTCCTCGTTTCCCCACCCACTTTGTGGGTATCGTAGAAATGTTTGTTGAAACTCCCTTTCATCCTCCTGAATTACTAATAGAAGCAAACACGGCCAGTCATCATTAGGCATAGAGCACGAGTGAAAAATAAAATCCTTTAAGGCCCTGGTTTGGATGTAAATATTGGACTATAACCCAGCTTTTCTGGGAGACACAAGCCTCTTAGTCATCAGTCAGTGTGTTACAAAGATGGACAGGAAACTCCACGTCCCAGTGAGCCAGGAGGAATCCATCCTGGGCGACCCCAAAATCCACGTGATGTCATACTCACGGCTCTCTGTGTTAAAGCCGATGCGATCCAAATGGTTCCGTCCTTTCAAATAACAAAAATCGTGCTTTCTGGAATATTTATGCTTTGTAGTATAAATGTAGCAAAACACGTTGTGAGTACCAGGAACATAGTTTTTGAAAAATACACTAACTTTTCCCAAATGTTAGAGACACCGGTGTTTTCAGATGAGTTGACCTAAGTCGGATATTTTGGCCTCTCCTGGATTTGGGATTGATTGCGTTTGCGCGTCTCTGCGTATGTGTGTGTGAGGGAAGTTATTTTCATGAGTATAATAAGAATTGAAATTAAAAACTAGAGTCTGATAGTATTAAGAACGTAGGAAAAATAAAAGCACTGCATGTCGGCTCATGAGGTAGGACCAAAATTGTACTTTCAGGCAATACATAGCTTTAAATAAAGTGAACCATATGACATATTATAAATAAAGTGAACTAATGTTCAACTTGAAAAGTTAGAAAAGATAAAGATATAGGAATCAGGGAAGTAATGGAAAAAATCATGAAATAATACAAAACGAGAAAATGAATAAATCTAAGAGCCGTTACTTGAAAACAAGACGTATGTAAACTGCTCAAAGTCTCATGCAGGAAAAACATGAAGAAAGTACATACAGTGAATTAGTACTTTTAATTATGTTTCTATTTATAATTAGTAATTATAAGAGGGTTATATCAATACAGAGGATATTTTTTGAGTGATACAAACGATCGAAATTAACTGAAGAAAAAATATTAAGAAACAAAATACCCCCCCCCAAAAAAAACCTGTGAAACTTATAATTATTCCCATTGGGATGCTGCTGGGCTACCATCTTAATGGGTAACTATCAAATTAATAATAAATGTGTGATTTTATGTAGCAGGGTAGTTTCAAAACACAGAAATAGGAGAAAAACTGGTAAATGTCTGTTACGAAACAGCATATTCTGAACGTGGCCAGTGCAGAGTGTGACCCACGGAATAAGCCTCAGTGGTGGTGATGCTGGGGGTGACCGAGAACCCTCCGAGGGCTTGGGGGGGTGCACCATGCCATGGTTTGAGCATTTATGACCCCCCAACATTTGTGTGTTGAAACCGAGGCCCCAGGGTGATGGTGTCAGGAGGTGGGGCCTTGGGTTGCTGGTCAGGACATGAGGGTGAGGCCCTCGTGAATAGGGTTAGTGCCCCTCTAACGACCCCATGGAGAACTCGCACCCTTCCTCCATGTGAGGACACAGTGAGATGGCTTCTAAGAGACAGGACTAGAGGGCGTGTCGGGGGGCGCTGAGCTGGCCTAGTTTTGGCCATTTAGGAGTTTTCTTACGCAGTAGCGAAGCTTGCGGCTCTGGACTCGGGAGACTTGGATTCCTGTTCTGGAATTGCCAGTGGTGAGTGCTGGCAAGTCGGCTAGCTTCTGGGACTCTTGGGCGTCCCCATCTGCAAACCATGGGTTATGGTAGCAATTTAATTTTGAAGATGTGGATTATCTTTTTTAGCATGACATAGAGCTTCCTTTTTTTACAGCAATATCTCATAATAACGTTAAAACCAACACAATAACTGTAGATAGAATATTTGGTGAAATTTCAGTAAGTAGATACTAAATGCTCTGATCTTTACAGTCTTTTTCTATGTGATCTCTATTAATTCATCCATTTGACAGTAACTTTTGCTTTTGAAAAGGTCATCCCTTTTCAAGGTATTTTTGAGGCATATTCTTCCACTTATCTATCTTACTTAGAAAATTGTAGAAACTCAAATTTTACCGAATGATTGGAGGAAAACGTCTCAAAGTATAGGTTGTTGATAATTTAAATCATTGTAATAAACACGTTAAAGCTTGGGTTTGTAATAAATATTCCGACAGCCCTTTTCCTCGGGGAAAACTAAAACTGAGACACAAGGTAAAGTCTCTGTGGAGGTCATTTTTATCCATTTTGTTTGTACATACAGCATAAAACAATTCATATCCATCACACCTTCCCAGTAACGTGCACATAGTGGTGGCCCTTTGAAAGGTTTAACTTATCCGTGTTTATCTTTTAAATGCATATCAATGCAAACTTTTAAAATAAATAATTCAAAAAAAATAAGAAAACATACACGCAAATTAGGTTGACACAATAGGCATATCATCTTCTAATCTCTCTCTCTCATCCCACAGACAGGCACACTGTCACCTTCCTAATTTCGTCTGTCCTTAGGCACAGCATCTAAACTCTCAGACCTCTAGGTCAGTCCCCTCTAGCACAGGGGCGATGATATCAGACCCACCTGTTTCTGTGGCATGCTCGTATGGTCCACGTGGCACGCGGGCCTCAAAAATGCTGCAGGTTTCTATGTGACCATACGGAGTGGCACTGCTCGCTGATCTGGCCCCGAAAGACTGTCATAGCGACAAGTGTTCATTTCTAAACTCAATCAGCGGTGCTGCTCATTTGTGAAGCAGCTGGCGTTTCGTTTAGCATAACCGTTCATTTATGTCAAGACCAGGTATGGTTCGGGTAGTTGGTTTCTTCGAAGAAGCTAGCATCCAGAGGATTCATCAGAATCATCACCAAAATACTCAGAAAAATCGATAGCTGCTTTTCAGCTGCAGATCTCGGTCGTCACCCAGAGTGAGGGGACGCGTGGCCATAGAGGCTGCGGTTCCAGGACCCGCCTGCCCCCGTCACACAGATCCTGGAGGCATCAGCAGCACAGCTCCTGGCCGATGGCGCCACGCGTCCCGCGCCGGTCCCGGCCCGTGTTCTTTGCTCTGCAGTTCTGATCCAATGGGCAGTCAGAGTTCCCAGGACTTTGGAGCCTTTTTTTACCCTGGTTAATCTGTCAGTTTTTCTCACACAGCGCAGCTGCTGTGAAAGAGGTTAGAGCTGTTGCCGTCGGTGCTGTGATGCGGTTTGTAAAATGCAGGCTAGGAAGCAGTCAACCAAGCACAGCATGCTCGTAATTTCTTTCCCAGGGCTGACGCGCTCGCTCTCAGCGTCTGGGCCGGGGAGCTGGCCCCTCTCTTCTGAGAAGGCTGGCATTGCTTCCGAGCGTCATCTGACTTGTGCATCTGCAGCGTGCAGGTATCTTTGGTGTGGCACCCAGGTCTCAGTCCAGAACGCTCGGTCTTTTGACGTTTCCCCCCTTGTTCTGTGTTTCTCTAGATTAAAGTCAAAATTAAGTTCAGTGCCGATCGTAGATGGAGCGATGTGGTAGGTTAAAAGCGGGAGCCTGAGTATCTTATACCCACACGCCATCATGGGAATAGGTCCTCCCCTCAATACGCTTCAGGAAAGCAGATGGAAGGTGCTGGATGTATACACTCTTAGAACTGTTTTTACCCCAAAAGTAGCTGGTCCCGGAAGAGCTCGACCTCGCCTCCGTCAGGAAATCTAGCTACAGCAAAGCATCTTCTCTCGCATCGGGATGTCTTCCCCGCCCTGGGCCCCGTAGGATGACTCCATATTCTTCCGCATAGAAGCATTTCCAAGACGAATGCCAAGTTTGGCACATCCCTCTCGTCCTAACCTGTGGGAGCCACAGGGAGCCTACCTGCACTGCGGATGGTGAGGGCAGTGTGGCACCATCATGACATGCACGTTACCTTCCCATCGTGTGTCTTTCGATTGTCTGTATTATGGAGGGGCTCATCAAGTGCCCTGCCACCATACAGTAATTTTGTAAGTCCACATTTGTCACTGCCTGTTGGTACTACTTAAAATGTTGCGATTTATTGAGACTCATTCAAAAGAGGGAGGATCCAAAGGAAGAGGAAAGACAATTCATTTCTTTCGATATTTATCAAATGTATACTATGCTTCAAGCGTTGTCCCGAATAGTTTATGTTTATTATTTAATATTCACGAGTACCATAGAAGAGAAATATTACCGTTATGATTTTAGACTTCTGAGATACCCGGAGTTATTCGAGAGTGATAGTCAGTTGGGTGAGTAATGCCTAGAAACCACATTTTTCTGCTCTGAAAGCCTGTATTCTTTCTGGCTTCTTGAAAGAGAAGAGACTTTTTAAAGAGGAGATAAGTCCCTCTATTTTAAGTCCTTCATGTATATTAATAATAGAAAATAATTATACAACATCTGCAATTTTCAAGTAAGATCTCGAGCATTTCGTGTGTCCATCAGAATAAATCCATACTTCGGGCATCGGTGCCTCTATTTCGTTTAGCGCGTTGGTTTTCCGCATTTCGTCCGAGTCAGAGAGAGAAGGGAGAAGGTGCCATAGCAAAGACAAAGTGGCCGAAACAAGAACCAGGGGGGTGGAGGGGGAGCGGTCCTGAGCGAGTGGTGCTGAGGCCGGCGTGCGGTCTGCAGACCACCGTCTGCCTCCTCGCCTGCACTCAGGTGGAGCTCCGTCATCTCCCGCGAGCCTTCCGGGGTCTTGCCATCTGTCACCATCCGTGAGATGTGCAGAGAAACCGGTCGAAGCCACCCGATGAAAAAACGAATCAACACACGAGAGCGGAAGCGTCATTGGTGGCCCAAATTTAGGGTGGTTCTTTCACCCCGAGATTTAAGGCTCGGCTCCGTTTCTTTTCCCTTTGGACATCCAGGGGCCGCGCGCACAGCGTCCGCGCACACAGCGTCCGCGCACACCTGCTCTTGAGCTTGGCCGTCGCGGAGGCAGAGTGAGGTCGATGGCATGCCAGTCCATCTCGTTTCTCCGCTTTAGTTTGCCGCGCTAGCCAGGACAGCTGCTGTCGTTTCTTGTGGCTGCCACACATGGTCCTATTGTCCTGAAGTCAGCATCACTGCGAACTCAGGACCGGGCACGCTGCTGGCTTCTGAAATTATTCAGGCCAGGGCAGAGTGAAAGGGAACGCATGAGTCTACGTTTGGTTGACAGTTTCTTTACAGGTTACGATCAGTCTTTGTCTCTAAGCAAATAGTGTTGAGTTCTCCCAGAGTTTACTTGCTCTAAAGGGAACAGCAGTTCTAATTAAGAATAATTACATCCCCGTGGCGATTTTGTAACTACCAATTTATACTTCTTTATCCGTTCCCCTCCTCACCCGGCCCTCCAACCCCCTCCCATCTGGCAGTCACCAGTTCGTCCTCTGAATCTCTGAGTCTGTTTTCATTTTGTTTGGTTATTTTGTTCTTTAGATTCCACCCATAAGTGAAATCACATGGAACTTGTCTTTCTCTGTCTGACTGTTTCACTTAGCATAACACCCTCCAGGTCCATCCATGTCATGGGGATGTGAAGTACAGCAGAGGGGAAATAGTCAATAACGTTATAAGAACCGTGTATAGTGCTAGGTGAGGACTAGACTAATTGGGGGGTCACTTCATATGTTATATAAACGACTATGCTGTGCACCAGAAACTAGTATAAAATAGTATTGAATGTCAACTCCAATTGAGAAATAGAAGTTTAAAAACGTAAATAAATAAACCAGTTAAAATCCCTTGGGGGCGGGGAGAATAATTATAGTATCAACAGTGAAACTGTCTTTAGAACATTCTAGATAGGTTGTCGTTCTTAACATATTTTCGCTTGAGTCAAAACAGCCCACATGGGAATCTCAGGGGAGAGGTCTAAGAGAAATGGTAGGTGACTCCACATGGAGCCATCTTGGGTTGCTAAAGTCTCAGCATGGAGAAATACTGGATAATCTGGGTTCCATAAAACACAGGCTGAGCAGGCTCCATTTACAGCTCTGATGGGACCCATTTTAATTCACAAGGCACATTAATTCTTATCTCCCTCATAAACATGTGTTTGTTTGAAGCATCATTCCAGTTGTGAAATGTGGCTTGGAATAATTCTAGATAGCATGGTCATAAAAAGCTTTAATTCAAGAGTCTCAGAGAGAGCGGTTCAGAGTTCACTCCGCCATTTGTTAGCCATGGGCTTCTGGGAGAGTTATTAAAAACTTTCTATCCTTGGCTTTAAATGGACACAGTAACTGCCTGTCCCCACAGAAGTGAGAGTTCGATAAAATAATCTGAAACCACAGTGACGAGACTTAGCAAATGTCAAAAAAATGCGGGGTTCTGTGATTGTTTAAATACGTGCTGCTTTAGAAGGCTTCCAAAATTTCACTCTTTGCATGTGATGGCCATAATTTTTAGCAACTCGTGTTTCCCGTACTGTTATTTTGTTATTTCTTTATCCTTATCAACTTTAAGTTTATTCTCTTTTCGGACTTAGCCTCGCAGTGGCTGGATTGTCTCTGAAGTCTTGCTTCCGTGAAAGCTCGTGCCTCAGGGTTCTGTTTGCGAAGTAATAGGTCGACCTGGAGAAGAAGGACGTGGTGGTCGCGTGAACTTGAGAATCGTTGACGGACGTCTAGCTCTGCTCTGACACCCGACTGTCTGCGTTCTAAGAGAGAGCAGTGTCTTATGACATTTAGAGACGCGATTGACCTTCGCTGGAACCCACCCAAACACACAGCGATCTGCTTGGAAATACTGAAGGGTTCATCTGCTCGAAGTTCACGTTCACGGTTGGCGTTAGGGAGCAGGTATTCTGGGAGGTCACGCGGAGTGAAGAAATGATATTAATGGCACAGGGGCTTTCGTTTCGTATGCTTGGGTAGATAAACGCTCTAAGTGGCAGAGTTTATACCTGGAAACATTATCTCTGCCTGTGCCACAAGGTCACGTAGGATCATGTGATAAAATGTTCATTAGATTGTTTTGTAACACACTTCACAGTTGTCAGGCAGTGTTTTTAAATGAGGAATAACGAATCGAAATTTAAATGGAAAGCAGAGGTTCACATACTTGTACACCAGTCGTGGCAGTATTATTCACAGTGGCCAAAAGATAGAAACGCTTCAAATCTCCGTCCACAGATGGACGGGCAGCCACTGCGGTGCACACATACATATAAGGAAGTGTTTTTAGGACTTAAAAAAGAGTGGGACTCTGATTCATGCCGAAACACGGCGCACCTTGGAAACACCGTTAGCGAGATGAAATGTACGCAAAAGGACGGACACACATAAAGTCTTAGTTATACGAGGTACCCACAGTGGTCACGTTCGTGGCAACGGAAAGCAGATCAGGGGTTCGTGGGGGCTGGGGCGTTAACGATGATGGGGTACGGCTTTTCTGCCACGGATGATGACAATTTCTGGTGGTGGTGTTTGCACAGCGTTCTGAGTGTGAGCCACGTGCGTGTCCCTGCAGCCGTCTTCGGGCCTCTTGGTGTCGGTCTGTCACCTCTGTTCCCTTGCGCTGTCACCAGGACAGAGACAGGTGGCTCCTGAGAACCTTAAACCTACCCCCAAAAGTAGAGGCCTCACGTTCTTCCTGAGCCCGCAGACGAAACTCAGGAAAAATGCGTCCAGGTGCGCTGGCATCTGTGTCGCTCTGACCCAGGCACTGTTCCTGAGGGACGGGCAGGCCTGGGCCACCTGTCACCGCTCCTCCCTGTCACCTCCCAAGCCTGGAAATGGAGGGATTCTGTATTCTTTCGTAGAGAAAATCAGGCTGAAATTCCGGCATGAACATCCGCCCCCAAACTTTGCTCGCGTATATTTTCTTACTGGTTCTTTGCTTCCCTCCGCGCTCAGGCCGCCTCTTTCAGTAGTTCTCAAAGTCTGGTCCAGGGAACCCTGGGCGGGGGTGTGACCAGGATCTTCAGGCCGTTGCGCAGGTCAAAGCGGTTTTCATCACACTACCAGGACGGCGTTTGCCCTGGTCCCTGAGTCTCCCGCGAGTGTGCGTGGAGTTTTCCAGAGGCCACGTGACGTGGGTACCACGTGAGCCTGCTGCAGGACAAACAAGAGGATGCATGCCATCGCTGACCTCGAGTCAGACCTTCACCTGACCGGCAAAAAGGTGGAGCACGCCACCCTGCTCGCTGTTGTTTGTTTGTTTGTTTGTTTCAGATATTACAATTATTTTTCAATAAAACGCGTTATTTATGTTGCTTTGAAATGGACTTAGTGTCACTTCTTGATGAGTAAGCGTTTTTAAAAGTTTTCGATTTCGTTTCTCATACAGTCAGCGTTCGGAGACACGCCCGCGTAGACAAAGGCCTGGGGTCCGGTCATTTTAAGAGGGCGCCAGCTCACGGTCTCAGGGGTGTCCCCAGAGCGTCCCTCAGTGTCTCTGCACCCTGACACCTTCAGCCCCAGAAAGCTTTTCCTGCCAACCCCACCCGCCCAGGGCTGTCCCCTGCCGGGCTGCACAAACTCGCCCTTAGATGCCTCTCAGCGTTTGGCCAGAGACCCCGGTGGCCACCACGCAGCCCACCCCCTCACTTTGTCAGCCAACCCCTAACTTCCGCCTCCATCTCTGTGTCTCCCAGCGAGGCTGCTGCTGCCCGTTGGGGCCCCTCCACGCCTGCCGTGGTCTGGGGCGTGCCCAGGAAGAGACATCGGGACAGATGAGTGACCCGTCCGCGTTTCCTGTCCCCATGATCCTGGGCTTGCGATGTGTTTCCTCGAGTCTTTCGTTCACTGCTGCAGCGGTTTGCAAGGCTGGAATCGTGTTGTACCCGTTACTCCGAAATGGCCCAAGTTGGAAGCGCTCTGACCTTCCTGTGCTTCGGTGTTCCTTTACGACGAGGGGCGTGGCGGTGCCGGGCACGCTGCGGGGGGCGGCCGCACATCTGTTCCAGGGCGGGGGACGTGTGCGAACGTCACCTTCTGCATTTTGCATAACATGTTGTATGCTTCATGTTCATATTTTATTCTGTATATGGTAGTAGTGTTGACATAGTAGCACATGTATATACTTTTTAAAAAAGGCATAATTAGAAGGTTTTCTGTGTGTTTTTTTTCCCCTAATAGAAGTATCATCTGAAAAAGGTAGAACTTCTCACCCTACAGTATTTGAGCTAATTTTTTTCTTGAAAATTATGACTCGGCGCAGAGCGTACAGGACAGACATTTACTTACAGGGCGAAGCAGGCCGTTGAGGACACTGACTTTGGCACATCCCACTGCACAAGCAGCAGGCTAGCGACGATTCCCGCTCCCCCAGTGAGACTCGCTCAGTCGGGGACGGGGTCCCTTCCTCCGAGCGAATGGGGTTTTGCTGGAAGCCACGGTGGAGGGGCTGCCCTGGTGCTGGAGTGAATACTGTGTGCCTGGCCCCCAGTTTAAAAATGCAGAAGTTGTCTCCGGCCACGCCATCCTGAGCACGCCCGATCCCGTCTGATCTCGGAAGCTCAGCAGGGTCGGGCCCGCTTAGCACTTGGATGGGAGACCAGCTTGGAATACTGGGTGCTGTGGGTGTAAAAAATAAACAAACAAACAAGTAAATAAAATAAAAACGCAGACGCTGCTAGGAGAGAGAGATCCCGTTGTCTCCTGTCATGCAGGGCGACACGGCGGTGGGGTTTGAAGCGGCGTTTCTCTAACTCGGACACTGAGCATTCTCGGACTGTGCAGGACACGTTGGCTCCCGCAGAGGGGGAGAGGGCACCGAGAGCCTTTTCCAGAGTGTCTCAAATGCAGCACTGCCTGCCCTGCAGTTCGCTTCAGCAGTCTCTGATTTATGGTGAACTGAGGAAATTTCCAGTTGGTATGAATCACGCAGTCCCGGGAAGGANACACGTGCGTGGTTTTCCAAATTGATGGCTATTTGCTTCAAAAGTCGACAGGAAATCAATCCTGGAAATTATTGTGTGTGTAGCTCAATGCGCGCATTATAAAATATTCCTTCTTTCACCCCCTGCGTGCTGCTTAGTCTGCTCTTTCGTTCTTCACGGTAATAGCAAACGGCTCGATGCTGCTGGTCTGTGGGGTTCGTTCCGGGGTCCGGCGCGTGTGTCCGTGGCCCTCGGCCGTGGCCCGGGCAGGTCCCGCCCTCCTCGCGGAGGCCGACCGAGGCCGTGGTTTCCCTGTTGCTTTGGACATGTTTCCCTTCGAAAATAGGTCCCCGCGTAGGCAACGCCCCAGTCATTAAAGGAGACCTTCCCGCAGTGACACCGGGTAGGAAGGACGTGCACCCCCGCGTGTCGTGGGGGCGAGGACCCCCCTCCAGGAGCAGGGAAAGCCACGTGCCCAGGGAGAGGCAGGGGCCGCATGGGATGTCCCACCTGACCTGGGAATGTGTCACCCATCCCCCAGGTGTGCCAGTCGCGTGGCTGGCATCCCCCGCGCCCCGGCCGGCCACACACCTCGGCCACGCGCCCTGGCTGCACCCGCTCTGCTGGTGTTCAACAGGCTCCATCCATCGGACGGACTTTTAACTAACGATAGATGTGAGGGACGTTTGATCAACAGTCAAAACAGCAGAAAATCGGACAGAGACGGAAAGAAACGTAAAACTAAATATATAATTATCTATAGAAGCATAAAGTTCATACATGTAGATTCAAAGTAAAAAGTTCCGAAAATAAAACTAATACTGTGGGCCACCAGAAGTCCTGTAACCACATTTTCAAAAACTGTGAACCCCCCCAAACCCCAATTTCTCAGGGCCGAACTTGTAGTTCAGAGCCGTTACCATGGTTTCCATTTTGTACAAGCCATTCATGCTCATGACCAAGTGCTCCGCCTTGCGGACTGGACTGTGGACCCTCGGGCCTCTGCCTGGATCTCCCTCCCCACCAGACTCCCGTGTCACTCTGCACAAGGCCACGTCCTGCGTATCGGGTAAACGCCTAGCTTGGTGACCACGCACACAGCAGTCACCAGGCACGGAGGCCACTGCCCTTCATGAGGACGAGGCCAGTGCTGACCAGAAGCTCAAAGAAAGGAACCAGTGTTCTCCAGGGGACGTTACTTGAAGTCACAGGACTTAGGTCGCCTGCTCTGTAAGGTGGGGTAACATACTCTGCCGTAGGAAGGCGTTTCTTTTCATTAACAGCAACCACTTAGTAGCCTTTGTGCACCGGGACGGATTCTAGACCCTTTCTGAACATTAATCATGCAGTCTTCACGACAGCCCTTGGAGTCCAGTGGGATTCATGTCACTTAACGTGTGAGGGAAGCGTGGTTGAGTGATCTGCCGACGGTCACTCAGCTAGAAAGCAGAGGCCGCATCTCCATGCCCAGACTCTGGACTCTCCCCGCTGCTTGGTGCTGTGCTTCTCCCGGGGGTGTGGGCGGACCAACGTGGGACTATCCATCCAGGGGACACAGGCTCACCCACGGGGACCGTCTGGGGGCACAGGCTCACCCACGGGGGACCGTCCGGGGCACAGGTTCACCATCAAGCAATCGGTCCGGGGCACAGGCTCACCCATCGGGCAATCGGCCTGGGGCACAGGCTCACCCACGGGGCAATCGTCCGGGGCACAGGTCACCCACGCCGGGACTGTCTGGGGTACAGGTCGCCTTAATGGACCGTCTGGGGCACAGGCTCGCCTGACGGGCAATGACCGGGGCACAGGCTCACTCATGGGCACCGTCCGGGGCACAGGCTCACCACGGGACTGTCTGGGGTTACAGGCTCGCCATCGGCAAATTCAACCGGGGGCACAGGCTCACCCACGGGCACCGGCCCGGGGGGTACAGGCTCACCCACGGGGACCGTCTGGGGCACAGGTCGCCACGGGCACCGGCCCAAAGCGGCTCACTCATGGGGCACCGTCCGGGGGGCACAGGCTCACCCACGGGGCACCGTCCGGGGGGCACAGGCTCACCCACGGGGACCGTCCAGGCTCTAGTGTTTCGTAGCTGCATCTCGTGACTTCTGTTTTGTTTTGTTCGTGCTGCGTATAAGAGCAGGTGTTTTCTTCCCCTACGGTGGGAAAACTCATAAGGAGTGTACACCTGTGGGAAATAATCGAATTCTAAGTGTCCAGTGAACTTGGATAACACGTCTCATCATGTGACCATTAGGCTGCTGTGGAATATCGGCGTAATGCGTCCCTTGGAAATGTGGGGTGACAGGTCGTCACGACAACTGTGTGACAGCAGGGGGCCCCTTGGAGGCGCCGTGGTCTGGCTTTGCAGGTCACCAACACACGACACTTGCCGTGTAGTCCACAGTGAGAAAGACAGTGGTGAATTTAGCCAAACCTGGTAATTTTCCTTAATGAAAAGCCTCCATTTGGGTGTGTGCTTTAATGATTTGAGAATTATAATCCATCCTTGTTTCTAAAAGGTGGAGGCAGGTGAGGTGCTTTTCCACGACAGGAATTGTAGACGTGAGCACCTAGCGGTGTGCGCCTCTCGGATTATGAGTTAAGGAAGTGCCTTCACTGAGCACAGAGTCCAGTGCCTTCACTGAGGACAGAGTCCAGTGCCTTCACTGAGGACAGAGTCCAGTGCCTTCACTGAGGACAGAGTCCAGTGCCTTCACTGAGGACAGAGTCCAGTGCCTTGTGGGGGGCGTGGCAGCATCCGTGTCGGCTCCACACTCAACGCCACCCCCCATTTTCATAACCAAGACTGTCTCCAGGGCTTTGCCCAGAAGTCACCTCCGACTAATGGTCTCTGACTGAGAGCCATAGGACTCTTGGCTCTGGCGGCGTGAACTCCTGAACCTGGGGCCAGCTTCGTACCCGTTTTAAGACTTTGGTTCTTTGAGGACGCTGCCCTGCGAGCCACTGTGCCACGTACAGTTCTGATGACTGTGTTCTCGACCAGCGCCATCTCTCCGATAGCGTTATAGTTACAGGAAGCTGTCAAACTCAGCGTTTCGTTTCATCTTCCCGGTGACTCTGAGGAGGCCGTTCACCCAATTCCTTGATTATAAAATGGAGACTCCAGTAGACTGTCTCTGGTATATTTTTGTGAATTAGGGAAGATCGTGGAATACCCGTTCTGAGTGATTTGGGGCGAGTCGTTTTCTTGCTGGTGAAACCCCTCAGTGAAGCCCTTGCCTCGTGCGTATGGCGTTTTTCCCCCTTGAGAGCAGCGCCAAGACCCCGGCTCCGCTTTCTCTCGTTCTAATTCTAAATCCACGTAGGCCTTCCCTCTGCTGACGTCACTGGTAGCTTGTCCTGGGACCTCGTGTACACCGGAGCATCTGTCTGCAGCCCCTCCAGCGAGCTGTCCTAACATGTCACCTGGGACAGTGTATGAAGGCCAGGGCCTCAGGTCCCCAACCTGGCAGCTGATGAGCCACGCGAGCCGTCTGCATTGCTCTTCCCGGCCCCCTCTCGCTCTGAAGCAGATTCGTAGGGCTCTGGGCTCTCAAGCTTCTTCCTGCCTGTTTATCTTGCAGTCAGGTCCCCAGAAATTAGTCTCCCAAAATACAGCTCTTCGAGCCGAGCTCTCCACGGTGACGGTGCCCATGTGACCTTGCCGGGGAAGCTCCTACACTGCGGGACACTGTCACTCGGCGGGGACCGCCACTCTTCTTGGCTCCAATTGTCAGCTTTATGTTTCTGTAAAATAAATAACACATTTCCCTACAGTAATGACTTTTTTTTCTCACTTTGTGGAAACTGCGGGGCCCCTTGTTACCGAGAGATAATCACATCCTAGCAGTGCCAGTAAGTGCGCCCAGGAAAGTCCCAAGGATGTGATTATGTCTTAATAACTCCAAAGCCAGTTATGCATCATGCGGTGCTATTGTTTGCTTTGAGCGTGTGTGGGGGACCCATTAGTGATCTCTGTGGTTGATATTATTCCTCGTGATAATGATAAAAGAAGCAGATGACCATTTGTCTGCCTGTAGTGAGACAGCGTGATTAGAAACGCATCCCATTTCCCATTGAAAAATGCGCCGAAATGTAATCTCTTCTTCATGTTAGTTTAATAACCCGGATGTTAATACTAAATTATGTCCAGCAAAGCTAATGGAAGTTCTGGAAATTATCGCGCATAATTTAATGTCACGTGACCTTTACCTCCCACAGAAAATTCAGGTTGAGTTTTTAACTACCTGTGAAAGAAGTAAACACCCCTATGAAATACGTGCTGATTAGTGAAGTAAAGTGCCATCGATAACTCAGTGAATTGGGGTGTAGACATCAGGGACGGCCCTTTACATAAAACGCCCTGCTAGAATGATCTCTTCCCCCTCTCCTGGTGCTTCGTTCTTGTGTTCAAATCGTAATAATAACAGCTGTCATTTACCGAATACCTGCTACAGACCAGATGGTTTTCCCACATTCTCTCAGCTTATTTTTACAAGGACCCTGCCAGGTAGTTAGTTAATACTGTTCCTGTTTCGCAGCTCAGGAAGCTGAGACCGGGAGGGGTGGGACGATTTGCTTGCCTTCTTGTAGCAGGTACGCGGTCAAGTTCAGGTTCAAATCTGCCTTCAGAGCCCGTCCTTGAGTTGCCCACTGAGTGTTTCAAGGCACGATGAGCGAGAGGTTAAGTGCACGTACGGGAGACTCGTCACCCACGGCCGCCCCATGTTCGTGCGTTATTACGTCGTAGATTCACGTCCGACCCCGTGAGAGTGAGAGAGACCCTTACGTGAGGACGCCCCCTGCCTTCTGACCTCGCATCCCATGGCCGTCAGAACTGGAAGGACCGGAGAGGTCTCATCTGCTGTTCGGAAAATTTTTGTTGGAACTATTTTCAGGGTGTACCTGTCACATGGGAAGCATTGTTCTGTCCCGAGTAGGTGACACGCAGCCCCTTTTCGTTGTGGGGTGCCGGGAAGGTGTAAGGTGGCCTTCTTTTCCGGGGAAGCCATTCTGTCCAACCCAGGCCCTGCCATCGGCGGGCTCTTCTCAGTGGCTGTGAGCCGAGGGCTCTGCGGTCCCCTGTGGATTTCTGGGTCCTTTGTGTTGGAAGACAGGCATTGCACTGGGGTTGACACCAGCTGCCTTGTTCAGAGCTCCTGGACCCACTGTCTCTGAGGATGGGGAGCTTCATCCATTTATTCCTGTGTTTGTGTATTCACTTCCTGTCTATCCCCACATGGGATTTTTATAATAGAAACTATCTCTAAAATTAAACCAAAACTGAAAACTATTGTAATAGTAGGCAAATAATAGGGATGTCACATTGGAAAATTTAATGAATTTTCAGTGGTTTTCAAAATATTCTGGGCACATGTCGAACCGGGCACTGTTCTTTACGTGGATTAGCTCATTCTGCCTCGCGAGACCTGCGTAGGGCGGAAAGACAGTGGTTACGCTGTTTATGCCTATGGGAGCTGCGCTTCGTGGAGGCGGTGAAGCGACCTTGGGCTGTTGTCCAGGGAGAGGCGACCATACAGCTGACCGTGATGGGTGCAGGCTGCCCTTCCGGTGTAGACCCGCTCAGAGTGGGCTGGGGGTTCCGATGTTCTTTCTAGCATTGCAGCTGGGTGTCTACGTACCCAGCTTATCTCTGCCCAGCACATCCGAGATGGGGAGTTTTAACTAAATCACTGTTTTCCCCGATAAGAATGTGACAGTACAACTTTTTTCCCCGCTGTGAGAAATGAATAAATGATTCCTAATTATAAAATGAAGAACTTTTTCCTGTCTAGCAAGGCATCATCAGAAATTTCCTTTTGAGAACAGTCATGAAAACACACCATGGAAATGAGACTTATTTGTAACGCACACTCCTTACTTTAACTTGGTTTTTAAGTTGGTCTTCTTCACCGAGTTTTGACCAGGTCGGACCAGGCTCTGCAGCTTCAAGTTGAAGAGTAAGACAAGATAAGTCAGGGCCCCATTTTCGCAGAGGAAGACGTGTGTTTGTGTGGTGTGGCTGATAAACGTCGTGATCGGTGTCATGCTAGAGATATGCCGAATGTCACAGGAGCACGTGCTCCCTTAGGATCCTGAAAAGCTGTGGTTTCGTTAAAAGGATTATTTCAGAAATAATAGCGGGTCGCTCGTTTGCATTCGTTTTGATGATTTTTGTTTGTTTGTTTGTTGGGGCGTGGTTGAGAGGTAGTTTTCTTCTGACGGAAAACCCCATGAAGTCAGAGACTTTGTCCTGTTTCTTTTCCTAGTGAATTTCTTGGAGTCGATGGATAAATGGTCTATAATAGTAAAGGAACTGCTGACTGTGATTCATATTCCTGAGCCAGGAAAATCTGAATATGGAGATTTTCTTGCAAAAAGGTCGCTTGGTGGGGTGATTTTTGTTGGTTGCTATCTGTTATTCATCTCCCTCAGTTTCTTCGGGCGTGGAGCTGAGACTTCATGTGACACCCGGAAAGGTCACCGTCAGCGGTCTCATTTCTTAACCAGCCACTGGTCAGAGGCCTACACCACCAGCTCACGGAAGAAGGGCCGGTGAGACCATATGCTGGGCAAAATGAGGGCCACCCAAGAAGAGAAAGCTAAATAAAACGGGACTTCCTGGGGACTGGAGTTGAGAAGCAGGAGACGGGCGACTTCTCACACCCTCGTCCTGTGTTCGTTCAGTCTCTCATTTGTCAGCGGGATCGGGAGTAAGGGTGTCTTATCTCAACTCGGTTTTCTCAGAATGTCGTTCACCCCCCCGATTCTGTCAACAAATTCATCTTTGCCAGTAACCCCACCTCGACAGGCCTGGCGCTCTCACGCTTCCAGCTCAGACTCTCCCGGGGGACGGGTCTCATGGCCTCGTGGGGGTCACGATTTCGTCGGAGGTTAAGGAGCTGTAGGCAGGGGCGGACTCACACAGTACGTGGGATCTCCAGGTGGGCAGACGCTTTACAAAGCAGACGCCCATGCACAGGCTGCCCCGGGACCTGCCTGGATACCTGCCTCACTCCCTGACCCTTCCCTCTGCTGTCCATTCACTTGGGCCTTCTCATGGCTCCAAGGCAGCTAACTAATCTGATTGGTGTACTCGTGGTGTTAGCCCATCCCACAGGTAAGGGTTCCTTCTGCAAACAATTCCAGAAGTCACAGGGGTGACTTAGGGCCAGATGTCTTGGGTGATGGGCAAATATTCGGCAGTGAGTGTTGTTTTCAGGAGCCAGATCTGCTTTTTGTGTGTACAGTCATCCTTCACGAGACTGTTCGTGATTTCTGAGACTCTCTTACCGCTGCTAAAGAAGGTAATGTTGCTTGCGGTGCACCACGTGCCGGCTAATAGAATAACGCCTAAATTGCCTCGCGTTATTTAATTTTCAGTTGATCTTTGAGGCCGAATAATGTTATTGTCCACTTTATCGGTGATATCGAGTTTTATATCAATGAATTGCTCAAGATCACATGCGTAGTACATAATTGAACAGACATCTCGTCCCAGGCCACTGTCCTAGGGCTTGTGCTGTTAAACAAGATGAATATCATTATTTAATGAACAAAGTTAGAGCCTAAGCTTTCATTTCAGGTCTGTATCATTTCATTGTGTAAATATCATATTCACTTTCGTTCTGTAAAGAAAATATATGCCAAGTTCCTAGTGATGATTGAACAGAAACATGAAACCTTGACCAAAGGTTCTTTTTGTTTGTTTTTTAGGGTGATGGTACCGAAAACTATAAATAGAGCTTTACATTATCAGTACAGACACTTAATATCAGAAGAATAAATTCAGACTTTGCGTTCCATAATGAACTTTCGCAGCCAGCTCACGTGCTCTGTGCCGGTGATTGCACACATTAAAATAGGACAAACGGTGATGCATTTAGGACTCATTGTTCACCTGAGTATAGGATTTTTTTTTCTATTCATAGGAGCTACTTCTTTACACTTGTCATAATCATTTATGGCCCTTTATTTTGGGCAACTATCTAAGAAAGGACAAAAACAAATTTACATTTCTGACTCTTAGCAATACCGAGAGCACACCTTGGTTCCTTCGCTTCTGGAAATTCGACAGGTAGTTGGGTATCTGATGTGGGGATGGGTTGCCCTGCCCCCAGCAGGGGGTGGTGCCAGGAACTTAAGAACTAATAGGCATTGATGGCTAATCAAGAAACTATAATATGTGTACCCCAATCAAATATGCGATATTTAAATATAAATTAGACTAGACTCGTATAATTAAAGATATTTCTGAGTGTCCGATCAACATACATATCTACATTAAGTGATATTTTTAAGTATAAAAATATTATAAGACTGTTCTTTTACTCACAGGTTGTATACAGTAGAAACTCGGTTAGCGGATACATACATATCCATAAACATGAAGCTATGAATAAATACATTTATTCTTACTAATGTTGTGTATATATTTTTCTGAGAGGGAAGACCTATCTCTTCAGGGGAAAATGCTTTCAGGTGAAAAGTTATTTTGCAATTAAAGTTTAACTTTGTCGCTTTAAGAGAACATATAATATATTTGCGGGAAGAGGTTTGTTTGGTTATTGTTACCCTCGTTTTACAGACTCATATAACTAACGAAAGCCACAGGATGTCGCCTCCTTCCTTGCTCACCCTTGCATTATTTTAAAACTCTTCGTAATGTACCTTGTAGGACACCGTTGAATGTGAATACCACACAATATCACGGGCTCCTAACAGGGGCGCGAGTGGTGACCTGTCAGAAGTCGCACAGCCAGTGGGAGGCAGAGCAGAGCCGAGCAGGCACCTGACATCCTGGCCTTGATCTCGGCCATCCTATCGAGCTGGAAATCCGTGGTGCTTGATTTGCATTGTCTCCTAATTTTATTTTAGAATGGAAGAGTTAAGTGTGAGCCCACTGATACTTGAAAAATGTACTGAGTTGTCTGTCTTTGTGTTTTTATTCTAGGAATCATTGACGTACAGTAGCTCACAGCATGAGGCCCCACAGACTGCCCTGAAAGGTAAGCTTCCCACAGAGAGGAGGTTCCTTAAAGGTACACCGCTTTGATTGGCATCCTTAGTTTCTATGGAAACAGCGAGGTCCTTTCCTCACAGACTGATGCCGTGAGAGCATTTTTGATGTTGTTTTGAAGGTCGAAGTTAATGAAGGTAGTGGCGTCATGTAAATTAAGACTTGATTATAGGAAATCGAGATCTTGCCCATCTCCCTGGAGGAAGACACTTTTGTGGTAGCTTTTCTGTGGTTCGGGTGGATTCGGTAATGTCGAAAACTTCAGAACTTGGCGTTATAGAAAGAGTGTTGGGCATAAAGTAAAAGGTGTTGCACTTTGGCCACATGGCTCGACAGGACAGGACATTTTATCAGTCAGTTCAACACAATATTAAGTAGGTCCTACAAATACGGGTTGTAATGGTGGGGTCTTTGGGGGTAAAACCAGAGTAGCGTCACTCACGGTCCGTAACTCCTGCCTGTCTCCCTTACTAGCAGATACAGATCTGAAAACGGGTAGCTGGTGCCTCTCAGATTCCGTGAACGGGGTGGCTGGAAACGACGGTTATTCTGCCCCGTTTCTGGAGGTCACGTCTCAGGGGGGAGTGTGGGCGGGGCTACGCTGCCTGAAGGCCCTCAGGGACGCCTGCCGGCTGCCCTCGCACCTGGCGGTGGCTGATGATTGGGGGAGTCCCCTGGTTCGTGGTCCCGTCACTCAGGTCCCTCTGTCTTGGCTTGGACCCCCCTCCCCGTGTGTCTGCGTCCGAATTGCCTTCCTGCTACAGGGACACCTGTCACTGGACGAGGGCCCCATCCACCCCAGTGTAACCCCATCTCAATGTGGTGGCATCCGCAGAGATCCTTTCTCCAAACAAAGTCACGTACGCGGTGCTGGGAATGAGGATCTCGGCGTATCTTTTGGGGGGACATAGCTCAGCTACAGCAGTTCTCATCCCTTAAAAGCGACATGAGTGGCGTTTACGTTCACGCAGCATCCGCGACGCTGTGGGGAAAAGCGCGGACGTGGGCGGGTGGTCAAGGGAGTTCATTCCCACGGCCGCGCACCACATAGAATGCTGAATTATTTTAAAAGGTATAATAATCATCTCCTAATGGCCAACTTGTCTCCCAAGCAGGGTAAAAATTAAATATTCGGTCGTTCAGTATAGGGATCGATGACATCGCATAAAGATTACTCTGTGATTGTGACTCTCAGGGAAGATTATTTGTAACATTCTCAATGAAAAAACATTTAGGAAAAAGTGAATTTCATTTATTCCTTAGATGTTTTTAATAAGCCAAGATGGAGTAAGGTATTTTTTATTTTATTTTATTTTATTTTATTAGTTTCAAGTATATAGTATATCGGTTCGACGTTTATGTGGTTTATAAAAACCACCCCCCAGATCGCTCTTTCTCTCCTCGGGCCTCCACCTGGCCATCACATTAACGTAACTATGTTCCCTGTGCCACTCCCCATCCCCGTGACCATCCATCAACTACCAGTCTGTACCTCTTTAACCCTTCACCCCGTTCTCCCAGCCCCCAAACCCCCTCCTCTCTGGCCATCGCCAGATTACCCTCTATATTTGTGAGTCTGTTTTAGATTAGTTTGTTCTTTTCGTTCCTTAGATTCCGCATATAAGTGAAATCGTAAGTCTCTGTCTGACTTGTTTCACTCAGCATAATAACCTCTGGGTCCATCCATTTCGTTGCAAATGGTAGGATTTCTTTTTTTTTTATAGCTAATATAATATTTTATTGTGTGTATAACCATAACTTCTTTATCCAGTCACTTATTGATGGGCACTTAGATTGCTCCCGTATCTTGGCTACTGTGAACAGCGCTGCCGTGAACATGGGGTTGCATAAATCTTTGTGAGTTGTTGTGTGGTTGTCTTTGGATAAATACGCAGAAGTCCAATTGCTGGATCAAAAGGTAGATCCATTTTTACTTTTTTGGGAAACTTCCAGACTGTTTTCCATAGCGGCTGTACCGATTTGCAGTCCCAGCAACACTGTGTCAGGGTCCCCTTTCTCCACATCCTCGCCGACGCTTGTTGTTGTTTGATTTATCGATGACGGCCAGTCTGACAGGTGTGAGGTGATAGCTCATTGTGGTTTTAATTTGCATTTATCTGACGACTAGTGATACTGAGCATCTTTTCATATGCCTATTGGCCATCTGTATTTCCTCTTTGGAGAAGTATCTATTCAGGTCTTCTGCCCATTTTTTAATTGGATTTTTTTGTTGTTGTTGTTGTTGTCGAGTGATATGAGTTTTTTTATATATTTTGGATATTGACTTTTTATCAGATGTATCATGAGCGAATAGTTTCTCCCCAACAGTCAGTTGTCATTTTGTTTTGTTGATGGTTTCCTTTGCTGTGCAAAAACGTTTTAGTTTGATGTAGTCCCATTTGTCTATTTTGTTTCCCTTGCCTGAGGAGATATATCCGAAAAGAAATTACTGTTAGCAATATCAGAGAGTTTACTGCCTATGTTTTCTTCTAGAAGTTTTATGATTTCCGGTCTTACATTTAATACATTTTGAATCTATTCTTACATGTGGTGTAAGAAGGTGGCCCAGCTTCTTTTTTTTGGCATGTATCTGTCCAATTTTCCCAACACCATTTATTGAAGAGACTGTCTACCCAATTGTATAGTCTTGCCTCCTTCGTCATATAGTAAGTGAGCGTATAGGCGTGGATTTATTTCTGTGCTCTCTATTCCTTTCCATTGATCAATGTATCTGTTTTTATGCCAGTCCCATGTTGTTTTGATTACTGTAGCCTTGGAGTATAGTTTGATATCAGGTAGTGTGGGAATTCGCCAACTGATATCACTACCTGAAGAACAAAGTTTATTTTTTTTATTTTTCTTCAGGTAGTGATATCAGTTGGCGGAATTTCCAAGGTTAAGCCCGAGATGCAGGGCTCAGGACCCCTCCGAGTCCCTTGGCCCTCCTTTGGCCTTATCTCAGGAGGGCCTGGCACCCCAGCCTTTTGTCCCTACCACAGCTTGTCAGAGTGGCAGCCCCAGAATAGAACGGCCCCAAAATAGTTATTTTGGTTCATACGTTGGCCTTTATTTTTATTTTTATTTTTATTTTTTTAATTTCAAAAGGAAAAACAAAGTTTAATTTGTTGGCTACACTTAGAAATTAGGTTTCACATGTCATGATGGTTTTCCGGTTCTCTGAGAAGAAATCGGGGCATCCTTCTCCCCCAGGCCTGCGTTCCCAGATGGCAGGGAGGCCACCTGAGAGCCATCTGTGCCCCTCTGCACGCTCGCTGGTGGACTCCAGGGGCCGAGGAGAGGAGACTGGGGGCCGATGGCTGAGGGCTGGGGTCCCCTTCGGGGCGAGGAACGCTCTGGGGTGCAATGGTGATGTTTGCGCTCTGTGCATCACGCCACGCCGTTTGCTCCCTGCGCCCCAACAGACACTCGAGTTCAATGTCTCCGGGGAAGCTCGGCTCAGCCTCTGCCAGTCTGTCTCTGGTGACCCAAAGATCATAGGTTCGGTGGCTGAATGGGCCATTTAGTTGTCCCTGTCATATATCCATCAACAAAGTGGAAATAATTTTGGCTTTGTGTTCCGAGCCCTGCGCTCAAGTCCTGGCCTCGAACATTTGAGGAGATAAAGTAACCCCTTTGAAGCTCTTTTTCCCATCTGTAGAATGGAGACTGTGATTCCCTACGTGGCCTTGTGTGGTGTAAAGCTGCTTCGTTAATCCCGGAAAACTGAGTTCAGCCCACACACGTAGAGAAAATGGAAGAAGGCAGTTGCGTTCTTTTTCTCTGGATTCCTACAAATAATTTTCATCTTTTGCTAGTGATGCGATTCAACTAGATTAGGGAGAGGAAGTACTGATATACGCTGCCACGGGGACAGCCCTTCAGAACGTGATGATACAAGTAGCCAGACGTTAAAGGCCACGTGTCGTAGGATCACGTTTATGTGAACTGGCCAGAGGTGGCAGAACCGCAGGGGCTCGTGGGTTCCAGGAACCGAGGGCAGAGGCGGCTGGGCCGATGGCCGATGGGGTTCCTTTTTGGGGTGACGAACACGTTCTATAATTACATGGTCGCATAGCCTTGTAAATAAAAACCACCGAATCCTACAGCGGACGGTGGCTTTGATGCTTCGGGAATTACGTCTCAATGAGGTAAGAGATCAGGATGAGCGTGTTTGGGGAGGATGCGATTCCTCCTTCGGCTCCGGCAACTGGAGAACACGAGCTGAGCGGACTCCTCGGGCCGTCGGCGAAGTCGGTCCACGCTGTTTTCTGAAAAGTCCAAGGCCAAAGGCCAGGTCCGAGTTTGGGCAGCGTGGAAGGACCGTGCGTGGTGCAAAGGTCGCAAACACTGGGTCCGGCGGCGACGGGCTCGTGTGTAAAGTTTCGTTCCATCAACGTCCTCTCTAAGCCTCAGATTCCTCGAAGGGGGCCGGAGCCCTAAGGCCATTTCGTCGGGCTGTTTTAAGACAGAGCAAGAACCGTCGTCAGCGCGCAACGCGGTGCCGGCTGCAGACGGGCCCTCCGTGATCGACGCTTGCGAAGTCACTGTCACCTGCTCGTAAATACTGAGCTATTGCATTAGAGTTTTGGCAGCTCAACTGTCCCAAGGTTGGCTTCCCTTTTGCTGGCATTTTGCCCAAAAAGGAAAGCATGGCTAGAATTTCCACTCGCACTGGATGGATTTAATCTGTCCCCGAGGGGCTTTTGAGACAGCATGGGTGACGGGCCATGGGGAAACGTGCCTTCTGCGTTTCTCTCGGAAGTCCCCGGACTTCCCTGGCAGAGGTAGTGTTCCCTGTGCCCGGAGAGGTCACTAGCATGCCGTGAGGGTGACGTCAGAGCAACGTCCCGGGGGCCCGACGTTGAAGAGTGGCTCCGCTCGCTTCTGAATGCAGTTTAAGCTGCTGCCAGTGAGAAAATGAGCCACGGCCCGAAGACGTACCGTGGGCCACCCTTTCTATCACTTAGGATTTTTTTCCCGTATGAATATAGTAGCGGGTTTTATTTTTTTCTTTACCTTTGTCTTTGTCTTCGAAAATTGAAATTAAAATCACAGGGTGGGAATAAGGAAGATAATTGAGTGATTCCGTGAAGTCCATTATACATCGTAGCATTAAGCTGGCACTTTTAATCTTAATTATGGAAAAACGGCCGTGCGATTTGGCCCAGTTGCTGCTCTGCGCTTCTCCTGGAGGATAATGGATTGTGCCGTGGCCAGTGGCCAGGAGAGCAGGGCACTCTGGGTTGTTCGTTCTCTCAAGTATTTATCAGGTTCTAACTATGCCAACGTCTGTTAGGGTCTGGCGACATTGCAGGCGTGACAATGCATAAGCGCCCCAGATTTTGCGTTCGGTCTCTAATAGGGGTGACATAATAAACAAGTGAAATATCGGAACCGTCTGAGGCTCCGTGGAGAAGCGGGGGGAGGCCGCGCTGAGGCTGCACAGGTTCCGGTTCAGCATCACCTTCGCTGGGGCGACAACGCCGGTCCCCGGCGAGCATTAGCGTCCCTTCAGCCGGAGGAACTGGACCCTGCCACCGTTCTGGAACGGTACCTGCTGCGTTTAAAGTGTCGCGTGGCCGGGATTTCTTCGCCACTCCGTTTCCAACACTTGCCCGTCATCTTAGGCACGTCTTCCGTTTGTGGCACACAGCCATCTTTTCCGGTTTTCCTCCCTTTGATCAAGGGAGTTGAATTATTTGCACTTACTCTGAATCCTGAAATATTTAACATGCTTTCTACTGTCTTATTCTGTGTCAGGTTTTATGTATCTGCATATATTGTGTTTGGGTTTTGGCGGCTGCATATTTTATGTCCAGCCATTCGCTTCTGTATATTTCTTCTTTCCCGGCCTGTAACGGGCTGATTTTTCTTTATTCCAGTATTCCTAACTATCATGTTGGATTTCTCACTCTATTTCATTTTTAGTAGGCTCCCTTAAAATTGAAACCTAGCAACGCCAAAATTAATAATGTTCTCTAATAAAATCTAAAAAATTTCAACTCTAAATGTACTACTCGAAGTTCCAGGTTATTGTTGTCTATATAGTATTTTAGTTCAACTTCATTTTTCTTCCGATTAGTAATTATTATTGATATATTTAATATAGTCGAGGCTTAACTTACATAGACTTCACTATAATTTAGCAATTTTTTACAGTTTTATTAGTCTCAGGTATACAGTAGTACGTTGGTTAGACATTTATGTAGTTTATAAAACGATCCCCCTAATTGCCCTTTCTCTCCCCTGGCCCTCCACCCGGCCATATTTCTATTCATCGTGGCGTCTGGCGTCTCGGCCATATTTCTGTTTGTCATGGCGTCTGGGTCCCACTTCCTTTGAGTCCAAGTTCCCTTGAATTAGCATATCAATATGGCCTCCTAATGGTGAACCCTTTAATCTTTCTTATCCTGAGATATCCTTCTTTACCGTTATTTTCGAATGATGTTAAATGGGATTTGGAGTTTCTAGTTGACAGTATCTTCCCCCTGAATCGATCTTCTTCCATGCGGTCTTCGTTTCTCCGTTTGCTTTAACCAGAGCCCCGTGGTTCTGTCAGGATCTGCCTGACCCATTTACGCTTCGTTTTCCTCATGTGAGACCTTACTTTCCACTCCGGGGACACATTGTCTTTTTTCAATTTTGGAAAATTCTTATTCTTCATGTGTTCGAATATTGACTCTTAACGTTGCTTTTCGTCGTCCTTTTCTGCATATCTAAGTAGACGGGTTCGGGGCCGTTGACTCCTCCTGTCCATGACGACGCGCTACCCTTTCTTCCTCCTATTCCTTCGCATCTCCGTATTGCATTCTGGGAAGATTCCTCGGAGTCCTACTCCAGGTTTTTAGTTCTTCCTTCATCGGCACCTGCTCTGCGGCGTAACATTGTGTATCAGTCAAGATCGCTCCTTCACGCCGCACTAACTAGCACGCAGCCCCCAGAGCTCCGGGCAAGACCGCAGAGGTCACCTCTCCCGTGTGTCGCTCGCCCAGTGCGGGTTGCCGTGGGAGCTCTGCTTCGCTGTCGACGCAGAGGCCTGTGTGGGTGGACTCGCCACCAGGGAGCGAGCCCACGGCTGCTCAGGAAGAGGAAGGAGAATCTGCGTGGGATCATGAACCAGGTTTGAAAGCTTCTTTCCAGGAAGGACACGTGCCATTTTTGCTCACGAGTCGTTGACAAATGAAGCCGCACGGCCACGGACGCCACAGAGAGTAAGGGACGGCAGTCTCCACGCCAGACACCAGCGTGTCCGGGAGAAGCGCTGAATTACCACCCCAGACCCGCTGGGTCTTAAATTTTTCAGTTATTATTATTGTTTAATTTCTAGACATTCTATTCAGTGTATCTTTCTGTGTTTTTTTTTTTTTTAATTGTAATGTTCTTTTGTTTTATTATGGATTCAATTCCCTTTTATTGAACGGAAATCCTTTTGTGTACTCTTATTTTCTATACGTGTGTACAATCTTTTATTTCTAGCGCTTACGTTGCACGTCATTTTATTATCCAAGCTGATTCTTTTTGGTGGTAGGTTTTTTTTTTCTCATATAATTTTAAATTTTACATTGTGAACCGATGTGAGATTTTTTTTTTTCCCTGTGGGGATGCGTGTCCCAAGAGGGTTTTGCTTTTGCTTTGGGGGCCAGGCCGGTTTGTGTGTTGGTTCCCTGCGCTTTGCGAGTAGCATACGTTGACGTTATGTTCTCAAGTTTGGCGCAGCTCGATGTTTCAGTTTCGTAAAGGGGCCGTAGCGAGCCCAGGGCAGATGGCACAATTCCGTACTCGTCCTGGAGGCCGCTCCGCATAGTTTTGCTAGTATTTTTCTTCGTGGGTTTGGGGGATCCGTGTTTTGCTCAGGGGCTTCCGGGGTGCTTCTCTGTGGCGCAGCGTCTGCTGTGGCCTTACGCCTGGCGTGCCACCCCTGGGCGCTGCTGTCCGGCCGGTGGTGTCCTCGAGTCTCCTTTGTGCCACCTTCAGAATTCTCTCTCATGTGATCGAGATGGGCATAATTTTTTTTTAAAAGCATGCTGTTTTAGTCACGTTACGTTCACCCCTTTTCCGTGTTTGTGGGTGGGCCCTGGTCTGCATTAGCCAAGCCCACCAAGCTTTCACGACTGGAAGTTTCCAGCGTCAACCTTCTAACCTTTAAGAAAAGGGTCTCGAATGGCATCATCTGCAATGATCTCATAACTCTGTGACTTACATCTCTACACGAACTAACGGGAAGGAGAAACAGACTCCGACTGCATATCGGGTCTCGTGTTTTTGTGTTTTTTTTCCACTTTAATATTCACCCACTGTGAGACGTTAGCAGAATCATGGAACTTCAGCGGGCTGAGTTTTCCCACCTGTAAAAATGAGAAGTTGGGACTCAATGCCTTAGATAAATGGATTCTGTTCTTTCAGCCAAGCAGGCTTGGACTTGACAAGGTTTGGGAAAATACCTTACTTCATTCCAATATTCTGATATTTTATTTTTCAGTTATTTCTGCCACAGTTCTTTCTAACCGACACTGCTGCAAAATTTACGTGTTTGTGTCTTTTGGTTTGTAATATATCTTAAGTAACTATGGAAAGAACCTTCGTGTCCTATTAAAGGTATGGATTGAATGAAATTAAGTTTCCTGTTGTAAGGGTCTCAAGAGGTAACATTAGCATAAAGTGTTCCTTGCTTGCTGTAAGATACTTTCTGAGAGGCCTTCGGAAGCGAGGCTGCATTATCGCTCTCATATACAGAAAAAAAATTAGGGTGCGTTTTTATCTCATCGTGTTTACGCAGAGACATAGGGTGGCTTGTCAAAATTGCAAAACGAAGACTTTAGAACGTTTAGTACAGAATCGCCCTTCTAATTGCACAGGTAATCAAGGAACGTAAACGCCATAGATCACCCCAAACAGAGTGTAGTTCCCTTCAGAGTCTCCCCTTCATAAGTGGTCCCCAAACCCCACACTCCCAGGATTTTAGCGTCACCATCAAAGGAAGGCACGTTAACAAACGGTGACCAATGAGTTGCCATCAGGTCAGTGTTAGCCTTGTATATTTTAAGGAAAAAATAAAGACGATATGTCTGTCTGAAGTCTGTACAGAAGATTTATTAAACATCCGAGCTCGTGGGGACCGACGAACTACCTGCAAACTGTTAGCATAGCTCTGAGTTCGCACACACGTGGACCAGGGAACAGCAGCCAGCTTTATCTGCGAAGGATGGAATATCAAACAGGAAGACATGAATGCATCGCGGGTGAGCCCGTTGGGGGCGGGGCCCAGAGCAGAGGAGTCCACACCCCCAGGGGGAGGGTGCGGGAGGCTGGGGTGGACCCGTCGTGAAGTCAGACAGACAGGTCTCGTAGGCCAAGGACTGAATGTGCCTTAGAGAAGCGGTCCTGGTTATTTTACCATTTGATCCACCTTTGAAATCAAAGATTTGGGATAAGATGAAAGCTCAGGAGATCCTTGCTGGAAGAACAAGTGAGCTTTTAAGGGAGAGCCATAATTACAGGCCCCCGTCTTAGGGACGTGCGGGATTAACCGCGTTGGCAAGGAGAGATCGTGAGGTGTCCCCAGAAGTGTTCTTAAGAGCTTGAAACAGAGGATTTGGAGAGCAGGTGCCGGACAAAGCTGCCGAATAATCCTCTTAACCGCGTCCGTGCTCCAGGGGGAGGAGAATAACAGGAGAATAAAACACACCCGCACCGCGTGGTTGATTAGCAGAGAAATAAAAGGAGATCCAAACACACAAAGACAAATTTGTCCTAATGCTGATAGTTTCGAACAAAAGAGACAGGCAGTTGCTGTAGAGATGCGGACAGGTATAAGGTAAAGGCATAATAACTCTGTCTAAATAAAGAATAAAATAGAGTAAAATTCTAGAGGTGGTCCTTTCTTCAAGGCACTTTTAAAACTGTTTTTCCTCGAGGGCCTAAATCCCTCTTAATGTCTCTTTATTAATTTTTTGTTCACAAAACAGCTGGGAACAGAGAGCTCTCAGCCCATGTTTAATGAATGCTTATAAATTGAATTTAATCAGGAACTATCTAGATTTCTTCACCAATGGAAGTTTAAGTAAGGCAAACGCACCAAAGAGAAATGGGGTACGAAGCACACAAATGCCACCCAACTTAGCGGGAGGAAGATCTGCAACTTTAACATAGCAAGGCGTGGACATCTCTGCGTCCCTGGAGCAGAGCCTAACGATCTCGATGAGCAGAGCCTGACAGCAGGCCGAAGCAGAAGGGTCTGATGTACATCTTTATTTCTGCGTCATGCAATGATTCCACGTCTTAGAAATTCTATACATTTTTAAAGGCCCCATAATAACTAAGAGGATAGTCCCTACCTCAGTCACCTCAACAATACTGACTGCCCAAGCTCAGGATCTGAGCATCGCATGGAGGGCCGTGTGGGATCGGCACCCCCGTGAATGCGAGGTCAGGTAGTGATCGAACTGTGAGGAGGGGACTCTGGGGCCACCGTGAGTAACGGGGCCCCAGGCAGAATCGAGGAGCAGGCTGTCATCGCACCGTTGGGAGAATTAGCCTCAGAAACGTCTCAGGGCTTGTCCGGAGTCGCACGGCCACGCACAGCCGGCGTCTCCATTTTCAGGACCGTGCGTTTCGCGCGATGACACTGGGGAGAATTCACTTCGCACAAGCTAGTTTTTCTGCCTCAAGGACAGAAGGAGGACGATCTCAGCCCCGCAGAAGAACTGGACGGCGTTTAGTCGTACTCAGCAGAAGCAGGAGAATTTACATGGTTTCAAGTGTAAAGCAGTGCTCACTCGGTGACGATGACAGATCAGCTTACCAGTCCGAGCAGTGACAGTGTGCTGGGAGCTTCCCTCATCCTTAGAAACATCACATGATCTTCTCCAGCGCGCACCACCAACCCAAAGGGAGGATCCCACCTTTTCTTCGTTTTGTTTCTTGATAAAGAATCTGAAGTTTCGCATGGTCACATCTGTTTCCCAGTTTCTGAGCTGGGGTTCAAACTCGGGACCCATGTCACTGTCCATATTCCTACAGAATACGGGACCTGAATGTCTGTCACCCTTACGTGCCCATCAGGACTCTACACATAGGATTCAAGAAATGTACCCACCGGGGCGACGTCAGGGCAGCTGTCACAGCCCAGACTCTCAGCTCCCACGGCGGGCGGAGCACTAATGGGGACTCTGCACACGAGCCTCTGATCCTAGCAGGAGACAGTTGTGCTGAGCCGCTATCGGCTGGCGCTGCAGAAAAATCGCACTTGGCTGTAAAGAAGCTGTTGATTGCTTACACGGTTTCCGTGGTATGCCAGCTCTCCTTGCCAGCCCGCTCTTCCTTATCGAAGAGCCAGGAGCTCCAAGCGAGGTGAGAATCCCACTTGACAAGCAGACATAAGCCATTTGGGGAAAATACAAATTAAAAGGCTCTGAGGTAGAAATAGAAGCATCACAGCAGGCAGTGTCTTGGGGATACATTGTGTCAGATTACTTAGGGGAGCTGGAATAACACTGAGTCACAGCCTCCTGCGGATGCAGCCTGCTGTTCCCGTGGCTGGACGGCTCTGAGGTGCCAGCTCCATGCCGAATGCCCCGAGCTGGCATCTGCTTTGTAACTTCCTTGAATTAATTGCCTGTGTCTCAAGTAGCTTTAGCCTTTGTCTTAACTTCTGACCTGAGAGTCAAGGCATCATGATCGCGTTTATCCACATTTTAAGAGTGGAAATGCAGAAATGTGAAGAATTGGAGACGTTGTGGCAGTGGACGAGCCAAAACTACAATTTAGATTTCAAGGAGTCTCGGCCTTTAAAAATAGACAGTATACATGTGCTGGCGTGGATGACAGTGTCACGGGAATCGGTGTCTCGGCCAAGGAATCTCAGGTATCAGAAACAAGACACCCTCCCTTCCAGCCCCTTAAACTAGCCCAACCGAAAAGTTAGTTTACGGGGGCATCGCCAGGCGCCTCACGGAACCTCAGTGAGGAAGAGCAGCGAGGCTAAGATCAGAACCCGCAGGGCGGGGGTTAGCGTGCCGCCGTCTCTGTGTCCCTGGGACCGTGTGGTCTGTCTGTGTCCGTGTCCGTGTCTGTGTCTGTGTCTCTCTCTCTGTCCTGCTGTGTCCCTTTCCCCTGTCTGGGTTTCCATGCCGCTGTGCAGTCAGGTAAGATCGGTCACCCTCGCCCTTTATTAACACAGCCCACCGGTTCTCTGTCCAGGTTTCACTGAGAGTCTGTGTCCACATCAGACACTCCGCAAAGAGAGCGCCCGTCCGCTCCGTCCCTTTGCGGGGCCCGGAGACAGGAGGACGGCCTCCCCGCAGGGCCCTGGCCGCGGGGGCAGGTGCTTGTCAGAGACGGGGCTGGGGGCCTGGCAGAGGGTTGCATTCATTCGCAGGCAGCAGAGCACGTGGGAGCTCCGTCCCCAGATGCAGCCCGGCGGGTGGCTCACCCTGGGTTCTGTGTCGTACACGTGCTCGCCTCCAGGGGCGCCACGGCCCCCTGGCCCTCTGGCCCGCCTCTCGGGGATGCCCGGGGCTGTTACCTGTGTCCACCCTGCTCCCGGACTGCCAAGCCTGCATCTGAGAGCGTTCCCTGCTGGACTCCGGGTTTACACCATGTCCAGCCATTGAAAGGGGAGCGTGAGGGTGGTTCCTGCTATGGCCAGGAACTTATTACAGAGCGCTTTACAGGTAAAAAAAAAAAAAAAGGCCCGGGCAGGGAGATGCAGATGCCACTCGCTTTGCCGTGGTCTTTTTCTGTGACGTCTAGCTCTTAACTAAGTCGGCCGAGTAACGTCTTACAGGAGGCAGCTGAACACTCTTAAAGACCTACGTATTTTTACTGGAGATTCCAAGGCTGTCAGCACAATCAGACTCACGCAGGCCAGGTGGCACGGGGCCAAGCCAGGTGGCACAGAGCCTGCTTGTGGTTACAACCTGAGGCCAAGACCGTGCTTCTTGAACTTCAGTACGCCCACAGATTGCTTGGAAATCTTGTCGGAAATGCAGATTCCGCTCCAGTCAGCCTGGGTGGGGTCTGAGAGTTTTCCTTTCTGGCAAGGTTCCAGATGCTGCTGGTTTGCAGACCGTGCGTTCAGTAGCAGTGACATGAAGATGCTCCTTCTACACGCAGAATCACCGGATCTGTCAGAGCAGGAGGCAACGTCCCACCTCTGATTTAGAAGTCAGCGAGATGCACCTCAGTGTAGCGACGTAACTCACGTAGTGGCCTGCAGTGCCCCTGGAATTAAACCCTGAATTCTGTCAGTTCTACGAACTTCAGGGGCTTTGGTATTTATTATGCTGATTCCAGGTGCTTTCGTTCAGGTTAGTAAATCCGACTATGCGTGTAGCCGTGATTCACTGTCACTGTCTGGGTTTCAGCTGCAGCAGGTACTGTAAACGTAAACAGACACACAGAAGGCAGATTTATCTGTTTATCAGCCAAGCTTTTTCCAAGCAAAGCCCAGGATGCAGAGAGATGGTTGATTGATACTAAAAATTTGACAACGAGGAGTATATTTTCAGCAACAAGATGAGGCCAACAAGGGGACCGATGGGAATAAAACTCAGATTTTTTATGGACCTTTCCAGTGAGTGGGCTGCGTCCTTTCTCAATGCAAAAACAGTCTATAGTTCCAATCATATGATCCTGCACCCTGTCGTTTGGCTTTGAGTAACTGCTGTCAATAGAAACAGCCACCATCTTCTTAATCCTGTGTGCATTTGGTACCATGATGGAACATCTGTAATTTTAACATACTGTGATATTCAAGATATTTCTGAGAGAATGTTCTTCAGAATACATCTTATTTCAGTTAGAGGTCTTTGAAGTAACTCCAGCTACTGTCTTTAATAAGAAGCATGATTTCTACACTTAGCGTTTGATTATAAACCTGCTGTGTAGCGTAATCGGTGGCTGGGAACGTTTACCCCCACGCGACATTCTTATCTAGTGCACACGAGGGCAAGTCGGCCAGGGCAAAATCATTTCTCCGGGTCTCTAACAGACTCCACCAGCTTTATTCTTAGGCTAAAAATATTTAGGTGAAAAAGATACAGTACGTCTCTTCATTCAAGGCGGGTGTGATTCCACTTAGCAGTCCGAGTGACAGCCCATCTTGGTGGCCGTGTGGTCGTGGACACGCTTCCCGTCCGAGCCTCTACGTCTGCACCTACGACACGGAGCTCGTCACAGCCACCTCCCGGGGTGACGTGGGTGAATCGACAGCGTATGGAAAAGCACTTAACCAATGCTCAGCGTATCAAGCACTCAGCAAAGGTGACTCTCGTTCCCCGAAGCATTTAACACTCTCTGCACGCACCGCAGCCCGGCGATAAGTCTCTTTAGTTGCCTCCGGCACCTGGCGTGCTCTCGGGTAACTGAAATATGTTTTAATTGTAATCAAAACCGAACAATCACTAGCGTAGACTCACTGGGAGGGAAAGAAAGGAAACTTCCTTTCCGGAGCGAGTGACAGGTGGCCGCCCGTTGGCTCCGACTCCCGAGGAGCACGTGTCCGTGGGAGCTGATGGGAGTCGTGGCAGCACACGCGGCACACTCAGGCCCCGAGTGCACACTCGTGTTTCCTCACTCAGCCGAGTGTCAGTGCCCTGGTTACACTGGGTGGTGAACTCCCCTCCTGGAGTTTTGTTTGGGTTTTGTAGAAATCATGTTTCATTATAGTGGCTGTCAAGGGGAGGAAGCCCTTTCTATAAAATACGAGAGTATGTAGCGAATGAAGAAATAAGCCTGGTCCCGTCGTAGGGCGTGTGTGTGTGCACCCAGCGTGCACTGTGCCTCTTTCACAGAGGAACCCCAAAGAGAGGGACGCCCCTCTGCCTCGCGGTTGCAGTTAGATGTTACCAGTGGGTCTGGATATCTCATATTGGCCGCAAGTCATTTTCTCATTCTGGGCGTTTTCACCCCATCCCAGTCAGGTGTCAACTTCTCCGCCTAAAGGATGGTAAATATTTGTTGGCCAGGTTTTAACCAACCAGTGGCAGCCCTCTGCATAGTGAGACGGTGGCTCTCCTTATGCACCAGATGCGTCCGTCAGATCTGCGCCATTTAATTAGCTGGACGCGAGTTTACAGAGAACCTCCACTCCGTTTTGATGGCTGGGCTTATGGTCTGGCTGCAGAGAACGGATGTGAACGCGTAGTTACCATGGTGCATAATGCACATCGTGAGGCATCGTAGTGTGTCATGCCCCACGTATCGTGGGGCCCCTCTCCGGAACGGCTGCTCTATCTGTCCCCCGCGGCTTGGACCTGATGTAAGCTGCACAGACATTCAGGGACTTCCATCAGGGTGATCCGTAACAAACCACCATTTTCTACCTTAAGACTGAGGCAAAGCCAAACTAGCCTTTGCTTCACTCAGACCGCGTAGATGGGGTGGCTCATTCACTCATTCATTTACAGGTCACCTGGGGTTCTTCCCAGATTCCGAGTACCGTGCGACATACCAGTAAACACATACCTGCCTTACGGGAATTAACAGTCGGAGCAGAGTGAAGACCAGGTGACCAGGTGGTCACCGTGTGGCGTGGCCAGCCCTGTCCGCGTGGGAGCACGGAGCGTATGGAAGCAGTAGAGGTGGCATGGGAACAGGGCGGTGACAGATAAGCAGGAGATGGCAGCACACGCAACGACCTTGCACTGCCTTGTTTTTAGCCGCAAAAAAAAAAAAAAAATGTTTTACTCTCCAGTTCAATACTGTTGGTGAGTTTTTAAAGTTTTTTCTCACCCCCTGCAAAACAATTCTATCTCATCTGTCATTGGACCGAAAATGCTGAAAACACAGTTTTCCTCGCATTTCAGCCTTCAGAGAGCCTTCAATGACTTACGAACACAATGTCGCATTATATCGAAAACGAGCTTTAAAAAACGTCCCGATGCTCGACACCACTGGTCTGCAGTGCAGCGCGTCTCATCTGGCGGGTCGGCGGTGGCCGTGGGTGACCGCCGGGGCTGGGGGGTGGGGTGTGGCACGGTGCGTCCTCTGCCCTGAGGGCTCCTAATGGCCACGGGGACTGGACGCACCAGGGCCCCGGCCCAGCGGCGGGGCGGAATGCTGACTCCTTGAAAGAGGGAGGGTTCTTTAAACCAGGGCGGTCAGCGACGGTGCCCGCACGTCGTTTAGGAAGTCGCAAGTAAAAGGAAAAATGATGCAAAATCTGACCCTATGAATCTCGGATTCCTGGTAATCGATGGCACCTGTTAGTGATTCCAGCAAGGTTAAGGGAAGAAAACTCTGTCGTTACTATTTTTGAGAGAGACGACTCCAAGCCGAATGTAGGCCATTGCCATGACAATACCAAGCCTCGCTCCCTCCCTCCCTTCCTCCCTCCCTCCTTTGCACCCTTCACAAAATAATGTTAGCAATGGTGCCATTTAACTTTGTATCGGAGACATTTTTCAAACCATTTATTGATCTTTTGGGGTTAAGGAAGTTGCAGTGCAGTATTTTATACATTGTGTGCATTTCACCTGGCGACTTAGCACCAGTTTTTAATTTTCAGTTTTGAGCGCTCCTACACCCAGAGTCGTTGGGTTCGATGTTATTTTGTGACGCGAGGAAAGACTGCAAGGGGCTTGGAAACAGCTGTGATGAGCACAGGTAATGATACCGCCAGCGGCACCTGTCCCCTCCTCGGGGCAGGTTACCTGATGGGGTTCAGTCTGGCACATGCATCTCTGCTCCCACAGCCATTTCTGCGGATTCGTCTTCCTGAAGCTCAGCTCTTAGAGTCCCCCACCCGGAGGAAAACGTTCCCGTGACCCAGGAAACGGAGTCCAGCCTTGGGGTCCGGCGTCCGTGCTGTGTCCTCAGCTTCCCTGTCCAATCTCGGTTCCGGTCGTGCTGTTCGCTGCTTCTCAGGCCCGGTCAAGTCAGCCGTAGCGACGTGGAATTACGTTAAACACAAACCTCCCTGTGCACGTTCTGCTCTACCCAGTTAATAATAAAGGAACGGGAACGGAGGGGTTGGAGGGAGAGGGTGGGGGGCCCTTCCTCCTCACACCCAGCTGGGGATTCGGTTCGCCAACGCGTGGCCGAGAGCGGGTGTGGCGAGCTTCCTGGGTGTTTGCCGCGCCCAGCGTGATCCTAGAGTTTAAAGATGAATAATTTTTATACACTGTGTCCCCTACGTTCAACTCAGAAGTCAACTAGGTATAGCGCTCTGTGGAGAAAGGGTGACCCGTGACGAAGCTAGGGCGCAATGAACCAGAAACACGAAATTGCCAGTGTCGGGCCAGTAGGGAAAGGTGAAGTGGGCCCGTCCCCAACGTGGCGGTGCTACCGTTGAGGTACTTTCGACGACGCAACGTTTCCAGCGCGTTCTTTGAGCCTTCGCTCGCACCTTGCTCGGCCGCTTCTCTGTTGGAGCCTGTCTGTGTTTGCAGAGGCTCCCCCTTCTCAGCTGTCTCCTGCAGGGCGTGTGAACCTGTGCAGGTGAAACAGCGTCTCTCCCTGTTGCTTGATCAAGTGAGAGCCCAGGAAATGAACTTCAAGTAAATGTGTCCGTTTGCACCCAGATAAAGTCTATTTTATAAGTTATGCACGAGATTCAACATCAGGACCTAAATTCTGAGATTCCCATTTAAAATCCATACTTTTTTTCATTCGTGACACATTTCCCTGTGTTATAATTCCCCACTTTGTCAAAAAATAAACGGAAGGGGGATCGAATCCACCTTGACACAGTCCATGTCTCTGCTTAAAACTTGGGTCCAAAGTCATATCTCTCTGAGGTTCTGTTGTCACGATGTCTCGTTGACTATGCTTGCATAACTTTACTAGATAAAGAACATTATGTGTAATAAGTTGCCTCCAAACACAGCTGAAAATATTCATGCTTAGCAATAGTTTGTAGAAGCCCAAGATAATAAGGCAGATATACTTTGCATGATGTTTCTTCAAAGTTAACATATGTGACCCCTTGAATCTCGCTTATTTGACTCTCATTTTCTAATAATATTAAGCATCTGTGTGTGTGTGTGTATAGGGATGTCCAGATGGAAGCCTCAATGTTATATAACTAAAGAATGTTTTCTTGAATAAAAACAAAACAGAACAAAAGCAAAAAAAAAAAAAAATCGTAGAAAGCACAGATCTACAAAAGAAAAAAATACTGGATTTCTAAATGTCACACTTTATTATTCTTGGGGAGTATCTGTTGGATGGGAAATGCAAAATATATCAGTTGCTTTTTCAGATTTTCCTTTCAAATATACAGAGGCAATTACTAAAGCTGTACTTAAAAGCTTAAATTATCCCCCCACCCTCGAAAACAGAACAATCTTAATTATAGTTACGACGCGTAGTGGATAAGTGAAGGAAGAATGTCTTCCCACTGGGCTTTGGGCTGAGTCTTTCTTTTTTTGTCACAGAGAGAGAAATGAGATTTGCCTGAGGATCCATGAGCACTATTAATTTTCTGTGGGACTTACCTCCAGGTGCATTTCAGCAGGCACCTGCCTGCAGGTGTTTATCAGCAGGCACCTGCCTCCGGGTACATTTCAGCAGGCACCCGCCTCCAGGTGTATTTCAGCAGGCACCTGCCTCCAGGTGCATTTCAGCAGGCACCTGCCTCCAGGTGTATTTCAGCGGGCACCCACTCAGTGATCCCCCAGGTCTTACCGTTCGGTGTTTGGAACATGCTCATGCAGCTACATCCCCTCTCTTTTCCCGCCTCCTACATCAAGACCTCTTTTCCTTCTGTGTCCTGGGGCAGTCTGAATGTACGTGTGGATGTGGGCGTAGGTATTCCTGAGTCACCTGCACTTTACTTGAACCACCGTTTCTCAACTTTATCTCCAAGTTGTCCCGCCATTCATCGACACCCCACACATCTATAGGAGCTAATGGGCCAGCCGCCCTACCGCCAGAGCATATGTAAACCTGTGCCCGATCCAGCCTGCTCCCTGACATCTGCGAACTCTGTGTATCATGCGTGGTTATTTGAGATGTAAAATATGAACGGACGGGTTCTTTACATTTCCTCCAGTAATACGAGAAAACTTAATTGAATTGAAGCTCAGACTGTCAGAGCTCTGTATTAGGCAATCGAAGTGTAACAATGTGACCGCTATTAAGGAAACAGATTTTCTTCTCTGGTTAATTTACAGTCCCACCTCAAGAGTCTTAAACTAGCAACAAAGAAAATGCTTAGGCGAAATTGAACAGTGAGTGAAACTTATGTCTGTGTGTTGAGCTAAGCCCCAGACCACAGTAGGAAACAGGTCAGTATGATTAGTGATTTGCTGATTTTAAAACACAGGCATTGTCTTCTTCCCTTCTTTTGAGTTTTAGAAAGCTAGCATTTTAGTCTCTTACTCATGAAGCAGGTGAGGGTAAAATGACTTACCCCTTTCAGTATTCTAATTGTGCCGTCAACCATTGTTCTTACACTAATTAAAGAAAATCTGAGCCACTGTTATTTATCCACCTGCATTATTCCCCCTAAATGTCAAATGATAGATGTGCCAGGAAGGGCAAGCAGCCCTCCAAGCACCGGGTGAGCGGGAGGTGCCAGCACGGAGGAACATGCCCCTCCTACGCCACTGGTAGTATGTAAATCGGTGCAGCCACTGTGCAAAACAGCGTGGAGGGTCCCCCCGAATTCAGGAGACAACTACCCCATGACCTAGCACTCCCCCTTCTGGGTAGGTAGCTACCCCCAATTTTTGAAAACATTTATTCGTGAAGATACATGCACCCCGACGTTCACAGCAGCGTTATTCATGGTGGCCGAGACATGGAAACAAGCGAAGTGTCCTTCAGTAGATGACCGGGTAAGGAGCTACGGTGCGTACACACAGTGGAATATCACTCAGCTGTGAGACAAGACGAAATACTGCCATTTGCGACAACGTGGATGGATCTTGAGATGATCGTGCTAAGCGAAATAAGTCAGATGGAAAAAGTTGAAAATCACATGATATCACTCATACGTGGGATGTAAAACTGAAAGCGACAAACGAACAAGACAAACAGAGACTCACGAACACGGACGACAGGTCAGTGGTGACCAGAGGGAACGGGGGGGAGGGGTAGGTAAGGGTAAAGGGGTGACATGGTGACAGAAGATTTGACTTTGAGTGTTGGCCACATGCAATGTACAGGTGACATATTACAGAATGATACACTTGAAACCTACATGATTTTATTATTAACCAGCGTCACCCTAATACATTTAATTTAAAAATACCATATCTAGAACTAAAGAAAGGAACAAAAAAAACAAGACAAAGTGTCTCAATCACAGGTGGTCGTAATTTCCGGTAGCGTATGACGACTCCTGTCGACATAGTGGTTTACCTGCAGGTGCGGAGAACGCTCAGGTTGTATTAACCCCCTGAGGCTTCTTTCCTCTTGCTTCCAAGTAGAAACATAGTTGCATTTTCGAGAAAGCACAAGGTGCTTGTCTGAGCAGAGCCCCGCGCAGCAGCCGATGGTGGTAACTTAGATCTTGTGACAGCACTGGTGACTTGACCCCGTCTCCTAAGTAAAAGGATGCTGGCTGCCGTCTTGAGAAGCTCCGGGTCTGTCTCTACTGTCTCCACTTCTGATACGCGGTATGACTGTCCCTAGAGGTGGCTTCCTTTCTCACCGGATCCCCACGGAGATCGAAGCCATCGTGCAGCCTGCAGTGCCTGTGACAGCCCTGCCCACCTGCTCACCTGCTCACCTGCTCACTGAGGGCCCCACCTGGTTAACTGAGCTCCAGCAGCATCTGGAGTTCTGGAACACCACGATACGTTTCGGTGTTTGTGTTTGTTTTTTATCTTTGCATTCGCTCTGTTCTCTTTGATGCAGACGACGGGGTTTACAGCCTGAGTCTAGTAGAAAAGTTAGTTTCTACAGACCTGATGTCACGAAACGCATTTCTGATGTTTAACACCTTTAAAACACTTAACACGGGACTGATGTTAGTCATTGTGCGGCATGCTCAAATCCATTAAAATACAGAAAAGCTCACGAGTAATTTTGTGTTAGAGAGAACTGTTTCATAACTGTGTTGTTTGCTTGGCTGGAAATCATAAAATGGTCATGAAAATGACTTATGAAATAACTGGGTGAGAATGTGCCAGAGTCAAGTTCAATAACATCCAAAAGAATGAAAGGAGCAGGGGAGAGAACAGGCCGAGGCGACAGGGCGTGAGGTGCCACCTGCCACTTCTGTTCCTTTGATCTGACAGCGTTGGGAGAGTAGCCGCTTAATGAGACTATTTGATTCAAAGCTGTTTGCATGTTTCGCATCAGGGAAAGTGGTTCCGCAGTTTACGGAGCGATTGTTTTATTCCGAATATGGCGGTGATCCCAGACAGGTATTCATCTGTTTCTTATCAGCGGAGGGATTACTGGATTTATCGCTCACCACTGCCCACTGCCCATGTGTTTTTATCATAGATTCAGAGTCATAGAATTCTAGAAGTTTATCTCAGTGTTTCTCAACCAGGAGATGGATAGAGACCAGTTTTTCAAACAACGTGCTGGGTCTGACACCTGCTTCTCTCCCTCTCTGAAGATTGGGCAGGAGTTGATGGACGCCCCAGCTCTGTGGAGAAAGCGATAAGCTCCACCCCCCACCTGGAAGTTAGGCTCCTGAAACAGGGGTCCCTAGCCCCGGGCCATGGACCAGTACCGGTCCGTGGTCTTTTAGGAGCCGGCCGCACAGCAGGAGGTGAGCGGTGGGCGAGCGAGCGAAGCTCCATCCGTATCTGCGGCCGCTCCCCGGCGCCGGCATCACCGCCTCGGCCCGGCCTCAGGTCCTCGGGCATTAGATGCTCACAGGAGCCCTGGTCCCCAGTGCCACACACGCTGCTCAAGAAGCAACATCTAAGGCATAGGGCAAGTTTTTGCATTACTTGCAGTTTCATGATTTCATGCTTATGTCAGGAGAGAATTCAAACCCGACACCCCTGCTCGTGTTTGGCCATCTTTAGGGTTGGACATGGCGGAGTGTGTCGCTTGCTTTCTCTCTGTCCTGCGTGCTGCACGTGTGGGAAAAACGGACCGGTACCCGAGGTCGCCCCTGTGGTCCCCGCCCGTGTTCTAACTCGGGAAGTGACCCACCATTCCTCCTATCGAGCCCGCCAGAAATTTGAGGCGCCTCCTTCCAAGGTTCGCTCCCCATGGCCCTGGTGGAAAGACCAGCACCCTTTTCATGGCTCGTGTCCCTGTGTGTCATTCAAGCCTGTTTCAAAGTGTTTATTCAAAGCGCTTATCACCTTTCAGAAGTCTGCTCACGTGTCACGTTTCAAAACCTTTTCCTGAATGTCCTTTTCAACATTTCAGCCGCCAACCTGGCGCTCCGAACCCCCTTTACGCTTCCCCGCATCCCTTTCCCCTCCAGAGCCTGTCCCCACGCCTGTCCCCACATCCTGGCATGTACACATCACGAGACGTAGCTTTAGTCCCGTCACTGGGACAATCCTAGCGTCTGGAACGATGCCTTGCACGTAGTGGGCTCTCCATGAATATTTCTTGAATCTTTGAAAATTTGTCGAATAATGAACGAATGGATATTTTTGGGATTTTATCACTTGAATTTTGTTCTGCATTGGACTGAAATGCACGAAGATGGGGAACACGCTGTGTCGCTTGCTTTTTGTGCCCAGGATCGTGGGCCCAGCGCGCTGTACATAATAATCATGTAACACGGAATTTTTAACAAATGCATTCATCACGAAAAGTAGGTGGACAAATTTTAATATTCACATCTCTCTTAAAATGTTCCCTCTCGTCTTTGTAGAAGCTCACAGCGAACGTGATGCCGATTTTCATTCAGGAGCTTCCTCCGGCAGGTGGTGATTGGGAAGATCTGATCGCCTCGTGCTGTCTGGTTAAGATAAGAACAGTTTCACCTCATTTAAATAAATAATCATCAAGTTTTTAATATACGTGACAATACAGGCTCTGCTCATAAGGTTTTAGTTTCTGCTTAGAGTAGGAAAATTGCATAAATGAGACCATCACGATAATCTGTTGTTAAATTCTTGACGGGGGTGCGGGGTGTAATGACAAGTATTTACAGTAGCCTCCATCTGTCTATAGATCATTATTTATCTATCTGTCTTCTGTCTATCACCCATCATCTATCTATCATCTATCTATCCATCATCTATCTATCATCTATTTATCTATCATCTATCGATCATCTATGTATCATCTATCTACCTACCTACCTATCATTTATCTATCAATCATCTACCTACTTACCTATCTATCTATTATCTGTCTTTCTATCATCTATCTATTTACTAATAATTTACCTATCATCTTTCTGTCTATCTACTTACCTACCTACCTATCATTTATCTATCAATCATCTACCTATCTATCATCTGTTATCTATCATCTATCCTCAATCATCTGTGTATCCATCTATCACCTACCTACCTATCATTTATCTATCAATCATCTACCTACCTATCTATCTGTTATCTGTCTATCTATCATCTATCTATCTTCTATCATCTGTCTCTTTACTTATAATCTATCTATCATCTATCTGTCTATCTACTTACCTACCTACCTATCATCTGTCTGTCTGACTGTCTAACTATCACCTGTCTATCATCTATCTATATATCTATCAATCATCTACCTACCTACCTATTAAGGGTGCTTAAAATTTAAAACACCGAGGCAGAAATAGGAAGGAAGCACAGATGGTTTTTAGTGTTTCCTGAACACAAAGAAATACAATAATTGTGAGAAGAGTTTTGAAAATAATGGCTTAACGTCACTGATCAACTGCAAGGCTGATGAACACTGTGGCCGGAGATATGTGATAGTTTACAGAATCTAAACGACACTAAAATATGTAGCTAATTTGTTCCTTCTTTGTTGTCAGCACGGGATGTGACACATGCAATGCTGAAGGCCTGTGGAGGGAATGGACCCGCCCTTCAAAGCCTAAACCAGGGACACGGTTGAGTTTGATACCAGGTTCCAGTCCTTAGCGTCTTTGGGAAAAAATGAATAAAAAGGAAAAATGTTTCCCGAGGGGTCTCCGGGGCGGGCGGGCTAGGTGGCCTGCAGAGCCTTACCGGGCATGTTCATCTCTTTTCTTTACGGAAAAGGAGAGAAAAGGCAGGAAGTGATGGAAAGGGCCAGCGGACAGGTGTCAGGAGACCCGGGGTCTAGTGTCGGGCGGGCTCCAATAAAGGGCTTGACCTCAGAAATATCACCTTATTTCTAATCCTCCCCACCCCCTAACATTTCAGGGTAGAGGGGGCGTGTGAAGGTGAGAGGGATTAATCTCGAAGGTTCATCTGGTGATTACAGACGCGGGAAGCAATTTTGTTCTGCAGTGGAAGCCGGCAGGGCTGTGACTTAGTCCCCACAGGGCTTGGAGGCTCTCTCTCTGGTGGCGGTGGTCAGTCAGAGACCTGGAGGGCAGTGGGGGCTCTGCCTGAACCCCGTCCTCATCTTCCGAGCTTCCCAGGGAGGCTGTGATTTTGAGTGGATGAGGTACACAGAGATGCTGTGTAAACGCTGAAAGCCAAGGGCAGAATTAGACGAGGATGGATGTCGTGATCGGACGCTAAAAACTCTTTAAAACAGATACGCTGCTTAGCATGGGCTTGACGTCTCAGAGCAAGTTTTGCTTCTCGTCCCCCACCTCACCCCAAACCCCCACCCCAAGAACACCATTAGGCAAATTCTCAACAGCTAAAAGCATGCATTAAAATTTTCAGAGACTCATGGACATGGCCAATTCTTCAGTAGTGACCGGGGGGAAGGTGGGGAGGGGACGGTAGGTAAGGTTCCAGGGGGTCAACTGTATGGTGACGGCAGATTTGACTTTGGATGGTGAACGCACAGTGCGATACGTATGAGACACATTATTGGATTGTACACTTGAAACACATATGATTTTATTAACCAATGTCACCCCAATAAATTCAATTAAAAAATGTTTTCAATCTGCCGATGGGTTCCAAATAGGACTTTGATGTTTGGCAGAAGAAGTGACAAAAATAATATTTGGCATCCAAAAGAAATATTAGGTTGTGATTTTAAAGCATTTATAATCATATTTGGGCAGATAGATTACATGTGAATACAGTATGCAGAAACCTTTGAAAGAATCTTGGTTCTGGAAAAGCTCTTTAAAGGTCATCCTAATTAAGGTGGTGTTTTCGAACCCGTATAGAGTCGACATTATTATTGGAGATTCATCGCAATAGCACAGAATGGCGTTTCCCTTACAGTTCGAACTTCCTACGGTTCATTTGGAAAGCAAAAATGATCTTTTTGGGGTTCCTGCTCTCTGGCTGAAATGACATTTTAATCAATAGTAATGATTTCGTTGCTATGATTACAAGAACTTCGGTTCTCCAGGCAGAGGTAGCCAAGCAGCTCTATTGTAGGTCCCTCGAGAAGAGGGTCCTTTTGTAATGTAGGGAGGGTCCCTCTGATGCAGCCCAGGAACGCGGCTCCAGCTAGACGGTGATACCCTACTTATTTACAGTCTCCGTTCCTCGGTCCGGCATACGCTGCTCCGTGGGAATGTGCAGGTTCACCCAGACGGAGCCTCGGATTTGCAGGTGGGCTGTGCAGGGGTCCATCACCTTGAACGCCCACCGTCAAGTTGGCTCCATGCTTCTTAACGCCGTTAAACTCTAGTGTCTGGAAAGAAGTTATTCTTCCTCGTTGGTGTCAGTCACTGTTGGTTCTGAGTTTGCCTTAAAAATGTCCTCTCTTTCATAAGCTCGCTAGTACCTGATCTGTGGAGACCCGGTGTGCTTTATGGAGTAGGGTCTTGTGTCACCACATAACCGGAAATCTCCAGAGCCGCCGCCCACTCATCCCACGTCTGCGTGTGAGGGAGGACACCTTGGCGGGCCACCCTAAAGGGGCCAGCCTTATCTAATCTCACATGGCTCCGCTTCTAATGAGAAGTAATGATTAAAGCAATAAAACGTTTATATTTCAGTCACTAAACACGATGAATCATGAGGAAATTAAAAAGTCTCGGAGGCCAAAACTATCATACATATAGAAAATATAGATGAACGTTTAAGTTTGTATTTCACGGTGAAATGAAAGACTCTGTTCTTCAGGCAGTGCTAATCAGGTGGCGCCAGGTGAAATCCTGATAAGATAAATGAGAAAAAGATGAATGACTTTTCTGAAATGCTAGACCCATATTTAGATATAATTCAGCATTTTATGCCATAATCTATTACTTATCTTAGCAAATTCACAATAATTTGAGTATTGCCGCGCCGACGATATACTTTCACATCGGAAAAGTTCGCCCGACCGAAAACACAGAATGTGACATCTTAAAAACTCTCTGTGCAGATCCACCCGGAAGAGGCTCGATGAGACAGTGCATTAAATTTGAAACTAATCAGCAGACTGATGACAGGGCAGTATGTGGCCTGTGCCTTCTGCCGAACGAAAGTCGCTCGGTGCAGGCATTTTCCGAGGCATCGCTTTGCGTTGGCGGAGGTATCTGTTGGGAGAGTGATTTATAGACAGACTTTAGCTTTGCCACAACACCACAGTCATTCTGCCTCTTTCCCTCTCTCCTCCTCCTCCTCCTCTTTCCTTCTTCTCCTTTTTTTTTTTTGTTCATTTTTTTTCTTTCTTCCCCGCCCCCCACCTCCGATACTGAAGGAGATGGGTCATTTAGAAGATTAAAAATATATCACGGCGGCCTTATTCCGTCCGGGGCCTTTCAGCGAATGCTCAGCCTCTCTAGCGAGAAAGGCCACAGGAGCATCGGTTGAGTTTCAGATCCTATTCTGCTTTGGCTCAGGATGGACGGGGCCGGGGACAGTGGGCGCACAGGGGTCCTGCTCGTTGCTGAAAGGCTCTGTGGCTGGAGGAAAATTTGACTCATCTTCCCAGGGCTGCCCTGCTCTGAACATCTCCGGACAAAAACGAGTCCCCTTTCCTTCTTTATCCGTCTTCAATCACTGTTTTGATGTCAAAAAGCGGCACCGGTTTTATGTGCCCGTCCACATCTCATAAAGCGAGAGGACACATGATAAAAATCCGAGAATAGCACCATCAGTCACCCATGCGTCTGAATCGCTGGGCGACGTTCAACGCCTCGGTGCGGGCCAGGCTGGCACACGTCGATGCGGGAGGAAGAGGAAGAGGAAGGGAGATGGGCAGCTTTGGCACCGACCTCCGCTGTCTGTGCTCAGCTGAGCCGTGGGTGCGTTTTCCTGCCTTTTCTTACTTTGCCATTGATTGAAGCGAGAAGGGGACCCTGCCTCGTGGGAGCCGTTTTCCACGACCCACGACTCACGAAGGATAGAGACGTGGGGCGAACAGCCCATCACGTCACGCTGTTCCTGCTGAACCGTCTCCTTGAAACAGAATGATTGTTCCACTTAATTATAGAATTAAATGTACTTGAGAGGGGTCTGCCTCTTCAACACGGGTCTCCCCTCATCCGGATCAGAAGCTCACCTGTTTGCTGTTCCTAGTAAGTGCCCAATAAAGACGCCACGGCAGGTGACCTTCCCTGTTGGGCAGGGGCAGCTCCGAGCAGGTCAGGAAGGCTTCCAAGAGGTGGTGACGTTTGCAGCGGGCTTTGAAGTGTCCGGGAGATGTGTGATAAAGATAAGTAAGTGTTCTGCATGGGTGAAGCACTGTCCACAGTTGACACTGTTTTTTCTGGGTCTTTTTCCCTTGAAAATTTCTGTCTCGATTTTCAAGTTTTCTAGTTTCTCTGTAGTTTTATAGAAGGGACATTTGTGCGTAAAGCACACCCCTGATCTTTGCTGCGTCTGTCCCCGGGCATGTGCCGAGCTCCCAGCTCCCTGGTCACCAGTGCCCAGTTCTGGGACAGCGTTCAGACAGTGTCACCAGGCAGAGAAACCGAGTGCCCTTCTCAACCCAGTTCCTAGGCACTTGAGCTAGTCTTTTTTTAAAAAAAAACAAAACAAAACAAAACCATAAAGGTGTTTTTTGTGTTTCTGATGGTTCCGCTCTCTGCCCGGAAGCAAACGGCTGGTGTCGCAGGCCACCTCGAACGTCACCGCCATCCTGAACGGAGCGCCGTGACGCAGAGTATTATTAGGACGACGGGTCGTTCCTGCAAGGCACAGCCTCTGTCCGCGTCCCTCAGCACGTTAAGCTGGCCCTGTGCACTGTTCAAGCTTTCCTCCCTGGCCACGTGCCGTCGTCACGGGAAAAGCCACGCACATTTGTGTGTCGTTGCACACCAACGCACCCATTTTAGACATGAATATCTTAAAAAAAAAAAAAAGAGATCCCTTGTAGCCAGAAAGACAGTAAAACTGAAGCTCCCACGATATTGATCACATACGCCTGCACTCGATACTTGTAACGAGCAGACAGAGGATCGGCCTGGAGCTTTCTCCCTCCAGAAGGCTGGGCGAGTGGAGAGAGAACTGCCTCAGCTACTGTGGTCTCGTGGTGGATTTTTGTTTTCCGTATGAAATGGAGCCAGTGCTCGCGCTCCGTTTATTCGGAGCATGTACATAGTGCACGACCTATCGCCGCGGGAAAGTGGGACTTGGGCTTGAATTCTGATCGCACGTTGCATTAATTTGGGCAGGATGAATAGATGTGACACGTGGCCCCAAACGCATTGATTGACACACGAAAATAGAATTTTGTGTCTCGAGTTGACCACATTCTAGGGGCGGGGGAGGGAGGCGGTCGTCCCATCCACCGAGTCGCTCTGGGACCCGGGCGGGTGAGGGGACCGCTCCTTGGTGTGGCTCCTCCAGGGTGACCGGGCAAAACCAGTCAGGATGAGGGGAACTCGGAGCGGCCGGCGAGGGGTTATCAGACAGGCCTCACCGCCTTGAGCCACGTGGCCTCCTCGGCCGGTCGTGGGAGGCTGGGAAATATCGCCTAGCGTCGTGTCCTGGGAGAGGGGACAACAGGTGTCAGTGACCGGTGGCCATCGTTGCTACACACACTCGTTTCTTCTTCCAGCCAGTGTGTGTGGGCGGGACCCTGGCATCAGGCGTCGTGCTGGGTGCTGTGGGTGTCGTTTCGCTGGCCCGTTGGCCGCCTCAGGGCACATCAGGGAGACAGCTAATAACCTGTCCCCCGGGTGACAGGGTGGGACCGAGGACGCGCACACAGTGTGTGGGGACTCGGCCTTGCGGCCGGCACCTGCCCCTTCTCCGTGTGCGGAGGGCAGGGTCATAAATGCTCTGGTAGGGCCGTTGCTTTTCCCTCTCCTGCCCTGTGAGTCAGCTTGAGAGAGGGCAGCCTGCTCTGTCGCTAGGAGCGTGTTTGTGACAGTGTGTCCCGTCACGTTTGGTCCTGGAGGAAGGGTCAGGAGGCACCACACACAGGTCCATCAGCTTTTCAGGGTAAGGCGCTTTGTTCCGTCACCGTCGAGGATGAATGGTTTTCATGCCATGGAGGTTAGGAGGGGGCAGACACCTGCTCAGGCCTCTTGCACTGCCCTGCGTCGTGCCCGGCATGTTTCCTTAGACGACAGGCATGTGATGTGTGACCCTTTAAGTGGGGTGGCAGAGGAACCTCTCCCTCCATCCCCCAGCCCACTCCACGTCTGCCGGCCCCCCTGCCCCCACCCAGATGGCTGTCGGGACAGACGCCCGCAGCCAGCCTGGTGCCGGGGGAATACCTGTGAGGTCACACGTTCTGGTTCTGTTCTCGTTCTGGCTACTTCTGACGGCTGTGGTTGACCTCAGTGTCCTCATCAAAAAAGGAGGGCGTGGTCCCCAGTACACAGGCCTGTTTCAGTTTGTGACCTGGTGGCCATGTGAGTGTCGATTGCCGGTAAGGGCGTGAAGTGGACGTTTATAAAGTAAAACATTGCATTAGAGGCGAGGGTCTCCTTTCCTATTAAAATCTTGTCTTTGAAAGCAGACTGCCGGGCCCCGGATCTGCTGCCCCCCGTCCCTTCAGCTGTATGACCTCGGGAACAGTGCGTGACCTCTCTGAGGTGCAGGTTCCTCATTAGTTTGAGAAATTGTGGGTTGTAGGCGCATCCGCTTCATAGGTCAGGTGAGAATTTAATTAGAGGTCATCTGTCTCGTAGCACAAGCTCTCCGAGGCATGCCGCTCCTCTGAAATAAAGTCGTCATTCCCTTTCCTTAGCCCGTTGTGTTACGGAAATCAGGGAAAACGGGACGAGATGAGCCCAGAGCAGAAGAACCGTCTATTTTCTGTGCGACAGCTGGGTGTCACCAGTGCATCTCAGTCGGCCTGGAGGTGACATGGGGTTTGCGGCAGTGTGCGTCGGCTCCAGAGATCTGTCTTTTCTCTTGATTCCTTAAGTCGTTTGGATGAACTATTCATGGGCGTTGGAGACGGAGCCGGGCAGTCGTCGGGGAGAAGGACCCGAGCGTGTTCCGCGCTAATCCAGCTCCTGGCAGAGGGGAGCCTCGGCGTGAACGTGCGTGCTCTCAGGCTCGCCACCCTCCGCGGCACCCCGTGTTTTCAGAGCAGTCTGCAAACGAATTCGTTTATGAGAACATCGCTCCTGGGGGCTGCGTAAATGTCATCGCTCTACACCCGTGGGAACGTGAGGAAATGGCCAGTTTTCCCGAGCCCCTCGCGGCCTTGACTGGGGCACCACATTAAGGGGACGCAGATCTGGCTTGCTGGTCACGCGTGCTTGGCGGTTTGTTGTTGTTTTTTTTTTTTCCTTTTTCTATCCTGTTTGATGTTGCACTGAACAACTTCCTCTCCTGGGGGTTCAGGAGCTTCGCCCGCGTGTGGAGCCCGAAGGTGGGGAGGGCAGGCAGACACTTCATTCCAGCTTCGAAGGCAGCTGGCAAATAACTTAGAGATTCGCGGGCCACTTGAGTCGTAACTGACCGGCTTTCGTGCCTACAGTGCGTGTTTCCTGTCTGCGGATTGCAGCGCCGCTGTGTCCTGGTGTCCTGCCTCCCAGTTATTTGAGAATTCTTAACCCTCGGCCTGCCCTCTCTCTTCTGGGCAGAGGCGGACCCCGATACTCGCTTCGTCCCAGTCCATTTCTTGGCTACACGTGGGAACCGGGAGCTGAAGCGTGACCCTCTCCCTAAGGTCTCGTTCTCAGATGGCTCCCGTCGGGAGAGCCCGGGGTCCTCATCGACGTCCGCCCTCCGCCCTCCGTGGTGACACGGACCGATGAATCTGCACCGCGGGACTGATGGCAGCGTCCGTGACACACTGTGTGTCCTCAGGGGTGTGGCTGGCACGTCGTGCAGTTAGTCGCTTCCTCCGCGTCTGTGGGGTCTGATGGAAATGTGAAGACTTTGAGATTCAGTTCATCCCAGTTAAAATCCATGTTTCTTCCAGATGATTCGCAGATCATGTCTGTTCTTTAATGAAGGCTTGATGACAGTCTTGATTACATAACAAGAAATTATGTAATCCTTATAAAATATTGCAGATTTTGAAAAATGTGTTTCTTCATTGGAAATGTTTAGAAAAACATTATCTCATGTGGTTTTTTTTTTTTTTTTGCCAATGATTTGAAGTTTTTCTAGCAAAGGGCTGGGTTCTGAGACCAAATTGTCTCTTCAGAGCTGTGTAAAAATTTAAAAATATAATTCCCCACTGACAGGAAAGTTTATCGTTCTTCCTAAATCTTGTGGCACAGACGATGCAAACAGGGCACAATGCCAGGTTCGCTCACACGCAGAAAATAAATCCGATTTGCTCGTGGAGGTCGTGTGTACGTGACCGATTTCAGCTAGAATGGCTTAAAGTCCTTTTCCCCACCTCTTTGAGATATGCTGATTTGTTCATCTGCATGTAGATTTCCCACCCCCGGCATCTTTGGGTCTAAACCATCATCGGTACCAGGGGAGCACTTTCTAAGAGATGCCCCCCGGTCTGAAAGGCTGCCTCGCACCTCTATTCTGTTCATTGAAGTGATGATTATTTGAGTTAGAATCACCACCGGATTAGAACCAGAACCCAGGAGTGCTGCTTCTTGCCTCCAGATCAGGTGCCTTCCGTAGCATCTGTAAATAGCATCAGGGCAGCCAGTATACTCAGGCGTAAAGTCCGAGAAGGGTGTCCTCCGACAGAGCTGAGAAGTTCTGGGTTAAAAACAGGGAAAACAGCTTCATCGACCATTGCGATTCTTAATAGACCGGACGTTAATTTCAGAAGTCCAGCATGGAATATATTATACAGAATTTCCCAGATCCTAATTCACAGGGTAATGATCATCTTTTCCGATTCCCTCTCCAGCAGGTGAATCCTTTTTATAATATCCTCGCCAAGTATTTATTATATCCGCTTAAGTATCTACAGCAATGATAATCACTTAAAATTACGATGATGTTGATGAAAATGGCAATGATAGTAGCTATATTGTGCTTTCAACCTGCTGTCTCTGCAGTTTTAGATATTAAACGTCTTAACCCTCCCATCACCCTCTGAAATAGATACTATTTCTTTTCCGCATTTTATGTCTGAGGAGACTGAGGCCCGAAGGGATGAGGTCAGCCGCCCCAGGGAACACGGTGGACAAGGAGCCGGGTCTGGACTTGGGTTCTGCACAGTGCTGTCCGGAGCCCACGCAGTTAGTCACAGCGCTGGATTCACCCAGTGTCTGGTGGCCCCAGACATTCTGTGGCTTGTGGGAGCAGAAACGCCAGCCTGCCTGTGACTTCACTTGGCCATATCCCCTCTGTGTGTGTGTGTGTGTGTGTGTGTGTGTCCAAGTCATTCTCTCTTCCTATGAAGGCACCAGTCATAGTGGGTTATGGCTCACCCTGATGACCTCATCTTAACTTGATGACATCTGCAGAGACGCTGTTTCCAAATAGGTGACATTTCACAGGTCCCAGGGGTTCGGAGTTCATATCTGTTTTTTTTTCGGGGGACAGAATTCGACCCATAGCCGTGCTCCGTCAGTATTTGATAACCAAACGAGTCAATGCAAGCGATCTCAGCCGTCACTTCTGAGAACCCTCTTACATTCGGGAGACAAAGTGATCGCTCCTCCTTCATATTAGTAGGATAAGTGATTATCCTACTTTACCTTGATCTTGCTATTTATTGTCCCACCACAATATGTTTGTTCATATATTTGTGCCATTTAAACCACGAATTCCCCAAGGAAAGGCCTTTGTCGTATTTATTTTCATACCTCATTGCCTAGCACAGTCCCTAGGGAGGAAGAATGAACGCTGATTTAGCTACGTTTCTGCTTTCATCCTGACTGGGTTCTCTTCCTTGTCCCCTCTCAAAATCGCATTGCCGTCTGCTCGACCTTTATGAAGCGGCAGCAAAGTGACCGGGTGGCAAGGTCGCGACACTGAGATGTACAGTTGTTATTTTTTCAGTGGGATTATTTTCCTGTAGCCACTTGAGACGATAAAGAATGCTTTTCTCATGTGGGGCTGCTTCATCTAACCAGCAATGCCCTGGAATGCTGTAATAGTCTGGTTTGTTTTTTTTTTTGAAATTAATTTAAATCAGTGCTTGCCAAGTATGTTTATGCTATATTTAAAATATTTGTTGGAAAAGATGTTTGCATTTTTGGCAACATTTTCTGAAGAGTTTGTGTAAGGGGGACAGTAAACATTTCGCACGCCGGAAACAAGAACCTTTTTAAGGAGATGTACGAAATCTACAAAGCTATTGCCGTCAGTAGCTTTTAGGTAAAAAATGGATGGCGAAAGGCGTATCTTCCTTTTTAGAAACAAAAGGGAAACTTGCCTCAGCAAATTATTTATTAAATATTATGTATCCCTTTCAAACATTATTGGGGGTGGGTTATAACCGAAACCCATACATGGGGTAGTCAACGATAAATTGAGAATTCAACAATTACCTTGCACGTAGGAAAAATTAAAAAAAGCATTCGAGGTGAGGTGGAATGCGCTTAAGCATTTAAGTTAAAGATTACCTCAGTTTACTGGTGGCGGGTAAAGAAAAGAAAAAAATTTATAGAAGTCATTTTTTTTTTAAACTAAGATATTGGGCTAAACTATTACTTGACTAATAGGTGGAAGAAATATTTAATAATGGAAATATCAGAAAAAATATGAGCTTTATAATGAAGAATTTAACGGTGATAAACCTAGAGGTAGGTAGCTGGATGAATCTCACTGTTATTTTTTATTTCTAAGCTTTTATCCAAAAAGCCAGTTTTCAAAGGAGGTTGCTTGTTTTGTGCTGTTTTTCCTGCGACAGTCGTGATACTAGTTTTAAGGGATGCACTTCCATTATTCTTCATTACTTCTTATGTCCCACCCGTTATACCTGAGCTTCGGGTATCATCGGAAGACAGAAACCAAAGAGCCGGCTTCCCAAGAACGAAGCGCGAACCGAATCGATTTCAAGATCGCATCGTGCCCCGGGAGCCTGAGGTTCTGGAAGAGGGACAGGCAGCAGCTTCCTCGAAAAGGAGCTGAAAATAACACGCAGGACTCCGTTTCCAGTTTCCGTGGAATGACTGAATTCAGTGTGCCATCATGATCTGGGGCGGAGGCTTTTATTCCCAATTTAGTTCGTAGAGCTCGTTTTGAAATATATAAAATTAAGCAATCTATGCTTTTGGAGAACTATTTTTAAAACGTTCTCTCCGCAAAGAGTACCTAAGACAGAGAGTTTTAAATGCAGAGGACGTTTTCCGATGAGTGGTAGATGTGTTTGGTTATAAGTTTCCAGCTATCATTGACGCCGTAGTACATCACTACGTACGTAGGGGTAGCCGGTGTCATAACGACTGTCCTGGGTGCGGACGGGCATGAAAAGCAGGTACGTCACCACCGTTTTCTTGCAGCAGCCAGCGCAGTGACCCTCTCAGGGGATGCGGATGAGGTTGGGCACCGAGGTTGGGCACCACGTGAGTCTCCGTCCCCCGTCTTCGCCACTCTGCCGTGCACCCCCGGGGAGACCGGGCGTTTCAGACACCGCGTGGCGTGAACGCGGGTGGGGAGCTGCCTGACCCGTCCAGCTACGCGTCCTGCGGCCGGTCAAGGGCCCCCTCTCCCCTCGATCGGCCTGCACGTGGCTGGAGGCTCCGTGTCACTTCAGAGTCAGCGTTCGCCCCTGAGCGAGCCCGGCCCCACCCTCCCTGTCCCAGGACCGGCCCCCTCTCCCCGTTTTCCCGGCGGCGCTGCTGGGACGTGCCTGTTTCTCGCTGATTCGCTCGTTCGTTCTTTCTCTCCCTTCTTCGCTGCCTTTCTCTTTCTTCTCTCCCTCCGTTTGGTGTTTTTCCCTTTCGCGATGGTCTACACTCCGGGCGGGAACAGGCCTCAGCTCTCTCTCTCCCCCGCTGACGTATCTCCATCACCGATAGAGAGAAAAATAGGAACTTCGTAGCAGACAAGTCTGACGGCCACCTCCTTAGTCAGGCGATCCAAGTTCTCACGGACGAGACCGGAACAAATGAGCACCCGACCCCTCTCGACAGGTGACGCCGAGAAACACACGAAAAAATTCACAGGGAACATCAAACAACCCCCGATTCCTCGGAATAATTACCCTCGGAATAATTACCCATAATATTAGGCACACACACACACACACACACACACACGCACACACGGAAAGACGGAGGAGTCATTCCAGAGCGAAGGAGGCCGAAGCGCGTCCAGTCTGTGGAGCTTCCAGCCTCAGGTTCACTCTTGTCTGAAGGTTGTCGCTGGAACAGGGAGAGACGCCCGGATGGACAGAGGGTGGAGGGCAGGACAGCCTCATCCCAGACCTTGACGGTTCCGTTGTGCTAATGTCGGAGAAGGTCTGTGCTTCGGAGAAATATTTACTAAATTGTTTTGAGTTCAATAAATGTTATATCTGCGACCACTGCCAATGGATTCAGAAAAAGTATGTTGGCCAACCATGTGTATGCGTACTGTAGCAATAATGTCTGTGTGGCCAGCTGTGTATTGTGTCTGTGGCCTTGTAGCATGGCAGCCTGTATGTATTGTAGCACGCATGTGTATGTATGTATTAATAGCAAAGGTAATGGCCAGTAACCCTTAGCCAGCCTTGTAGGTAATACTATACGCATAAACCTTACTTAGCAAGGTAGCCTTCTGTGTATTATATGTGTATTGTGCCATGTGTGTAGCCATAAGGTAGCAAAATGTATAGCCTTATATGTATTGTATGTATGGTAATATGTGCCAAGGAAATATGTATAGCTTATATGCTTAGCCTTATAGTATGTAATGTGTAAAAATGTAATATCGTGTATGAGTAACATGTATGCCAAAAGTAGCCCAGCAGCAATAATACATGTGTATAGCCAGCCAATATGCGTGGCAATAATATATGCATATTATTACGTAGTAGCCAATATTGTATAAAAGTAATAATGTAATATATATGTATATACTGTATGCTGCATTAGTAACTGGCCAATAGCATGTAGTAATGACAATATTATACCTTATACATGTATGTCTGTGTGTGTGTGTCTGTGTGTATGTGTGTGTATTATGCAACGTGTGTGTGTGTGTCTTGTGTAATAGCCAATGTATGTAAAATGTGTGTGTGTATGTGTGTATATGTGTGTGTGTATGTGTACTTAGGAGAATATGTGTGTGTGTGTGTGTCTGTGTGTGTGTGTGTGTTTATAGAGAGCATCAGAGAGAGAAAGAGAGACAGGGAAGTCATGGTAGAGGAAATAGAGTAACCGGTTAAAACGTGGCCAATCTCGGGGAGTTCGAGCATACAGTAATTCCGTATACTATTATTTCAAGTTTTCTCTGAGTCTGAGATTATCAAAATTATAATTTACGAAAAATGCATCTAGTCTAAGTTTCTGCCTATATATCCAGAGAACAAAACAGCCACAAAGAAGCCATTGCAAATACTGATGCACCCTAAATAAAACAACCTTAAATATGCTTAAGAAAACACGTGATATAACATTAATGTTCTCTTGGTTTATAAAGTATGCTGACGTGAAAACCAGTGATCTTTAGAATCATTGTAGGTCCGGTAGAGGGTGATGCGTGACCTAAACAGACGAAATTCAGAGGTTTCCCCATGCCCCACTTCTTTTGACGTAAACTAATTTTTGTAGAATTAGAATAGTTTTACAAAAAAAAAAAAAGCTGGACATATAACCGAGACTTCATTAAGCTGCTTTAATTTCTAAATAATGATGTTTTATTTCTTGCACTGGGAAATCTTGCTCAGAGAATTGCGAGACCCCAGCTCTGAACTGAATGCCTTTTAAAAAGCATGAACTCCAGAAAAGCAATTCCTTCTTCCAGGGGATATATTGTTCTTCAAGTAAAATTTTTCGGTTATTAAATAAAAGTTGCAAAGCAGAATTCATAATGGTTATTATCTAGCTTAACGTTCTAATAACAGGTGTTCTTTACGGATTCTGAATAGCTGGACTGCGGTGTGGGAGCCACATTTAATTTGTCATGGGCTCAGTGTTGACTGTCCTTGTGTGGGCACCAAGCTGGCATGATGAAATGGCCGCCCCCAAGGGAGACCTCTGTTTATGGGGTTGGATACCAGCCATATCTTCAAATATAATAACCCATAACCCGCTTCCAATCCAGAATTACCGAAGCAGGAAAGTGCAACAGAGTGTATAATAAGAGTAGTGTGTGCTTATTTTAAGCTCATTTGACTGCTTGTTTCCTGATTCCATCCATGCCAGCCTCCTTTACAACTATTTTTAACAATTGTATTATCTCAGCCCTTCTGTGGCTGTGAATCATTATCAAATTCTCTATATGAAGCCGTGACAAACCCTAAGAAAAACGGGAGGGCGTCGGTATCATGTGAAGAATCCAGGGAAGTAGCTGTCCAAGGTCACGGAGCAAAACCAAACACAAATTCCACTTCCTGACTTCTGTGGCGGTTCCAAGCCCCAGCACCCTGAAGAACGCGTGTGTCCGAGCCTCGTTTGGGTGGATGGTGTCACGGATAAAGACGCAGAACAGGGATGGCCATGGGTTATGTAGTTCGAGAAAGGCTGATAACATAACGTGTTGGGCATTTGCAAGACCCCAGCAAGGGGCCTGAGCTTGGAACCGGTCCCCTCCTAAGCTGGTTGTCAAGGACCGAAGATCACTTCTGATCACGAGCATTTTAGTAGCCAGCCTTTGAGCTGGGCTCCTGACCCGTGGGGTTTCTCGTAAGGATCCTGATGCCCCACCAGTTTAAGGAGTAGGAAAGCCCCTTAGTCGAGCGCTGCCGGTTCGCCGGTTAGGTGGGCCCAGTGTGGACAGCAGTGTTAGGCAGGGGGCGCATGATTGTTTTGTCACCTCGTTTCAGTCAACACGTCGGAGTCATCGTGGAGCTCAGACTAGCACCGAAACTCCGGGGACACCCCACTCTGCGGTATGTCCCTCCAGGACCCCAGATCAAGTGCTGAGTCAGATTCCGCTAGACCGTTCGTCATGCGGCTCTCTTCTGCAAGGACGGGTCAGCGTCCAGGAAGCCAGAGCCATCCTCACTTCCATCCCGCGGGAGGATTTCTCCTCGGGAAGTCCCCAGGCAGCCATGCCCTGCCGGAGATGTGGGATTCACATGCACTTAGCTTCTTCCTGCGCCTCTGTCCCCTCCAACGCCCGCTTCGAGAACGCTTCTCTGCTTAAAACACGGGAAGGTATCGTCTCGCAGTAATTGCGTCTGGAAGGCCAGGGTCAGGGAGCCGGCAGGGCTGGCTCCGTCCGAGACCGTGCGGGCGTCTCTCCTGTGCCGTCCGTCCACCCTCTCGCGGTCGGCTTGTCATCTCCGTCTCTGTTTTTTGCATTGGTGTCTGACCCCTGTGCACGTGGTCTGTCTCCAAATGTCCCCTTTTACAAGGACACCGGCCATACTGGATTAAGCCCCACCCTAACGACGTTATCAAAATTTAACGAACTAGATCTGCAACAATTCTGTTCCCAAACAAGGCCGTATTCGGAGATACTGGGGGTTAGGAATTCGACGTGAGTCTTTGGAGGGCCGCAGTTCTGTCCGTCCAATCTTCCATCTGTCCACCAACTCCCGAGGCTCTTTCCACCTGACACTAGTGTGCGACACGCCTTTCGGTACATTTTTGTCATTTCATAGCCCAATGTGGATTATATTTCTTTTTGTCTATTCTACCATACTTACATAGGTAGAGAAATACCAATATCTTTACTCTCTCGGCAGATATGTGCTTAATAATCTAGTCAGGACTCGTACGTATGTGTCTGCCTCCCTCTGTGACATTAAACTGCAATAATATCGGACATTTCCAAGGGCATTACCTTTTCTTTCTATTATTATCTTTACGTAAACCTTGGCTCACATGAACACTGAATACTCATCGCGTGTTATGATCGGCGTCGTTGGAGCTCGCAGATGATAAACGATACACCCAAAGAAATCAAGTGACAGGAAGGAATCACCACAGACCCGCTTTGGTGCTGAGATCAACTATCACTGTGAGGGAACCGACGTCGCTGTTGGATTTACTAGTAGGTGTCACAGCTGCCACCACCCTTCTTGCCGTGGCTGCTCTCCGACGGGTCCCGGTGTGTCCCATACAAATGACCTATTTTAATCCTCAATGACTAACCTAAGAGAAAGCTATTATTCTCATTTTATAAATGAAACAGAGAGAAAGACTCAGGACTCAAGTTTTGGTCAGTGTTACGTACAGAGATACTAAACCGCTAGTCTATGTCAGTCCAACGCCCATCAATGAATGCTGAATTTTCAGGCGTGCCCGTGAGCACGGGTGTGCCAGGGGCAGACAGCGTGCCACTTCACAGGCAGAGGAGGTTATTTTTGAATACTGAGCATGAAAAAAAAAAAAGAACTGAAAGACATAACATCATCCAAGGCAAGGACAAGGGGGTGGCTTAGGGGGCCCATGTCAACAGAAACGAGCTGACCACAGGGGCAGCGGCGGGACCGAGCCAGACGGGAAGGTGGCGATTCGGAGCTTCGCCGTTTCACAGACTCCTGAGGCTTAGATGGAACATCTCTTTTTGATCCACCACTAACTCAAAGCTCACTTTATTAACGATTAGTGAAGACTGAGCTCTACAACAAGTTACTTAAAGTGAAAGTGCTCAGCATCATAAACTGGAAGAGAAAAGGGAATCTTGGGGGGTGGGGGGGGTGGCGCACGGCGTTCCACTCTGCACCCTCCATGGGGCTGGGATGTGGAGATGGACAGCAGCACACCTGGCAGAGTTGGGGACCGATGGGGACATGTGCGTGACGGGCGCTGACGTGGCACAGCGCGGCCGCTTTGGGAAATCGTCTGACCATCTCCCAAACATGGGTCGGTCCACCTTACAACTTAGTGATCGCGCTGATACCCACGGGAATTCACCCCAGAAGAGTGGCCGCGTGTCTACAGTGAGCCTTGAATTAACATGTTCCCCGGAACTGTGTTCATAATCGCACGAAAGCAATGAGTCGGCCAGGTGCCTGTCTGTCGGCGGAAGGCCAGGTGAACCCGCGGCAGCAGGGGCACACGTGCGGCACTGCTCAGCACCAGAGCTCGGTGACGTGGATGGCGCCGGACCACGTGGGATGAAGGGAGCGAGGCACAGAGGAGGGCGCGCTGGGCGGCCACCTCAGGGGGGACATTAGCACGGGCATCGCGGTCTGCCGCGTGGGAGCCGGTCCTTCGAGGGCGCTGACTAGGAAGGGACCCCAGGCAACCCCTGCGGTGACGACCGTGTTCTGTCCCTGGTAGGGTGTTGGACTGAGCTGTGCACTTCAGATCTGTGCGGTTTACTAGACATAAGGCTCTTTCAATAAAAATAGTCTTCAAAAGCATTAAGCCTCGCAGACTACGCGAAGCCCACGCGCTGGAAAAGCCGCAGCTGTGTGAATTATCGTGGACCCCGTGGGGATGAGCACAGAAAGGCACAGGCACAGGTGCCACGGTGACTGTCCTCCCCCCACACCCCCTGCACAGGGCTGTTTTCAGGTGTGACGTAATACGACATCGGGTAGACCTGAACCTAAGATGTCTTCTCAGAAGTCCTGGTACAGGCCACTTTTTAGAAGTGTCAGGTGACACCCACCCTTTTATTTTTGTGCAAAGTGCCCCTCAGATTGAGTTTACTGCCCGCGCCCCTAACCCCCTGGGTCCTGTATTTTTCCCTGGACACCCTCACGTGCCGCATGCTCATTTAAAATGATGTCATTATCTCTCTGAATCGACTGAGCTCACAGAGATCGCCTGGGCCACGGCAGCACTGATTTCAAAACCCAAATGTTACGTCTGGGATTTTTTCTTTACTATTATTATTAATCTCTCCTAGAACTCCCTGTGCTGCCGTACATAAATCAGAGGATTATGAAAGGAGTCAAGGTGGCTCTTCCCTTCTAAGGCTGTAATTTGGCCCCATGAATTATTAATGATCAGACCAGTATCACATCAGCTCCCCGGGACCCACTGTGCGAAGACTCACCTTGGCAGTCAGCGCCGCGGGAGGGAGCCGCGCGCTCCGGCCTCTGGCCACTTAGCGCCTGCGCTGTTAAAGGGATTTAGAATATTCAAGCCACAGAACTTTCTGAAATAAAATACGAAGTAGAGAAGGGTGTGTGTGCGCATGTATGTTCGTGTGTGTGAGTGCAT
>NW_024349803.1:24266756-24300337 GCF_902729225.1 Pteropus medius | reverse complement strand
TTTTCTTAAATCCTGTATAATGTTAAAGTAATGAAAATAGAGATGCTTTTCTTTGTTAGTCCAGGGAGGGACAAGGAGCACTTCAAACATAGTTAAGAGTACATCAAAAATTATGAAAACTCCTAAAATTTTAAGTACGCTCGAACAATATCATCCATCCAGAGGGTTTCTCGAAAGGCACAGACTGTACCACAAAATTAGAGGACTTATGGACATACTAAAACATACAAAAAAAACGATAGTTCTACTTTCGGGTGAAATAATTCTTTTTTTTTTTTTTTTAATTTTAAATAAATTGTTTTGTCCATGCACCATTAGGAGAAACTATGCATTGGAATGAAATTACGTGACGTTGCTTCATGGGTGCTGTTTTAGATCCCTTTATTCTGTTGGCCCAGAGGTATGATAAAAAAAAATGAATATTTTTCAGACTTTGTTTTCTGTCCGAGAAGTTGAGCCGTCACGTGGCCACGAAACGGGTAAAGCCGTGTAGCGGGTTTCCTGGGGGCCGTGTCGTGAGACCGTGCCGTGCAGCCTGGGCTTGCGTTCGGTGTTCAATCAGAACTCACTTGATAGCGGATGCATTCGCAGGGTCCGGTTGCTGGCCGGCCGCGGCCGGGGCCGGGCAGTGCGGCGTCCAGCCTCGCGAGCCCCCGGAACTCGCGGAGGTGACGTTGCGCCTGGGAGCGGTCACCGCGGCCGGGCTCCAGCCTCCTTCTCGTTTTGCTCCCCCAGTTTGACCCCAGAGCTTTGGCACATGTATTTGGATTTTCAGTGAAACTGTAGAATGGGGGGGTCAGGCTTTTCTGATTTTTTTTTTTTAATGAATCGTACGTTTTAAATTTGTCTCCTGAGAGATGCTAAGTTTAAAATCCATAAGAATTCAGGAACAGAGCAGCGTTTTGGAAGACAGCCATATGCGAAAGCATCCTCTGGCCTTACCTGGGCATTATATTGAGACAGAGCCATTGAAGGTGGGAAAAAGAAAAAGCCTCCATTGGGCTGGAGCCCGGCCCCTGTGTCTGTTTTCTAGGCTGACTTTCCGCTCGGCCTCACCCTCCCCTGGGTTAGCGGGGACAGGTAATCTCTAGATTCCCTCGCTGACCGTGGCGAGCATCTTCAGCTCCCTCCCTGGCTCGGTCTTGTCTGGTGTCTTAGTTAAGTCTCGCTTTACTCATACAAGGTTTGAGCCATTGTGACTTCCGTGACCACCGTTCCAAACTGTCCTCCTGTAATGGGTGATTTTTTTTTTTTCCCTCATTTGGGATATCTCCGGGTACATTTGTGATTTCAGACTCTAGTAAGATAGAGCTGTTTTGAAAACAACCTATCTGCTTTCTAGCTGTTAGTTACATAAACTGTGAGCCTCGGCTTTGCCCTATTTTTAAATGAAAATATTAAGACCACCTATCTCATTAGGTTATTGAATCAAATGAGACAATGTGTACAGAATATTTAACACTTGCTTTGCATGTAGTTAATGCTCAATAAACCCGACCGCATTCACTTCTTATATCGAGAGGGCTTATACTTTTTAAAAAATCACTGCAATTAATTCTAGTTTGGAGTAATAATGTATTTAGTGTAATAATGCAATGTAATGTATGGGTTAGAAGTAGAGTAACCATGAATCTTATTTAAATGTATATTTATTTTTAATGAAGAGTAAAAATCAAATGGTTTCTGTCATTACCAGCTCACCACAAAATCATACTGTGGTAGAAATCTACTTGTAAGAAGTAACCTCCCCATTTTTCTTCAAATAGAATCAATAAACGTGAGTGATTGTTTTTTAGTTACAAAATATATCAAGGAAAAGTGTAACTGTGTGCATCCCGCAACATAATTTAATGTGGGCAGACAAACTGAGACTAATTATGGTGTTAGGTTTTCCTAGGAAATATTTGGGCAATTAACTTCTACAGGTTGAAAATCAGTCTTGTGAGGACTTCCGTGTTCTCTGCCTTCAGTAAGGCAGCACCCTCTCTCCTCCAAGACCTAAATGTTTTGTAGAACTTCCCACCGTAGAATATTGTTTTCACTTTAAACATTTCTACTGTAACGAAATCAGAAACTTATATTATTTTGAAATGTTCTCGATAATTTCATTATATCTTTTTTCCCCTTAAATTTCATGACAAGGTTTTGAAGTCACATGCTTACAAATTGAACCTTCTCCTGTTACCTGGCGTGTGTTCGTGTTTCTGTAGATCATAGGGGAGTAGGTCGCATAGCTCAGCTTCGTAATGCTAATTTGATAAGTCAAATCGATATATATAAAAAGTATAAATGTAGATGTTTCTAAAATTTTTATAAAAACTAATATTGTCTACATGATTGTATCTGAGTGACAGTACAAAAATCACAACTTTTCTAATTTTAAGAATGAAATGTTTTTTGGATGGGAGACCACCTAGGAATACCAGGTGCCGTAGGTATAAAAAATAAAAATAAAAAAGAACGAAATATTTGGTGACGTGGTGTGCCTGTCAGCAAAGAAACTGGCTTTGTCATCGCTTTTGATCCAAGTTTTGCAACAGCTGCTTTGAAATCATTTGGATTCTGCTGAATATAATAGGAGAAACACTGTCCCATGCTCCAAATTTCTATTTCTAAGTGAATATTGATACCCCGATCCCAAGTTAAAATTAGCCTCATTTTGGGGGAGTTATTATAGTTCTCACCTAGGATTCTTATAGGGCAGTATCTCAGGAAACTGGCACAGAACACGGCACGTGATAAGGAATCATTTAATTTTAATTTTTGCCGCTCTTTCTACATTTTAGGTGTGGACACAGGAGATATGGGGATAGAAATGATCCAGCTAGTCTCACTTTAATCAGCCCGTATTGAGTTGGTTTATTCTCCAAATTTGCCAAAATCGCAGTCGAGATTTACTCCTTGGTCGACTTTGGAGAGAGTGTCCCAGTGGCTGACGCTGCTGGGAGCACACACCGCTGATGAGGAGGGGACCTCGGGGACCACGCAGTTTCTTACAGGCGGGGAGGAGGCGGTTCCCAGGAGGCCTCTCCAGGTCGCAGGGTGTTAGCGGCAGAACCAGGTGCAGACAGGGGTCTCCTGACTTCCTGTGTAATGTCCTTTGTACTGCACCCCCCTTCCTCTGAGGCGGAGGGACACCCTGTCCCCTGCTGATGTTCAGAAACCCTTCAGGTGTTTGTGGGCAACGTAGCATAGCGGCTCTGTGGACGGAGCACCCCAGAAGTTAAGGCAGCGAGAGAGTTTTCTCTGGCGGGCGCCTTTGTGTGTGACCTGTTTTCTCCTCTTAGGGTTCTGATGTTCTGGTTCTTCCAGTTTTCTGGAGTGGGTCGAGGGGGAGAGGATTCCAGGGGAGGGAGCAGCGAACAAGGAAAGGAAAGAATTATTCCCTTCTTGCTCAGAATGAGCCGTACCCCTGGATCGCCGTTTGGGGGCGCTCCGCAGTCCACTGCTTCCATCCCTGGTCGCACTTTGCTCTCCAGCTGGGCTGACACTCGGACAGGCACAGGCTGCCACTCGAAGCCCTGGGGGTGGAATACCTTAATCCCACAAGAGCAGCTTTGTTCCCTGGAAAAACAGTGCCTGGATTTTGAGTGTTTGTTAGAGGAGCCGGGCGGGGACTTTGAAATCCTTCAGCGCTTGTCCAGGTGATGACCCTCTGCGGGGCTGTCACCCACAGGGTCTGCGGGACTCGATGAGGCCGGTGACACGACACGCTCTGAGCTGTGGGAATCGCGGCTGGCTTTGCTCTGACAAAGCCATCAAGACCCCAGGCTTGTGGGACTGCCCGCTGGGACAGCCGCAGCCCCTCGCGGGTTCTGCCCCTCCAGACCCCTTGCCCCAAGCTCCAGGGGACTGTTTCGGGCCAGATGGCCAGAGCTGGAGAATCCCAACAACCCAATATGTAACTATAATATTGAATTTTAATCCATAGAATGAAGTGAATATCTCCAAGCCATAGATAGGCATTAGCAGAGGGACGAATAGAAAGAAGGGAGTGAGCAGCGGGTAGCGGGGGGAGGAAGGAAGGAGGAGGGAGGGAGGAAGGAGAAGACACAACTTTTTATTCTAGAATTATTGCAATTAATAAGCGTGCATGGTTTAAGGAGTTGGAACATCGTTGTTAGAAAACATGCCGATCGTTGCGCAGAAGACCTTCTGCTGGATGCTAAAACCACGGGGTGAAATTTTGAATAAAAAAGAAACTTTTCTTACTCGCAAAGCATCTCCCCTCCCCCAAATCTTCTACTAATTACAAAAGGGGAAACTGTGACCTTAGGCAGGGAAAGCCCGGCAGACGCTGCCTTAACTGGTCGTCACACTTGGCATCTCTCGTGGCGAGACGCGTGGGCGTTACGCGCCCCGAATGGCACGCTGTGACAGGCTCGCCTTGAGAAAAATATACACAACCGCAATCTAAGTATGAGAAAGTATCGGACAAGCCCCAGCTGAGACCACTCTACAAAGTAAGTGACGAGTACTCTCATTATGTCAGTAATCATGACACAGGGAAAGGACGTTAGTGGACAGTGGCAGAATCTGGGGAGAGTTTGTAGTCTCTGTCTCGTTTTGATCGTGGCCCATGGCTCTGCAGGTTGATACTGAGGAAGCTGGGTGGAGAGCGTATGGGAACTCGCCGTGCTGGTGTGTGTGTGTGTGTGTGTGTGTGTGTGTGTGTGTCTGGTTCTCCCACTGACTAGGTTTGTAATATTCGACAACTCTTGTAACCTCATTGGGCTTCACTTTCCTTGTCTGTAAAGAATCTGTTACAGACAGAGCAGGCGAAATGTAATTTAGACACCATGATAATTAAAAACAATGTAATTTAAACACCGTGATAATTAAAAAGTAACGTCACAGAGAGGTGGTGTCTGCCACTTCATACTGTGTGACCATGTGAAACTTTCCTAAGTTTATTAAGTCTCGGTTTCCTTATTTTTAGTACTTTTAGGCTTACTGTAAGTTTTAAATACAGTAGTTAAGTTACTCCTCAGAGCCTTTGACATGGTATACACTCAAAGACTTGCTATCATTACTATGCATTTGTGAATAAAATTCTCATTAAATGAGTAGATACTGATTATGTGTTGGCCTCAGTGCAACTTTTTCAAAAATTGTGATAAAATATATGTTACATAAAATTTGTCCTTTTAAACCTTTTCGAGTGTACCTTTCAGTGACATTAGCTTTGCAGTATTGGATACCGTCTCCACTGTCTGTTTCCAAACCTTTTCTCTCACCCGGGGTGAGAACCTGTGGGACGAGTGCCCATCCCTCCTCGCCCCGGCTCTGAGCACCTCTGATCTGCTGTAAATTAGCCTGTTGTCGATATTTCTGATAAGTGAAACCGTGTGATATGTGTTGTCTTGTTTCTGCTCAGTGCAGCTTTTTACTTGAGTCTCAGTTTTGTGTGATTACTTTAAATGCTATTTTCTCTACCTGTAAGATTTGAATAATCAGGAAAATATTTTGTGATCGTGTTGTTTAAAAAAGCAAGTGAACAAAAACCTGTCAATCTAATGTAATTACGAAAGATTCTGCCAAGAAATCACATGTGAATATGCTCATCACAATGTTATGAATTATAGCCAAATGATAACTTTAAGTGTCCAATAACTGGCAAATGATTAAATTAAACCGGAAGGAGTTGTGGGAAAATGCTGCCTGATGATTTCTGGATAGTAGGATAACAGGTGAATTTTATTTGCCGTTTCGTTTTACATATTTGTCATTTTCAACGTATTGTTTTTCCTGAGAAACATCTAAAAATAAGAACAAATTTATATTTAGCCAATCGATCGACACTCTTATAAATACTATTCGTATAGCCAACATCTGAGCTAAAATAAACTACGACCTAGAGTGTTATAAGGCCGTAAATTACTTGTGAACGGAGAAACCTATAAATGCTTGTGCCAGAAGGTGAATCAAGAATGAGGAAAACAAATTTCCATCCAGTGCTCCAGATTCTAGTATCTCACATTCTATTTATTTATTTATTTATTTGCATTAAACAGACACTAAAAATTAAGCACGTGCAATAGTTCATGTGTGTTTAGTTCATGTGCTGTTATTGGAAGCTGGCCAGAATGAATAGATGTGTATTTAGTTCACGTGCTGGTATTCGAAGCTGGCCGTAATAAATAGATTTATTTAATAAGAGAGCAGGTATATTTGCACCCGGAGTCCATAAAGAAAGATGTTATTTTTACTTGTAATCTGTTTAGCTTGAAACAAAAAGAAAAAAAATGAGATTAACCTGTCATTAGGTAGCTTCTGAGAAACACAGGTAGATAAAGAGAGAGAATCGTGCTGAGATTTGACATACTTTTAGGGCTTTCTGGTTTTTGTGTTTTTTTTTCCTTTGTAAATTCATTTTATACATCGCTGGATCTATGGATCAACCAAGGTTTGATTACTTTCAGAGCATAACTGCTATAAATCTATCTCACTATAGGGAAGGAGGTCTTAAAATATAGAAAAGTCATAAAGTAAACCAAGTATAAAGGACACGGGAGTGGACTCTGGGCAATGTGTTTGTATTTCAGTATTCTTGGCGTCATGCGTCATTGGCCACATTTGTGGGGCTTGCTCCCCCATCCATCACATGGGATGATACTTTGGGGCCATGAGAAGGTGGAAGTGGTGTATTATGTTGAAACCAATCATCCACATCAGTCAAAATGTCGGATTCAATGTCCGATGGATGACAGACAAATGAAGTCCCGCGACGTTGTTCCCATCACTCCAAGGCAATGTCTGTCTTGAGGCAAAGCCAGCATTTCAAAAACTGGTAAATTAAATGATAAATCTTCTCATGAAATAATCCCTAGGTGGTATATCTAAATCGTTGCTAGCATACTGCTAATAATACATGTGTGGATGTGTGTGTGTACCCGTGCACTTCTACCTCTATGATACGACTTTGTGACATATTTGTTTAAAATTACTTCATTTCTGAGCAGCGTAGCAGTTCGAAAGGATCAGAATGGTCATTCTGTGAATTAATTTATTTAGGGAGGAAATATATGAGCTCAAGTAGCACTTATTTTTTGCTTTCTTCTTACTCTGACCGTGAGCAGCCTTGTCAGACGGCGTTATCACCCAGTAGGTATTTTCCGTAGCGTCTCTGGCTTGGACGAGGGCATTTCTGTATCGATGTCCTCAGAGTTACAGATCCCTAGAGACCAATTACAAAGGTTCACAAGGTTGTTTTTATTTTGCTTTCTCTCGATGCCTTTTTAATGAGGCCTCCCAGTAAACAGCAAGCACGACACTTTCTTGTTGGAAAGCTGCCTGCCGCCTTCCACCATTTATTACTAATGCATCTGGGAAATCATTTATAAATTAAATATCAGGAAAATGTACTTTAGGAAAAAAAAGTAGTAAGAGGTATAATTTATAATTCCCATTTAGGGAAAGTCGTGCCAGCAATTTGCTAATGGCAAGACGACGAGAGCCCCCTTCGAAAAGAAGTCACGGTTACGTAATTGTGCCGGTCGATGTAGGAGTCTTCTGTGTGTGTATTCGGGGGTGTGGTTCATTCTAATAAGTTGTGAAGACAGACGTTCCTATTTTTTCCCAGCCCCCCTGCCTGGAAAGATGAGAAATAATAAAGAATGAAACTGACCGACCCACCTATATGTGCTCTCTCGTCTCCTCCAGGTGACAAAAATGTCATGCTTGCCAGTACTCAGTAAGTGGAAGGGGTTTCATCCCTGAGTAGAATGTGGTGACTGTAGACGGCGGTGTCCTCGTGGGTTTGAGTTAGAAGGCATTTTAAAGGCTGTCATAACAACCCCCTCTTTGTACGGATGGTGACCCTGAGGCTCCGCCTGTTTATGACTTACCCACGGTCTCACGACTTTCAGGAGTATTGAGCTTTGGAGGTCATTTTCAACTGAGCTCACTTGGAGATGTGTCTTTGCCCAGACGGGGCAGATTCGGTGTGGCTGAAATCCGCCGCCCCGCTGGCCGGGCAGATCGGGTCTGCGTGTCAGGGGAACGTCTTCCGCATCCGCGTCGTTCGAGGAGGACGCACCGCCGTGTGCGTAGCCCCGCGATTTAGGGCGAACGCAGTCGCAGCTCTGGGCCGATCTTCCGAAACGTCGCGCATTCCGGGGAACGAAAGCATGCTCGTCTCGCAGGTTTTATGGAACAGAAACATTTGATCTGTTTTCGAATGAAAGCATAGCTGACATACATCACAGTTACAGGCGCACAGCACAGCGACCTGACGCCCGTGCCTCTTCCAAAGCCCTCACCTGGTGAGGGTGATCACCGTCTGTCACTGTGCAAAGTTGTTACAGTATTACGGATTGTGTTCCCTGTGCCATACGTGCCATCCCTGTTATTTGTTTAATGACCAGATGTTTGTGCCTCTAGTTATAAAAGAAACCGCTTCACCTTTTTAGCCCAACTCCACACCTCCCTCCCCTCCGTCAACCATCAGTTTGATCTCTGCATCCCTGGTCTGTTCGTTTTGTTTTATTGTTGTTTGTTTGTTTTTAGATTTCACATGTAAGCGAAATCATACGTTATTTGTCTTTCTCTGTCTAACTTATTTCGCTTAGCACGATACCCTCGAGCTCCATCCATGGCGTCGCAAATGGCAAGATTTCATTCTTTTTTATGGCTGAGTCATGTTCCACTGTGTACATGCACCGTATCTTTACCCATTCTCCTGAAGGTGGGCGCCTAGGCTGCTTCCATATCTCGGCTATTGTAAATAACGCTGCCGTGGACGTAGGGGTGCACGTGTCTTTTCAAATTAGCGTTTTCGTATTCTTTGGATAAATACCCAGACGTAGAAATTCTGAGTCACGTGGTAGCTCTACTTTTAATTTTTCGAGGAACCTCCATACTGCTGTCCATAGTCGCTGTCCCATTCTGTATTCCCACCAGCAGGGCACGGGGGTCCCCTTTCCCCACATCCTCGCCAACGCTTATTCGTTGATTTATTGATGACGGCCATTCCGACAGGCTTGAGGTGATATCTCACTGCAGTTTCGATTCGCGTTTCCCTGTGGATTAGTGATGCTGAACATCGTTTCGTGTGTCTGTTAGTATTCGTACGTCCTCGTTGGAGAAACGTCCGTTCAGGTCCTCTGCCCGTCTTTTAATTGGAAAGTTTGTTGCTGTTGTTTCGATGTTGAATCGTCTGAGCGCTTTCATGCTGTGGATATTAACGCCGTGTCGGATATATTATCTGCAGCGATCTCCTCCCACTGAGTGGGCTGCTTTTCCCTTTCGTCGGCAGTGTCCTTTGCCGGGCAAAACCTTTGAGTTGGATGTCGTCCCATTTGTTTGTTTTTGCTTTTGTCGCCATTACTCGAGGAGATGTGTCCAAAAAACAGTGCTAAGACCGATGTCAGAGCTTGCTGCCCGTGTTTCCTTTGATGAGTTTTATGGCTTCAGGTCTTACATTTAAGTCCTTCATCCATTTCGCGTTTATTTTTGTATGCGGTGTAAGAAGGTGGTCCAAGCTTCGTGTTCTTGCATGCATCTGTCCTATTTTCCCAATACTGTTTATTGAAGAGACTGTCATTTCCCCATTGTATATTCCTGCCTCCTTTGTCATAAACTAATTGACTGTATAGGTACAGGCTAACCTCTGGGCCCACTGTTCTGCTCTACAGATCTATTTGTCTATGTTTTTATGCCACTGCCATGCTGTTTTGATTGCTATAGCCTTGCAGTATGGTTTGATATCAGGGATCGTGGTACCTCCAACTTCATTCTTTCTCGAGATTGTCGTGGCTGTTTAGCAGCTTTTGTTACATTTGTTCCTTTTTTTCCTTTAAATTTCAAAGGTTTTCGCATATCTTTTCAATACTTCTCTAATGGTCGCATGTAATAATTTCAAGTATATAGAAATTAATTCATAGCTATGAAATGGTAACTTTGTAGTTAACATTTATTTTCAGATCCCATTTCAATTCATTTCTACAAGAATGCTTAGATTGTATTTCAATATAAATTTCAAAGACATAAGCATACTTCATGCTATTTATTATCTTTATTTGAAAGAAGCATGCACATATATTATCCACGTGTTTAAAATAGGTATTTTAATATTCATTTTACATATTTTACACATTCAAATATATGTATTTTTATGTAGTTTAAAAACACATGTGCACGTGACATTCCTCTAGGGACAGTGTCTTTTTGTGTCTTGACCTCTGAGCTGATAATTTCTGCAGAAAACAATTCACTAACATGACCTTGTCGGCATCCAGCTGTCACCGCGCCACGAAGTGATTTCATTGGGTCACCGACGAAAATTTCAGCATTCAGGGATGCTAGAGTAGGTTGGCCATAGCATCGTTTAGTCATTTTTTAGTTTTATGACAGTCATTAATCTAGTCCACGTTAGCTTAAGAGAAGAAACATCAGCAATCAGTGATGTTCATTGAAACATTTCTTTTTATCTAATTTAATTCGAGTTCTTTTTCTTACTCTAAAATACTGTCGGGTGAGTGTAATAAGACAGAAGACCCACACATGAGTTTCTTGGGGCAGACACTGAAAATCTGTGTTGACGGCACGGCTCTGCGCCAGTCTCCAGCGGCGTGACCGAGGCGGACGGAGTGTTCTCCAGGAGCCACAGCTTCCAGATGAATATGGTGACACAGCCGTAATAAATCCCAGAGATACCATCTTCTAACGATCTCTCGAAATTAATGAATGAAGACAATGGCCTTCTTATTCATTCAACTTTACCGCGTCAGGCAGTGGAAATAGAAAATGATTTAAAATTAATCCCTTCTCTTGACAGTTGTAAAGTGGTAATCTTCCATTCTTACCCTCTCAGAGGATATTTGAAGATAACTTTTTTATTCTCCTATTTTCATATCCTGTCTCATATATTCTACAGCTAGATTCACTGTGGGGAGCCAGAACAAACCTGCTATAGAAATCCAGGGCTGGGTTACGAGGTTTCTGAAAAAGGTATCAAGACGGAGAATACATTTCAGATATATTTTCGGTGTGATTGCTTTAGAATGGGCATCTTTTACTGAGGTATCAAAAAATCAAAGACGAGTTCAGCTCATTTGTGCGAATAAGCTTCGGGATAAATTTCCTCCCTCTACTTTTCGTATTTAGAAAATCGGTAGTAGTCCCAGCCTGAGTCATCTAGGTCAAGCACAGCTCAGTGTGATTTTTACCAGCGTGTGGCGTTAATAACGTGTCCGAGCTCTCCCTTCACTCCTTCAGTGTTTCGGTTGAGAGCCTGTCATTTTGAGTGTTCAGTAGACTCACCGCAGGCGTGACGTCTGTGTCCCAACTGGACCTTCCATTTAGAACGATGACTGGCTGCGGCCAGTGTCCTCCTTGGTTACTATTTACTAAGCTCGACGCATCCCTCTTTCTTCAGAAGTATCGAACTATTTATTTAACACACTTCATAAAGGTATCTGAACCTTATTTAATAAAACCCTGATTAAGTACATTCATCGGGGGAGATAGACTATTGACACACAAAAAAGTAGAAGGCGCAGCCTTAGGCGATCGGCCCGTTTAGTTTTTGGAATGGCTTCAGGAGGCATTTCATTTTTCAGACCGAGAGCTCCACGATGCCTCGTTTCTTTCATTCGCGGGACTAATCGCTTTCTTGTCTTCTTCTTCTTTCTCCTCACCCCCTCCTCTCCCCACCCTCTTTTCCTCCCCTCCCCCCCATTATGGGAAAATAAGTCAGGAAAAGGCATCAAATCCATTTACTTCGTGTATGTCATGTAAATGTCAGCATTTTGCGCCTCTTTTCCTTTGACTCCGTGGCTGTTGCCTTTGAAGCCTATTTTCCCCTTTTCTGTGAAGATCGAGTTTACACTCTGTAAAAAGCTTAAATCTTAAGCGTGCAGCTTAATGTCAGTCCCCGCATAGCTACCACCCAGCTCAGGAAGCGGGTATTTCCGTGACCCGCAAGGGTCCCCTTCTGCCTCCTCCCAGCCAGCACCTCTCCGCCCCGAGGTGGTCACTCTTGTGACTTCCGTCACCGTGGGGTAGCGTTGCCTGGTCTTGAACTTCACGTCTGTAGACTCAGACAAGTGCGCACTGTGTCGTAGCGGGTTTGCTTTGCTCGACCTCACATATTCGAGATCCATCCGCGTTGTGACGTGTATCAGGCGTGTGTTCTTTTCATTGCTGTGTGATATTCCATCGTGCGACTGTGTCACAGTGTGTCCCTTGCAATGCGGATGGACACACCTGCTGGCAATGGTCCCTGAGGCGTGTTTATGTGCGTCTGTCCACGGTTCTCTCGCCACTCATGTGTCCCCGTACGGCGCAGTGGTTTGTCCTTCTCCTTCTCACGGCGTGGCCATTATTCTTAAAAATAAGAAAATGTTTGAATGTTCTTGAAATCTCAGAAAACATGTAGAAAGCCCAGGTTTTAAGGCAAATAATTCAGTTACCCTGTTTACATCTATATTACATGGGTTGTCCCAGCCGCCTTGGGCAGCCATTTATTTCTCTTCCTTCTGTATATTTCTTTCCACATCCTGCCCTGCCCTGCCCCGCCCTGCCCTGCCCGCTTCCAGACTGGGAGCCCTTTGAATTTGCCCCCGATTCCTGAGAATCTTGCACATTTTGGCACTTAATAGGTACTCAATGCTTGACTGGTGAACAAGGTTTCACTTCAGGGTTTTGAGGACTTCACAGAGATGCGATCTTAGAACACAGAGCAGGTAACTCGGAGCAGGTAACTCGGAGCAGGTAACTCAGAGCAGGTAACTCGGAGCAGGTAACTCGGAGCAGGTAACTCGGATCATCGCTGTTTTAGCGTTGCCATGAAGATGCCGATGGAATTCTACTTTTTAACAGTATCAAGAGGAAGGAGTTAACATAGAAGGAATTTCTTTTCGAGTGTCAGGATGGTTTCATAAATGATCTTATATTTAAAAAATCCCTAAAATAAACTGCATGCTTCCACATCTTCCCCGTCGAGTCTGTGCTTATCTCGATGATTTAAGGGGAACGCCGATGGGGCGCGGTGTTGTCTTAACTTCTGTGGTTCCGCTGCGCTCGCCTCTTGGGCTTCCGTCGCGTCTCATTATTGTGACTTGACTCTCCACTCTCTAACCTTCAAGCCTCCTGACTTTCTGCTTCCGATCGTCTTCGCTACATCAAACAAGTAACCATGCTAGAATTCACATAAAAATTTAACGCTGCGGGCTGTGAAAGAAGCAAGTTCCTCGGCTTCAGTTCTCAGCCCGAGGCTTGTGTAGACACCGAGGTCGCTGTGAGTGAACTGGGGTGCAGGTGCGGGGAGCACTTCTCTTGCATTTAATTCGAACTCTGAGCTCACGATAACCCACCTGTTCGGGTATGGATGACATCTTGTGGTTTTCACGTACTCAAGCTGAGCGAGAGCGTTAGCGTTTGCTTACTCAGTACTCACTCACTCAGCGTGTTAATCAGAGAAACCCCTGTCAGCCAGCGTTCCCGACACCCCTGTAATTCCTCTAGAAATCTGCCCGCATCGTCACTCCGTGTTTGCATCACGAGCTCACACTTGGTCCAACTCCGGTTCTTTCTATCCCTCGTCTTCTCTTTCCCGTTTTATTTTTGCGTTGACACTTGCTACTTTTCATATTATTATTTCCTCCTTGTATTTTTAGTACCATACATTTTATTACTTCATTTTTACATGGATTACTCCTTCAGACACACACACATTTATTGAATGGCAGACAACGTGACACCAGTGTCCGGGTCGCAGGCCTTCTGTGTGAAAACGAAGACACCCTCTCACCACTGCAGGACAAGGTTCGACAGAGTTTAACAGAGTTATTAAGTCATCGACGACGCTTTGGCCACCAGATTTTTGCCGCATTTATGCATCGTAAGTACACACTTTGGTAATTGAAAACGAGGCAGAACTGCATGGTAGTTAACGTGGAAAGCTCTAGAATCCGGCTGCCTGAGTGCGAATCATAGATGTTCCGCTTGCTGTTGTGTGACTTGAGACAGTTTACGTAACCTCACTGGGTCTTACTTTATTCCTTTGTGACAGCGATGATGTGGCCACGTGCCTCATAGGTGGTGGCGACGGGAGACTGTGCCTTCAGAGCACTCAGGAAAACCAGCGGTTATGACTGGTTCCAAGTGCGCACGCCATCTTTATTCAAAATGAGCACGCTTTCCACACGATCGGTCCACACACACACACACGCAGAGGGAAAGTGACGTGCGTGAAATACGCCGTTGGCCGTTGTCCGTAACTGACGTTGCCAGAGGGCAGAATCTTCTCTCTGTGGGCTCTGGCATCTCAGCTCTGGCTGAGCCGTAGAGAATGAGCAGCCGAAGGACATGGCTTCTTGAGCACAAACAGTGAGGTCCCCCAGTTCCAGTGACTTCGACAGTGGTCGTGACAGAATCCTTCTCTGCTGCCTACTTCCGGAACCCAGAGGTTACTTCCAAGCATAACAAAAGAAAAGCCAAATCTCCCCATGGAAACGCGCAGCCCCCCGCTGTTGGCAGAATGCTTTAGGCGTGAAAGTGAACTGTTCCGTTGGTCGTGCAGGTGTGTCCTCCTAAATTCGTTAGTTTGGCACAATAAATGTTTCTTAATGTGTTTCTCATTCTACAAAATTTCTGCATTGAGCCCCAAGTATAAAAATATTCAGTTAAGTTTTTTTTTTTTCTGATGACGTATCGTTGTCAGTGTTTTTGGTTAACTATTTCATATTTTCGGTGCTAACAACTCATTGTTTAGCCTAATCCCTACATCGCTCTTTAAAACCTGCACTGGCACCGTTAACTGGGTACCAAGGATGACGTGGACCTAAATCTCCCTCTCGACGTGAGCAAGGCAACAAAGGCCACCTCCAGCACGTGACAGGGGATGGCGTGCAGATATGGCTGCAAGAGGGTACAGCTAGGACTTCCCTGACCTATGAGAACTCAGGTGTTTCTAACAACATAGTGTGGCTGGCGGGTGCCGAGTGTCCCGCCTTCCACACAGAGATGCGACTTGGATTACGTATGCAGGCCCGTCAGCCCACCTAGATTGTGGCCTCTTTGGGGGCGTATGTTAGGTGTTAATGTGTTTCTTCTACATCACTTAGCGTAGGGCCCTGCATTTATGTCCCAGACACATATTTTGCAATAAACAAAGTAAGCATGTTCATTTTAAAAGGACAGCGACATAAAAAGACTACTTTTAAAGACTATGACAAGAAACATGGCATATATGCATGAAATGACTCTATGAAATGATTCCCTCTAAACATTAACGGGTAGTTATCTTTGGCTGAAAAGTCATTAAAACTTTTCTTCTTTGTCATCGGATCAGTTTATAGTCATTATGTATTATTTATATAATCTGAAATGGAAGAATATACTCATAACAGATTTAAAAAAAAAATCTGAGCAAACCATTAACTGTAATAGAAATCAATAAAGTTTCAAAAAGTACTTTCCAAAAAATTATCCACCAAGAGCTTTAAAGAACAGATATTTTTTAAGACTTAATTTTCCCTAGAGTATGGCAAAAGAAGGAAGTCATAAAAGTTATTTTTATAATGCCGTCCCTGCGTTAATACAAAATCAGCCAAAGAGAGCACAAAAAAGAACACTTTAGATCAATTAGACTTAGGAATATAGGTTCGGCAATCCTATTTAAAACCAGCAATAATTTATTCGTACATGAAAAGAAAAACACACACAGAAAGGAAAATGGTAAATGTTGAATGCATTTTGTTGGGAAAATTTTTCCAGCATTTCAAAATTTCTTCTTCGTCTCAATCGTCGCTTCCGGCGTGTGGGGTGTAAGGCAGCGGCGTTTGATGGCGTCCTGTGTCGGGGACTCATTTAGGAACGGCCCTGCTCTGCCAGCGCGTAAGAGGGCCCGGCGTCTCCAGTCCCTCTAAGAGCACCACTTAGCCACCATCGCAGAGCGGAAGGTGCCTTTCTGTCTCGCGTCCCCACTGCGAGAGCCCACGGTCCATCACGTGGCCCCTGTCCCCGGCCTCCGGCCTGGAGGACCGTTCCCAGAGCAAGCGTACTTTGTGCACGTATTGATCGTGCTGGCTCGTAAGGGCCCACTCTGCTTTACCCACGTCAGAGCCGTGCTTTCTAAATGAGAGAATCATGGCAGCTGGAGCCTCCTGGTAATTATATATGAATTTTACAGAACTGCAGTTGATGGATCAGCTTTGTATTAACAGTGCCGTTTCATTGGGCTTCGCCGGGTGTGGGGAAGTGTCAGGTGCTTTTATAAAGTCACATCGTCTTTAAGGACGAGGATGTGATGGGTCGTTTTGTAAGAGATTAAACAGATGGCATTATTTTTAGTCCGAGCGTCAGGGTCAGAAGGGAGGCGCTTTGGCTCCGTGTCCTTCCCTGTGTAGCCGGCGCTTTGCTTGGACGGTCCGTAGGCTAATTTCCTTTGCTTTTTCCTTTTCCCGTCTTTTTTCCCCCTTTTCCCCTTCTGTTGATATCGTAATTTCTCGGGGTTTCGTAAACTCCGTGGCTCTGGGATGCTCCGCTTACATATTTTGGCCGTCATTGGCCACATTCGTTCCCACTCTTCTCTGCTGCTTCGTGTTTAATTCACGTCATCTCCTTAGAGTTACAGCTTTCGGCACCTTCTCGTCCCTCAGTCCCAGCTGTGGAAGCCTCAGCGCATGCGCGATGAACTGGGCTGGTTGTCCTGTACCCTGACATTCTTCATACCAGGTGGATTTCAGGAGACGGTGAATCGGGGCCGAGCATGACTTAGCCCGTCGACAGCTGGCCGATCAGCATTAGGTTACCTGCTTTGCGATTTTTAAGAGACATATGAGATGCCGGTTCCTTGTCCTTATAGAGAGTTCAATCTAGTGCAGAGAGAAAGTAAAACTATGTTAAGCAGACACTGGTTTTATATAATAAAGGAGAACTTTTCTGTGAGTTAGGAGCCGATTCCTTCGTCAGCTCATCCCACATCATGGGCCACCTGCATCCTTCAAAAAGAATAGGATCATTACATTTGAGACTTCATAGGTTCTGACACGTTGTATTCTGACTGCCAGGCACTGACTTTGTGACCTTGGGGGAATTTGCTTAATTAGCTCTGCCTTATCTATGAAACAGACCACAGGAGTATCTGCCTCTTGTGCTACCTGTGAAAGACACGTGAGTGTGCGAAAGGCACGTGCGTCAGTGACAGGCAGTGGGTGACCCTGTCCTCTGGCGGGGGCGTGGGCATGCTGACAGCCGCCCACCTCGGCCGGCTCGCCCCCTGGTGGACGTCCGCTGGCTCACTCTTTCCCGTGTCCCAGCCGCCACTGTGGACGAGGACACGCCCGTGTAGCTCGTGGGCCGTGCGGTGGCCTCCCTCACCCCAGCGTCAGCTCTGCTTCCTTCGCCAGACGCCTGGCAGGCGGTGGTCAGTAAGAGCCCAGCCACCCGCCAGCGACGTGGCTGCCGGTCCCTCGGCCCTGCGCCGGCCGCAGGCACCTTGGTGTCCGTCAGGCACCCTCTCCCCGTCTCCTCCTGCCGGCCCTTGTCAGCGTTGCGGCCAACGCACGCTTGCGAGAGTGTGGGGACGAGCCGTCGGGGGCAGTGCTGAGGGACGGCGGGGCTGGCGTCAGTCTCGCAATGGCCTGTCCGTGGTCAGACAGGCGGTCGGCGGCACGCTCAGCCGCAGAAGCCAGTCGCTTGAATCGTGGACAGTAACGGCCTCTTTGAGCAGCTTCCCGCACAGTGGCCTCACCCCTGGTGCCCATCTAGCTCTGCGTCCGACAGGCGGGGCCTGCACCCAGCCCCTTCCTGCTTCGCCGGGGGCCTTGATCAGGGCAGCGACTTCCACACCCTCTCCATTCCCGCATATTAATGACCTGCCGACAGACCCCTCGGGGAGTGGCTGTAAAAAACTAGTAAAATGAGATTGGAGCCACCTCTTGAATATACAGAGAGCATTTACGAACGCTGAGGTGCGGGGTTCACAGCGCACGCTGCTTACGGCCGCGGCGCTAACACTGCCACCACACCTTTAGTGACACTGGATTTCCCCCGCAGCCCACGTCCACTTCCGCTCCTGCCCACGGCTTACCAGGGCCCGGGGTCAGCGAAGAGCCATCACCTCGCAGTTGCATCTGCATATTTAATGTCTGTCGATAAGGCCGAGGTGTAGAATCAGTAAAAAGACGATCCCTTCCTGCAGAGCACGTGCGGGATTCAGCAGAAGGAAGTCAGCAGCGTTTCTTTCCTGCAGACGGCGGGGTGTGCCGCGGTAAGACGCGGTGACGCATCAGGCCACGTCGGGAGTCCCGTGGAATCGAGGAGAGCAATCGTCAGCGATTTTAATCGGCGCTGGCTCGCGCTGTGAAGGAAAGGCGGAATTTAAAGTGCACGGATCCCAGGAGACGAAAGATGCCACGACAAGGCCTCCGAGACCCGAGGAGATAAAGTGCTTCCTAAGACCGGATGCAAAGGCAGCTGCGTTTAAGGCTGCCCCAGGTTTCAGGCGTGGGATTGAAAGGTAGAAATCAAATGGCTACGTGGTTTACACTCTACGAAAGATTTCTAGAAAGCGGATATTTTCAACAATGGAGAAGAATAAGCTGCTTTGAATAATAGTGAAAGTTCCATTAGTGCAAGCGATCAGTCATGTAGCAGGTGACCCGACATGAATCATACACCCAGAACTGCACTGGTGGAGAGCGTGAATGATCGTCATCTACAGTCCAGTCAAATACAGCGTTTGGAACTTAAACTATTCAGCTTTATTACGATCTAACCATTTTCAGAACAAGGAGAGTTAATAAAGAACTTGGAATGTCCCACAAGGAAATGGAGGCGAGAGCAGGTGTCACCTGTCTGGAACCTCGTGTGCTCTGTGCGTGGCCCCCATCCATGTGCTTCTAGGCAGGGGGCAGAACAGACCGCGCCGCTAAGACCCTTCCAGCTCCGCAGTGCAAAAGTGGCCGTCGTTTTGGCGACATGTCATGCGGATGCCACAGCGTAACGCGGTGGGCGGGGGCGTCTGCGACTAAAGGGTAAAGCACGTGCGCGTCAGAGCGTCGTGTGCGTAAATCTAAAATGGGATTTCGAACCACTTTTCATAACTTCCTCTCGCAAACGTGACGTGGTGTCACGCAGACGACGAGGGCGACGTGGTGTCGAGGGAGCCGGCGGACAGCCGGGCACCTTCCTGTGCCAGAGGCGCGTGCCGGCTCTCCGGGGAGTGGCCCCGTGTGTCCCCTGGGTGCTTCCCGCCCTGCCTGTCCCCTCCCTCACCGCACCCCCAGCCTGCGGCCTCCCCACCGGCTCGAGCATCCACGTCCCTGTGGCTCCAGGGCACGGGGCGTTTATAACCGCCGCTCCCGACGGCTGCCGTTTTTAGTTGCGAGTTGACTCGCGCCAAGGCGCCCGTCCCTGGGAGCCGCTCTCCCGGGCATCGTGCTGTCTGGACGGCTCCCGCCCACAGCTGGCAGAGCAAGCGCCCCGAGCGGGCCCGTGTGTGCCCTGCGGGCCCCAGCTCCGCTGTCCCTGTCACCGGAGGTGGCACGGCGTGAGTGTCAGGGTGTCCTTAAGGGGTTCCACGTGTGGCTTCTAGTTCCCTCTCTCTGCTTGCTGGCCTGGGCCGCAGCGGACAGCCAGCCCGCAAGCCCCTCTCACGTCACTCTTGGGCTTTCTTCCGAACAACACACGTGTCCCCAGCAGGCTCTGGCACCATGCAGCAGGGACCAGGCGTGCTCACAGTGTACCAACGGCGCGGGGGCTTCGTTAGGTGACGGGCCAAGCCCGCGCGGCCCGACGCGCCCTGTCAGAGCCTCGGCCGTCTCTGCGGGTGCTGTGCTCATTCCTGTTTCACCACCACGGACAGTTAAGTAGCTTGAGTGACAGCGTATGGGCCGCGAGAGGCCGAAAGAGCTGCGGACGTCTGGTGTCCTTTGTATTTCTGGGCGTCTGACCATCGGCGGCTCGCTTGAGTCATGCGACTGACTAGCCGCCGTCTAACGCCGCCTCTGTAACCAGCTCTCACGGGCAGCTTCATCTTTCTGCACCTTGAAAACGCAAATAATAATAATAATAATAATAATAATAATAATAGCAGCACTAGTTGCTCTCAAGGGGGTAAAATGCTACAGACTTGGGGAGGGCACTGTGCATGTAAAGCTTGGTCCAGGGAGACAGAGAGGGAGGAGGTGCACGCCTCATCTGGGGCCAGTGGTGCACCCTGTACCCCACCTCCTGGGCGCCAGCCCCGGTTCCCCCCGAGCGCCTCCCTCTCTAACGTCCGGGCGCGGAAGCGGTGCCACTCCAGGGCCTTCGGTCTGAGCTCTGTGATCTGCGGGCTTTTATAAAGCGGGAGGTCTGATTTGAGAGTGTCCAAGGTCCCTTCCAGCCCCGAACAGACGCCGGCTTCTTCAGTGTCCCTAAAATGCAGACATCTTTTTCAGTCGTGATTTCCAAGTGTGTTGCAGGGGGCTCTGCTTGGATTCCCAGCGGCAGCAAAGCCTTGGATCAGATGCGCATCGCCTAAGCCACTGCTGCCAACACGGCCTCCCCTGCCAGCCCCCCTCCTTCGTCGGTCCTTCTGGTCCGAAATGGGGTGCGAGGACTTGGTCAGCCTTCCACAAACCTCTGCGTGTCCGCGGAAGGCTTCGGGGTCTCAGAGGAAAGCATTGAGCACGGCGTCACGCGGTGCGGAATCTCCGACGTCAAGGGAGCACCGTGGGCATCCTGTTTTAACGCGTGTCTGCCAGTGACCAAGTGACACGGTCTCAGAGTGGTGCTTTGTCGTGCGTGGGGATGCAGGGCGTCAGGCGGGGAGAGGCGACGCTTCCCGGAAATCGGTGAGCTGGGTGTTGACCAGGAACTGAATTTCTGCATCCCCGTTGGCCACCTGTCCCGGGTTCGAGGCGAGCGCCGAACCCGAACTTCCGTGCCCCCCTGAGAAGGCAGCGCTGCCCTTTTCCACAGCGACTTTTGATGTTTGCACGGAAAGCGATCTGTGGTTTTCAGCGAACTGAACTTTCAATGAACCCCAACAGCAACGCACAGATAACCAGAAAAATAAATAATTGATTCGTCTCAGAACAATCTGGCTTCCGGTCGTATCCCCAAGACACTCGTGCGTGAGTGCCCTGCAGAAAGCCTCCCACGTTCTTGCCTCTCTTTCCGTCGTTCGTTTTCCCAAATAGACAGTTTTTGACACACAGACTTCTAAGGGCAGTCGAGTGTCAAACACAAAGTTATGGCCGGCGCAGCTGCCTTTGGGATCACACGCTCCATTTACTCATCGCGGAGAGCTCGGATGCGCAGACCCCGGCGCCGTCGCTGTGCCTGTCGATGCGGTGCATTTAATGAACGTGGATCACGCTCATTCCGACACGTTCCTCTGCACTGTGAAGAGGAAGTCGGTCGCTTCTGGAAGATGTGGAGACTTTTCTGTTCTGGAGTACCCTTTGCCAAAAACGAGCAAACATGACTCGGTCGTACCTTCGGTATTAATACGGTAGAGAAAAAATGTTCATTAAAATTTATTCTGGTTTTGCTAATATAAATCTCGTATCTGTCTACTGAAAATTGAAATTTTAATGACTTTAATGATCTCTAGATTGCTCTATGGATATGTCAAGTTTGGGGGCTTTATCTGTTCTAAAAGTCATTGATAAATATTTCCATGATAAAACTTTCTAGCGGGTAGTTTCACCATCCATAAATTGCGTCGAGTACATTGACCGGCTGGTGCCAGATTTACTACCCGGCATCACGGTGAGAAAGACACTTATTACTTTCTTACCACTTGATTTTCACATCCTGTCAAAAATCCCATAAAAGGAATAGTTTAGGTTCTTCTAACTGGAAGACATCGCTTTTTATGAGTGGTGTTTTTGTTTGCGATTCCGTTGTTACTGGGAGCAAATTAAAACAAAATGTATTCCATTAGAATGCCCCGGGTCGAGGGGCCTCGTGCTTAGAAATGGCTCGCTCGGAGCTTCGTGCTGGGAGGGCACCCTCGCAGGATCTGGGAAGGGCTGAGTACATTCACGTCATTCCACAAGTGTTGCTGTTGCAACATTTATATTGCGTTTGGTCAAGGGCTTTTTCCATCACCCGGGGACACGAGACAGCTCTAGAAAACAGATGCGCTCCAATTATGCCACAGACTCATCGACCACTTGTGGGTTTTCCAAGTCGCTGATGAAAATTAGAATCGAGCCACGATGCCACCAGTCTCACGTATCCCGCCTTTGGACGTCCATCATCCTGTGAAATAAATTGAGCGTTCCATACAGAATGCAGTTCACCTATAGGGAAAAAAAAAACAAAAAACATTCGCCTCGCATTTCAAACGCATTTAAGGCTCTCTCCTTCGAAACCAGACGTGTACAGTGCAGTATGTTCAAGGGTATGCATTGCAACGTCGTCAGACAAGGACATTGTAAATACTCTAAGTGTCGATCCGTAGGGAGGGGCCGCGCGCACCGTGGAACATTACGCACCCACGAAAAGGGGCAGGGCCGTGACGTCAAAGGATGTGCACGTCCCTGGACAGAGCGGCGTGTCGGACGCCCGCACCGTGGCTCTCTTCATTTAATGAACAAAAGGGAACCTGTATTCGCACCTTCACGGGCGTGCAGAGGCAGAGAACGAGTTTGGAAGGGGATTGTTGTTCTCCGGAGGGCAGACTGGACCGGGGAGGGTTGGTTAAGGGGATTTTGATACAGACGCAGCTTTGCTTCCCCTGATGCTACGAAAGTAATGCTCGGCGCGGATGTTCGCGCAATTGTTCATCATTGATTTTGTTTGAGGAAGGAAATTCGTGCAGTGGCCGGGGGAGCCGTAATGAATCTGAGCGCTGAGAGTTTGTGGTGCCCGTCCCGAGCCCGGGGTGCCGGGGCTGCTTCTGGGGCTCAGTGGAGAGCACACACAGGCTGGCCCCGAGCACCAGGACTTAGAAATGGATCGACGTCATGCAAACATGCACATTCAGGAGTGCGCAGGAAAAGTACGGGGGCTCGGGAAGGCAGTGACTGTCCTGAGGAAGGCGTTTTTCCACGCGTAGCTGACACCTGACTCAGGCCTCGCCGAGCAAGGAGGCTCTTTATGACGTCAGAAAATGGGGCACTGAGGAGAGAGTTAGGGGCATACAGACGCAGAGTGCAGAGCATGTCTCGCGAAAGTAGGCCAGATTATCCGGTCTTTGCAACTGGCTACAGCTAATCTGTAATGCTTTGCAAACGGCAGAGCATCCAGCAAAGCGGGTCCCTGGGACGGTCACCGCAGGCAGTGAGCCAAGGCTCACTGAAGCTGGTGCACCCTCAGGGGCTCACTGCCGAGGCGCGGATGAGACCTGGTCTAACCAGCTTCGAGTCACCGTGACCCGTGGCATTCGAGCAAGTGAATGTCACTGCCCAGGCCATACCCAAATGTCACTCGAGCTAGCTCTCCGGTCCCCCTCCCTGCCTCCCTCCTTCCGTCCACGTGCTCTCCTGTGTGTGTGCACCCACCAACATGCGTACGAGGTGCCTCCGTGTGCCAGACATTGAGGAAAGCGAGAATGGGTCCTGCCCCGTCCGCTCGCATTCTGATGGAAGACACAGGCGGAGACTTCGTCACAGTTCACCAGCAGAGATTACTGGGGTGCATGGCGCCGGTGGGGAGCTGCGGCGGGAGTAAGGACAAGGCCTGCTTCCGCGAGTGTGTTCAGGGGAGGCCTTTCCGGGGAGGCTGTGCTGGGCCGAGGCTGAGGCTTCGGCGGCAGGTGGAGCCAGGTGTGCGTAGAGACAGGGACGGGCACGTGGAAGAGCCTCGCCTAGGAAAGGGCTCGGCGTCTCCGGCACCTGGAGCCAGGCACAAGCTGATGGAGGCGCTTTAGCGGACCTCGGGCAGTGCGGTCCCGGGGGGCCGGAGTGGAGAAAGCAGGGTCCCCACCGAGCCAGTGGGAGGTTAGGGTCTGTTTCGTAACCTCCGAGCCTGGCAGGCTTTCTCCTGAGTCGCGGAGTGTGCAGTGACCTAGCCAGGCCACCGGTCTGTCCAACGCGCCTGTGTGGACAGCTGCCTGGGAGGGACTCTCTGTCAACATGCACGGTCCTTCTCGGAGCCGGTTTTGTGGTGGACACCCCTGTCCCCTGCGGAGGCGACCCGAAAACCCTCGACCCTGTCTCCCTCCGGGCTTTTAGTGCTCATCTCCAGGGCCCATGAGGAAGGCACCCCACAGCCAAGGAGTCTTCTTGATGGCAGGCATGTGAAGCCGTCGCTCCTTCCTGGGGCCTCCTGGAGCCTGAGACGAGCTCGAGGAAAGGGCTTCTCCGGCACTTTCCTGAAATCTGTTCCAGTGCCCGTCCAAGATGGGGGAGGTGGAGCGTCGAGCCAGTTACCCTAGTAAAGCAAATCAAATCAGAGCTTACTACGAAAGCGGGTCTCCTGAATCATCCCCACGGTCGTGTGTATGGCTGCACACCCTTAACTAGCCAGCCAATTACCATCTCAGCGAGGCTGGTCACCGAAAGCTTGATACCCACAGCTTCAAGCCGTCTGTGACAGAGACTCGGGCAGCGTCCCTCACCTGCACCGCAAACGGGATCATCCGAGTGGCTAGTGTCTCGCTGCTCCCAAGGAGAACCAGAGCTGTTCCTGGAGCATGGGAGGAAGGAGCATCCCTTACACAGAGTGGATGCGCCGCTAGAGAAAATCCACTTAAACCGAGACCACCAGGTGATTCAGCAAGACCTATACATCGACATAGGCCTATGCGCAATCTCTACGGAATTCTAGAGAAGATGTTATGTCTGTTGACTGTTGGCTTCTTCCTCCCAAAAAACTTGGGGCATTAATATGACCCCCAACCCCTTGTAATTAATTTCTGGTTGTCAGCCGAAACTGTGACTTTACTGACCAAGCATTAAGGCCATTGAAGAGACACTGCAGATCAAAAACCGTTTGCCTCCCTTACAGGCGAGGGCTGGCCCCTTAGTAAATGCCTATTGAGTGAAGTTGAATTGAATTAGTTTGAATTGAATTGAATTGCGTTGAGAGAATGGAGCCAATTACTTCATCCGTGGGCCAGCATGCTCAGCCGCGCATCTCAACAGCTGCTCTCATTCTACCAAGACGTTCTGGGGCGTGTACCTGTTACAAGCCAGGCAGAGACACGGGGCAGGGCTGCGGGTCCACAGATTAAAGGGACCCGGTCCTCGGGTTGTAATGGCCTATGGCGAACAAGGAAGGCACTGTGCACAGTGCCGTGGATGGTTTGGGTGCAGAGCCAAAGGGCAGTCCCCCAGGGAGAGGGCAAATGAGCCAGACTGGAAGGCGGGTTGGAGACGCCTCGAAAAGGTCCTCAGGTAAGGCCCTCGGGCAGATATGGCAGCCGGCAGGATTTCTGTTTGGGGGCAGAGGTCTTTTCACTGTCTACTCTTAGGTGTTTGCGAAGCTTTTTAGTATCGTATTGAATTTTTCTAGAATCCCTTTCTGTTGGCGTCTGGTGTTATGAATTTAGACACAGGGTGTTGGGAGAGAATCTCTCAAGGTCTCCGAGCTTGGTGGGGTAATTGTGAAATATAAAAGTATAGTACCTTCAATTCTTTGGGCGTGTGTGTGTGTGTGTGTGTGTGTGTGTGTGTGTCTGTTTGTATGTATAAGTATACACTCACACACTCACTGTAGTTTTTAACCCCTGGTCTGTAGTTCAAGCTTTCATATATATTTCATTTTAAGAAGTTTTATATATTTATCCCATTCTGATAATAGACGTCGCCATACGTTGGCAGCGTACAAGTAAAATGTATATGTTAAGCTCACTGTGTCCCTTAGAACTGTGAGCTCCTTCCCTACGGAATTGGCTAGTGATGTTTAAGGTCACATTTTTTAATAAAACGGTGACCTTGGGGTTCACAGGCCCCTGACGTTAAGGTCCGTTTCCACCGGGTAGTAGAACCAGGGGTCACTGAGACTGGTTTTCACCTGCCTTACACCTTCAGGGAGGAGGGAGACAGGAACCTCCCAGCTGAGTTAGATCGGACATCAGCTTTACTAGATGGCTTGAGACTACCCTGCTAAATATTTCTTCTTCTTTATATTCCCTCTGCCGTCTGCCTGTTTCCATGGGAAGGGAACCTGTTAGCAAAGTGCGCAGACACATTGAAGGGTCGAGCCTCCCGCGGTCTCAGTTCTAGGGAGGAAAAGGGAGACTGATAATTACGTCCGTTTAGTTGGCAATTTCGCAGTTTTTCTCTTCTTGGAAATCACTTCAGCATAAGAAAAACTAGAGAAAAAGAAATAACTGCTGTACATTTTAGAAGCAAAGTTTCCATCAAGAAACCTGCTCCACGTATATGAAACACTGTAAAATAAAATAACGTCTCTTAAAAGACCCGATTATCTGAATTTGTTGACAGTATGATGAATGACAGTTTTTCACTATCATAAATGCACGTGCTGTGTTAAGTCCTGCGTGTTACGAAATTTAAACATATCATTGCTAACAAACCACAAATTTCCGAAACCATCTATTTTGAATCCACTTAAAAGCAATAGGAAAAAAGAAGGAAAACCTTAACAGACAACATGCTAAGAATTCGATGTGCGTAAATATCATCTCTGTTTTGGTTAAAATGTAGAAATCCAGGCCCAGGCCCAGCCCTTCTGACTGCAAAACCCTGCCTTGGGTTGGAAATGTTCTTTTTTTTTAATAGGAAAGCCTGAACCTTGCGATGCAGGTGGCTTCTAGCACACGCTTTAAAAAACTTTAAAGCATGAAGCTTAATCATCTGTATCTTTGAAGATTCGTGACCATTTTGCCGGCAGCGGGGTAGAGAGGATGAGTTAGGGTAGAGTTAGCATAAACGTCTGGAGGTCTGGGCACACTTCATTCACAGCCGGGGCTCACTGGTCCTGAGACAAAGCAGAGTCCAATGGGGTCTCTAAAGACCTGAGTCTCTAAGGACCAACAGATCCATCCCCAGCGTCAGAATCCAGGCCTGCGTGAGGATGTAGAGCCTTTGCAAGATGATGTGCCTCCAGCCCAGGTCCGTTTGCCAGACTTACCTCGCTTACATCTACTGATCCTCCCTTTCTGCCCTTATGCTCATGTTGACCTTCCCAAGGTCAAGGGCTTACCTGCTTGCTTACCTCTCCCCTGTCCTGCTTCTACTCTTTCTTTAAAGATGTCTGGGCCTGTAAAATTCTCAAGGTATCACATTCTTTGATTTTTAAATATGGTTTATTTTTCTGTGACAGTTCAAACAAATCTTTTATTCCTATCTCCTGTTGGAAACTGTTTGCCAAATCAGATTTCAGGAGCCTCTTGGTGTCGGCCCCCTCGACTCTTGGCCAGCAGGGGTTTGGGGGGGGGCACCCCAGTCAGTAACCCAGGGCCCTGCTGGTGGGCCCGGCGTCTGCACAGGGATGGGGAGACTGTGCTGTGCTCCCCCTGGCATGGTCGCAGGGCACAGGAGCGAGTGCTGAGTCTCCGTTGCCACTTCTTAGGCAGGGAGGGGGCTAGCTGGCGGGGTGCAGAGCGTCAGGGGCCAGGACAGCCCCGCAGGCTGCGGCGGTCGGTGGCCGGGCCCCATCTCCGGAACTGTGCGAGGTGCCTGCGGAAATGCCAGATCCTAGGCTCGCCGCGACCTTTCTGGAACTCTGCAGTGCTTTCTGTCCTGGGAAGGTTAATCCATTAGGAGGGCCACTGCCCTGGGGCACTTGGACTTGAGCTCTGTGGCCTTCCAGGGCCAGCCCCAGACCAACAGTGCCGCGTCCTCTGTGACCTTGTCAGCCCCCGCCTGCTGAATTGGGCACCGGGGTGCGGGGTGGGGGGCCGGGCCGGGCCGGGCAGTCTGTTCCCACAGTCTCTGGGTGGTTCTGCCGTATTCGGAAGTTCACTCTTGAATCCGGCAAGCCAGTGCCTTTCTGGTTTACTGTTTTCATTACACGGTATTATATCGATGTGACTTTTTAAAGAGCCAGTGGTTCTCCTAAGTTCCCGTGTTGGCGGTGACAACGGTCACCGACACCCTACGCGCTCTCCTGCGGCCATTCACGAGAAGTGGAGGGGTGGTGCGTGTGTGTGTGTGTGTGTGTGTGTGCATATAAAAGGCAAAGGGTGGTGTGTGTGCTGTGTCCATGTGTATGTATGCATGCATGCCCATGTGTGTGTGCATGCATGTGTGTGCCTGTGTGTGCGTGTGTGTGTGTGTGCATGCCAGGCTCAGAGAAATGCACAAAGTTTTACACACCTGACAGTTTTTTTCTTTCCATAATATTATATCTGCAGAGGCATGCTTGGTACGCAGTCACATCTGGCCACTCTCTGGCCCGCTTTTCTGTTTCCTCTGGGCGAAGGTGCTTGCCGGAGGACTGAGTCGCACACACGTCCTGTCAACTGATAGGACTCGAAAGTCATTCATGCATCTTTAAGTTACAGTGTATGAGAGTTTGTGTTGTCGCGGGCTGTTGTTTAATTAGTTACCACTTCAGATGATCTGTGACTCACCCATAATTCTCAAGGCCTGTGGTCCGCAGCTCACTTTAAGGTGTCCGAGCGAGTCAGCAGCTTACGCTCAAGGAACCAATTGCGTTTGCGTGCACGTGTTTGAGAATAGTGTGTCTTGATCCTCACATCATTGGATATCTCTGCATCACAGAGCCAAACATTCCGAAATCTTTCGTTATTATTTATCCATCCGTTCCACAGGTGTAAGAGGAGCACAGATGACTCGTTCAAGGCCCTGCACTTGATACCGGTTGATTTAGGACTGGCGCTGGTGACCTATGATACAGGTGCCTACTAGTATGCTGGGCGCCCTTCACGTGTCTGGTCTCCATTCATTTATAAAATGACCAGACCGTTGAAGTCGATGTCAGCTGCCATGTTTTCCTTTTAGTAATTACTACATAGATGAGTGGGACATTTCCGTAAATTCCAGGGAGCCCCCCAAAAGCATGACCTGGAGATGAGCAGACGAGGACATGCATTAACAAGCCCGTTTTAATGTGCGGTTCAAACAGCAACACTTGCTAGGAAGAGGACGTGTCTTCTTGAAGCCTCCCAAGTCTGATTGAACCAGCATCGCTTACAATAGGGCTCAAGAGAAACACAGCTCTATTTCCTAATATGATCTACTCCCCAAAGAGACTCCTGTTTATGGGGAAATAGTCTAACAAACTGATGATACAGTATTACCCTTGGGGGCCTCTTCCTTCACCTATTTTGTTCTGGAGAGTAGCAGGTAATAAATAAGGTATTAGGCTAGATTTTCAGTTCAAATTTAATTTTGATTCCGGCAGTGGATTCAGCTGCGGCATTCAGGCATAGTTTCTGCAGGTGCAGAGAGAGACTTATTCAGCCCTGCAGTGTGACTAATTGCTAGTAATTGCCTGTGAGAGGGGGCTGGGAAGGCCTGTCCCCACGTCTCCCCATCATGCTTTGTGCAGGAGGCTGTGTAGCCATTGAGGAACCGTCGGCAAGTATGCCATACGCAGAGCAGGTGCTTCTGAGTGTGAAGAACGGCCTTGTGTAACAGAAACTCTTATACAATAGAAAATGCTATGCAAGCACCTTTTTTTAATATAGGGCTTTATTTTCATTTCTGATTAACCTTTATTTGGAATTGGCTGTTACCAGTATAGTATCATCCCATCTCATCTCTTGCTTTTTTCCTCTTTCCAACGACTAGACCATTTAAAGACAAGTCAGGGTGAAGGCATGAAGAAAGACACATTAGTAGTTACAAAACTGCCATCGGGACGTAGAGTGTAGCACAGGGAATGTAGTCAATGGTGTCGTAACGGCTGTGGGTACAGCCAGATGGAAGGGGGATCGTTTTACAAACTACATCGGTGTCTAACCACGGTGCTGTACACCTGAAATTAACATGAAATAAAAACTTCGAAACAGAAGAGAAAGAGAGAGAATGGAAGGAAGGAAGAGAGAAGAGAGAAAGGAAGAAGAAAAAATAAAAATAGACATCAGGGAATCTGTATGAAGAGAATGATCAGTTCCTAATGAAAATGCCACGCTGAAGGGAGACCCAGAAACTGGGAATTTAGAATATCTCGAAGTCGGATCTTTCTGCAGCTTTCTGGAAGCGTGCGTTTCCTGTTTGGTTTCCGGTGGTTGTTATTATTTGCCTTCTGTTTCTGTTTTACTCCTGTCAAATCTAGCTCAGGCTCCAGGCTGGGGGCCGTCGACTGGTTGCCTTTTTACAATTGTCTGAAACCGCAAAAACCTGACAAAAACTATATATACAGTAGCTCGTGGACAATAAAGATTTAAGCGGATGGAACCCAAGCAATAAAATGGATTGTTTCTAAGTATGAAATGAAGAAAATCCAGCTCTTACCGAATATCGGGAATTATCTACAAAAAGTTCTGCGGAATTTCAAGACATTTTTTGAATGGAAGCCGAATTGCAAAACATATTTTTTTGTGTGTTTTCTCTAATTGTTTCTTTTATCTCATGTTCCTTAAATATTGAATTACCATAAACTTGTCATTTATCCACACACACAGTTTAATCTCTGGCATTTCATGACTTCGTCTAAAAAGGAAATGCACTGTAATTTAGGACCTTGGTAATAACTGCCTTGGTTAGTTTAATTCTAGTACATAGACCTTAAGCTATTTGAGTAGTTTAAGTAGTGTTAAAAAACAAACAAACAAACAAACAAAAAAACACTAAATTCACCTGAGTAAATTTAAAGATCACGTTGGCTTTATTCGGGGGTTCACAAGTCGGGGTTCTCTCATCGAACCAAGAGCGGGGAAGGGGAGGGACAAGGGACCATAAACCACAGGAAGGATTATTTCAGGCAGGGCCACCTGCCTTTGGAGCGTAGGAGATCGCTACCAGGTGATGACCTCGCTCCTGCTGACCGGGAAACTGCAGTGACCAGCGGCTATTCCATTCCCGGGGGAGGCCGAAACCGCAGATAGCAGGTATTCGGTCTGGTTTTGGTGACGTGGGCTCAGCACAGGGGACTCCATCTTGGGCCTGCCGTGTGTGGGTGTGTGTGTGTTTTAACAGTTCCCCCTTTTGATCACACTCAGCTTAACTGAGAGAGGGGATCACCGTTTATGTGACATCGGTGCCACGCCGGCTACCATGCTGAAGCTTTCAGTTTCCGTCACTCTTTTTTGTGGCAGTCACAGGTCAGGACGTTTTCTGCTTAATGCCTGTGATGGTCACAGGCCACACCCGTAGGTTCGTGATTCTTAAGCCTGTCACTCTCTCTGCTCCTTTTCTGACGCTTCAGCTTTACGCAGGTCATTTGCTTGGTCGTTGGCGGCTGCGGTCAGGCACGTGAGGCTTTGGCAGAGGGCAGCTCTCGATGGGGAATGCTGTGGTCATGATAAGCGCGGTAGCTCCCGACATCTGCAATGCGCCGTGGTCCCCAGGGCCCAAGCCAGTCTGAGTCAGATACGTCAAAGAGGAATGCCCTCGGAGGAGACACCTTTTTAAGCCAAGTGGCTTGCCAGGTGACCTTATGTAACTGATCCAGCCTCCCCGGAGGTGTCACTGCAGAGGCAGCAGCAGGTGTGGCCACAGCACAGACCTTGCTCAGCTAAAAGATGATCAAGGACTGTCCTGTGATCATGAACAACTTTGGCCAGAGCCGCTAAGGGTATTTCTTGGGCGACAATTTTCTCGGCCGTGGATTCTGCAGTATTTTCAAAAAGTAAGAAGCGGTCCCTGACCTTGGCCTCACCTGGACTCACTCCTAACCGGGGAGGCAGGGCCCTGCGAGGAAGCCAGTCCCGGGCCAGGGACCCTCCTGGGAGGTCCTTTCCAACTTGGAGATGTAAATCCAGGGGAGTCAGCCGATAAGGGGTACAGACAGTTGGGGTTAGGTGACGAGCCCTACGAGGCATCGCCCAGTTATGTGCCGGCTATCCAGGCTGTCAGAGGCCCGAGGAGAAGGGTGACTGCCACACGTACACGGTGTCGGAGCACAGGCCACCCTGTCACGGTCGTGCAGGAGGTGTTGTCTTTGAGGTGATGCTGGGTAATCTGCATAGGGCCTGAGGACAGTCTCCTTTCCAGGGTCCCAGCGGGTCACAGTTGAGATGTGGATCCCTGGCCCAGTGTGTGGACGATGGACCTCTGGCAGGGGGCAACGCGGGTGGCCCTGGTCTTATAGTCGGCGTCTGCCTTTGGAGCTATTGGAGCCGTAAGGCCAAGAGCTTTTGTTTCTGGTCTTGCTCCAAGGTCCTTTCGAAATGTCTGGCTGTGAGCAGGAGTTCGGTCACACCGGTGGCCCGTCGCCCTGTTTCCTGTCTGATTATCAACCCACTAATCTCAGCAGATAATCCACTTAGAACAGGGCAGCCAGACTTTAGGAGGAAAGCGTTTCTTTTGAGAACGGGTCTCTCCAGTATGATCGAGGACTTGGTTCCCTTCTGGTTCCCAGTGACCCGTCCAGCACTGGGCGGGAGACGGCGCAGGAAGTGAACGCTGGCCTCGTTTGTCGGGAGGGCCACTGGCTTCTCGCGGGGCCCCGGGGCCTCTGCCCTTGTGTCCTCACACTCTCACCGTCCTTCGGCCTTTCTGCGCCGTGCTCTCCCGTGACACCCCCGAGGCGACCACCCACGTAGCAGCGTCCGAGCTGTGGTGATTAATCACAAGCGCCTCTTTTAAAATTTGTTCTGGGCTTTTATAGCGGAGAAGACGATTCATCCAGAATCACAACCGTTCAACAAGAAAGACCATTTCTGTCCTTTTGAGACGATTCCGAAGCAATTTCTGTCCCGTATCAGGGAGCTCAATTGTCAACAGATGTGTACGTGCTTATCTAGTCAGCTCCCTGGGGTCCCTGGTCATCTGGGGGAGCTGTGCTCGGCCCACAGGCCGGCGGCCTCAGGAGTCAGCGCAGTGACCGCCGGCCTGGGGCGTGGCTCCGGGATGATGTCTTTTCTCTTCATTTAGTGAAGCGGTCGGTTTTAATGTCGCTCCCCGGTTTAATTTACGTATAAGCGGATTCGTTTGCTGTTTATCCTCTTTCCTTCCAGGCTTCGGGCAGTGAAGGACGGAGCTGATGGTCACAGTGTATCTGACAAGCAGCCGCGTGGCTGGGTGTGAATGTGTCCTCCAGACGCCCTTCGTGGCCTGTTCTGGGTCAGCTCCACTCTATCGCCCTATTTTCCGCCCCCACGGGCCACTTTCTCTTTCCCCCGTGGCGCTGTGATTTCACATGTATTCGTGTGCTCTTTTTCTTTTTCGTCGAGTGTTTCGCGAATGCCGGCTTAATACCGGGTGCCATCATCTCAGTGAGTATACTCCGTGAATAAAATGGGTAAGAACGCTGCCTCGCGGAGCTTACGCTCTGGTAAGAAAGACGACAGGCTGGAAACGTGGGTTATAATGCCAGGTAACGGGACACGCCGGGAGATGCACACGAAGCCAGCGCAGGTGGCGCACGGCCCGCAGGAGGCGGTGGTGGCACAGGTGCGCTGGTTTGGGGAGGCCTCTCTGTGCAGGTGACGTGCCGCCGAGACCCCAGTGATGAGAAGCGGCCCGTCTGTGAGGGTCAGTCGTGGGAAGGAGCAGTCCTGAGGGCCACTCGGTTATGAAACCGGGGGCGAGGGGAAGGCCAGTGAGGCCCGCGCTGAAGCCCGGACAGTGGCAGAAATGGAGAGCGTAGCGGTG
>NW_024349803.1:24264482-24265970 GCF_902729225.1 Pteropus medius | reverse complement strand
CTTGTTTTGCTTTACTTTTCTAGGATCAGAGTTATTTATTGCTATTTGTATTGCACTTGTGTCCCTTGGCAAAAGAAAGTTTAAAATCTATTGCATGCGGACGATTTCCTGAGCCCTGGGTGGTGGTGACTGTGTCCTTTTTCCTCCTTTCTCCGGGTAAGACTCGGATGGCTTCGCAGCTTGAATACGATTGACTGTCCCCTTAAGCTCACTTGGATTTTCCTCCCATAACTAGTCCGGAAGGATCACATTAAGCCAGATTCCCCAGCTCAAAGGTCAGAGGATCAGACAGGGAATCTCCTAAAATAATGGGGTGGCGTAGACACCGTGATCATGACCTGGTTAATCCCCCTTCCAGAGGGCCTGGAGTCGGGATTGCGCTGTGGGCTCGGTGAAAGCCCCTGCTGGGCGGAGGAGAACCTGAGCTGAGCGTCCTGTGGAGACGCCATCAAATCCAGGTGCCACCGGAAGTATAAAGGTGGCAGATCTGATATAAACACGCGTATAAACATGTACAAGTCTCGATCGATCCAGAAAGTAGAAGAGAAACCGAGGCCTGTGAGAGTGACTGAGACAAAGAAGAGAAAATTGAAACTTGTTTCTAACATCTAAGGCATGTTTCGCTGGTACATTGAAGTGTCTTGGAAACCCACTTGATTTAAAGATTAAATGTAGGTTTAAAAAAATACAAGCGTTGTGGCGAGCTTCTGTAACAGACCCAGAGAATATGCTCAAAAGTGAATTCATATGGCTGTGGAACAGATGAAGGGGATACTCGGCTGCTCAGGGACTGGATGGAGAGATGGATGAATGAAAATGTTGCTCCTGTTTGGGCTCTGAAATCCATAATTCCCTACTTTGCAGCTCTGCTTGGCGATGAAATCTCAAAATTCCCTGTGTTCTTGGAGAGATCAGAGGGAGGGAGCTGTAAGCCAGGAAAGGGGGAGACGTCTCTTCTGGAGGCGCCTTTTCCCGTGCACGTTCGTCTTTCAGAAGGGGGCGTAGGCTTTTTGTTCGGCCACGGCACAGTCCCGTTTCGGCAGCGTGCACGACGAGCCCCCCACACTGGTGCAAAGACAAGCAAGCGTGATGCCGAAGCGTGATGAACGCCGCATCTGTTTTCTCCCCCCTAGCCTCCGGGGCTTTCGAGAATTTTGTCGCTGTCCCATTTAACTGGCATCTTTCTTAAAGGCCTGGTTTTATTCATTCCAATTATTTTCTCATTCTCTCCCTGATCCCTTTCACTCAGGTTCTGTAAACCCTCATCTTCCAGTGCATTATCTTGCAGCTCATTCACACGTTCACCCTCGCTCCCTGAATGGAATTCAGAATCTGATTTGGAGCTTGTCTCTCCGAGTGTAAAACACCTCCTGCTATAAATAAACACACCGAGTTTACTTCGGTCTGGTGCTTCGATGAGTCACATCGGCATATGCTCTGCTTCATGCGAGCAGCATCTTGTGGGTTGAGCTCTCATCATTTTTTTTT
>NW_024349803.1:24261215-24264363 GCF_902729225.1 Pteropus medius | reverse complement strand
GAATTGGGATTTATTCGGGCTTTCAAACTCTGAATTTTGATCTTCAAACCTCCATGAGCCTCCGCCAGCGGGCTAGTGTGCGGCGAGCTCCCCGTGTCCCCGTGGCTTGGGGTGGGTGGGACTCTGGACGCGTGATGAACTGGTAGTCCTCTGTGGTGCCACGCAAAAAAGCCGTTCTTAGCCGTATCGCTGATCGTGGCATCTGTAAAATGAGATGAATGTGCTTTGTTGTTGGTGTTATTTTCCCCTAGCTATTCCTTGCTTAGGCCAGAGCTGCTTCAGGTTCTCTGTCATAAAGTACTATGTCACCATACCACAAAGGTTCACAGGTGTTAGTAACAAGCCCAAGGCTGTATAGCCAGCAAGCCAGGGATCCACAACCCCTGGGCCATAGACCAGTACCATCCATGGCTTGTTAGGAGCCGGGCCGCACAGCAGGAGGTGAGCGGCAGGTGGGTGAGCGAGGCTCCATCTGGATCTGCAGCCGCTCCCCAGCGCCAGCATCACTACCTCAGCTGTACCTCAGGTCATCAGGCATAAGATGCTCACAGGAGCACTGGTCCCCAGTGCCACACAGGTTGGGGACCGCTGCAGTGAGCGGTAGACTTGCGACGTAGACCGGTTCCACACGACTCCTGACCTCCTGTCTCTAGCCACCAAACACGTGAGGCTGTTGAATAAGCCCCTTGCTGTATCGTACATCACTGTTTACGGCTGTCTTGTTCTTTATTAGAGGAATCTGTTCTTGTGCCTTCTCCCTTCTGAGCTATGTGTCTCTGGAAGACAGAGACTTTGTCATCCAGAAGGTTGTATTTCTAGCCCTTACTTCACTAACTATTGTCAATGTTTTGTCACCAAGCCTTCGTCAATTAACCTGGAGAAAAGTCCTCTGTAAAGAGAGACCATCGAACATAGAATCTTGATATGATGCTTATTCAAGGAAAATCACTGGTTATGATATTATCTTTGACTTGCCTGCAGTCACACAGCAACGTGATAATAGTAATGTGGAAAACTAACAAAATTAGTGCTTAAAATATAACGGGGACTGTTCTAAGAAATTCATATAGTCGACCCACTTATACGTGTCCAATGCATTATCATCTCTTTCCAATGTATGATTATAGTAAGTGTATTATAGATACTTGTTATTTCCTTTGAAAACAAAAAGAGAAAACTTAGACAAGGAATTTTAATAACTTGCCCAAGATCACGTAGCTCAGTGGGAGGTGGAAGCAGCATGCACATTCAGCTGGCCTGGCTCTACAGGCTGACTCTGGCCACCAAACTACCTGAACCTAGTGTATTTTTTTTTTTTTTTTTTTTTACCGCATGGGCACTTATACATAATTACAACATAAGCATTCACTGCAACTGTTTCATTTATAAGGGTATGCATGAGACGGTGACAATATGGCAGATGCAATTAATGTGTTAATCATGGCCAGGTTCTACTCTCAGAAATGTTATTTTACCCAGAAGGGCCAGTGACCCTAAAAGGACACATTATAGCTTCATTAAAACTCGTGTGAGACTCTGACATTCCACGGAGCGTCAGGCCGCCGAGGGCACGCTGCTCTCTGTCCGTGTGCCACGTGCCTGTTAGTCGATAAACAGGAGAAATTAGCTCCTGCTGCGAGAGCCATGTATCTCTCTGTGACAAGCCAACGACATTTGCAAAACAGCAATTACGTGTGTGTGCGTCCGTGTGACTATACGGCATCGGCGCACGTTTAAGAGCACGTATGTATGGCCATCCGCGGGTATGCGAGGGAGTTATGTACTGATGCCTTTCAAAATGATTGTTTTATGTTATTCTGTAATTCAAATTCTTACAGAGATGGTGCATTTTAAAAAAGTACCAATCGTACTCGATGCCGTCCCTTACCAGTAGCTCGCAGTCTCTCTGAGCGTAGGGGAACGTTTGCAGAAACACTGTCCCCTCACTGTGTTTTCCCGTGCCCCACCTGCCACCTTCTGAGCTCCAAGCCCACGATTCGTCCCCTGGACGATGACAGTCCCGTGCTCACTCTTCCCTCGGCTTGCCACCTCTTGCTCCCAGGGTGCATGTCTCCCAGCGAGGCCTTGCCGTGACGCACGCTGGGTCACGTAGACGTCTCTCCATTGGTAAAGGTCGAAGGCGAAATGTGGTACTTCTGCTTATGCAGTGCAAGACATGCTGTAATTTGTCTCTCGGTTCGAGGAGCTGCCGTGGGCGTTCCATGTGCTTGACACTGTCATCCGTCCCCCACTGATTGCCTGCTGTGACAATGACCCTTAGCTGTCCCCTCGCTCAGCCCGTGATGTGCACCGTGCTTGGGGTTTGACGTGCATCTCCTCGTCGGTTGTTCCCGGGTGCATCTCGCTGCGACACCCTTCCCGCCCCCACCGCGGGGCCTCGGCACGTTGACCTGACTCTGCCGGATCCCCAGCCTGTGCCTGGTGGGGTGGAGCGTCGCTCACCAGTCATAATGCTGGCACGTTCTGTCCCTTCGTGTCCCGTGGCCCCCAGGATGGGGCGAGCGTGGCCGACTCGGAGCAGGCGGCGCTGCCCCGTGGTGGGATGCCAGCTCAGGGGCGTGTGCTAGGAGTGAGCACGAGGGCAGAGCGGGTGGCGTCCGGGTCCGTGGGACTCGTCGTTAGTCAGGATCCGGTGACCAGAGAACCATGACCCAGACTGTTGCGTTAAAGTGGGTGAGTGCGTTTGCCCATCTCGGGCGGGGACGGCGAGTGGGCGAGCAGGCGGGGTAACCCCGGTCGCCGGCACACCGCTCTCTGCTGCCGGAGGGACAGGGAGACGTGCGTGACAATAGCGTGTCTCAGTCTCCGGTTAGAACCACCCAACTCAAACGAAGGCGAGAATTACCCTCTGTCTCCCCGAAACACCCACAGGGCTCTGAGGGTTCGACCAGGGCTGGCGGTCCTGGCCCCTCGGCTGCGTAGTATCTACTCTGGCGGGCGGCCCCCTGCCCCAGACTCGCACAGGAAGCGGGGCCTCCCACTGGGGGGTGAGCAGGCGACACACACAGTCTCTGTGTGCCACAGTGCACGGCTGGGTCACAGTTATCCACGTATGACCGAGCTGCCGCCCTGGCGAGACGTGGCCTGCGTCCTCCGGTGCGGTGTCACCCCAGCACCAAGCCCGCGA
>NW_024349803.1:24198179-24259147 GCF_902729225.1 Pteropus medius | reverse complement strand
AGAGAGAGACAGAGAGACAGACAGAGAGAGAGAGAGAGACACTATTGCTCCTTTGTTTCCTTAGTTCTCATGAGTCATATTCTTGATTTGTAGGTACCTGCAGATCAGGTACATTCCTACGTGACAGTCACAGAGACTGGGAATGAGGAACCTAGCCAGCACTGCTGTGAAGACATAGCAAGGACACAGAGCCGAGGAAGCAGGGACGGGAGCCAGGAATTTCCGCTCGGGCTCGGGGACTTATTACCTGCCCTGGCCCAGGTGTTCTCCTCTACAAAACGAGGTGGTCGGGCAGGAAGTTCCCGGCATGCCTTGGGGTCTAGCATTCTACCACGTTAATTACTGCAGGCACCCCAGAGCTCCTTGGTTTGTGTGTGCCCCACGTGAATTCGCCAGGCTCTGCGCAGCTGTTTTCTGCTGTAATAACCCTGTCCTCATATGCCTTCTGGTGGCTTTGGAGAGATTCTGTTTGGGAGGGGACTTAGTCTGGCATGATTACCATCTAGTCATTACAGAGTGCCAATAGATCCTCATCCGTAATGGCTGTATGAGCCTGTTATTTATTTGTCCCCACCTGTAACATTTTTCAGGGGCAGGCGGGGGGCATACGCAGAGGTTCTTAAATTTTAAATGCATTCATGTTTTAGTCTCTTATTTTTCCCTGAATTGGTATTTATCATTCATGATTATCAGGCTTCTACCCCTTCAGAATCAATCCTGTTTGCTTATGTCCTTGGTGGATTTGGGAGATAAGCTGATTAGGGGGTCCCTCCTATAAACTGTATGCTCTAGTCCCATCCCAGTATGAAGAGGGACTACAGGGAGAGGGATGGGACTAGAGCACACAGTTTATAGGAGGGACCCCCTAATCAGCTTATCTCCCCATCCCAGTATGAAGAGGAGATCACCACTAATGTGAAGCCATGACAGGAAAAGGTCACATGAAGTCCCGGCCTTGAAAGAGGCTGACCCCACCCCAGCCCGTTTCCAACTTCTCTAGGAACTCTGGAACATCACCGTTTTGTCGCCGTCGTCGGTCCCTGGTCTTGAGCACAGATATTCACGGCTGTATTTGACAATGAATTTTTAATTTTTCTCTTCCTGATTAGACCTTCGCAATTATTCATAACGTTCATTTGACTGAAGCGAAGTGATATACGCTGAGGTGGGTGTTCACAGATCGCGGGATTCGATATGTTTTGAAAAGAAATGGTAATGATAAATGACAGTGACCTAATTTGTGGAACCGTCTTTTTGCATAAAATAATCTACTAGTTTGTAATTATGTGATTAACTCACTAAGGGAAAAAAAAAAAAGGGAAATCAAGTTAGAATCCTCAAGTTATAGAATCAAAAAATGTCTGGAACTTTGCAAATTAATCTGTCACTTACAGTGAACTTCCATGTCGATTCCAAACGTAAACACTATTTGAAAATATTTTGAGAAGATCTTCATTTGTTTGCCAGTACAATTCACAAGAGTAATCAAGGAAAAAAAATACCCAAATGCTCAAAAAGAAAAGTAAATGATAGCTGTTTTTTTGCTAGCGTTAGCGTTTATAAAATACTTGCACGTACACTAAACCTCATTTTAAAAGAAATAAATGAAGTAGTGAGGCAAAGTAGAATCAAGTACATTTTACTTTTATTTCTTTTTAAAAATAGAGTTTTCAATTACAGCTGACAGACACTATTACATTCGTTTCAGGTGTACCCTACCGGGATTAGACCCCTACCTCATGAGGTGGTCACCTCGCTAAGTCTAGTAATTTTAACGACGAGGAAACTGAGGCTCGGTCCAGGAGTATGCAGCTTTTCAGAGGCAGACGAAGACTTTTATTGCATACTTTATACTCTTTTCACTCTGCCGTTAATAAAACAGAAGTGAACTATCTAAGGCGCGTGGGTCCTGAAAGGTATTTAATACATTTATTTGATGAGAAATCGTATCATAGAGAATTACGTTTTGACTTCACTCACGGTGCCTGAGAGGACCAGATGAATACGTGTAACTCGAATGCCGGAATTCTGAAATCGCCGTAAAGAAACAGGGTGCATTATAGTTTTGGTTAATGTGCATAATCATCGGGATGACTTGACTCGAACGAATTATATGAAAATATATTTATAAATTTTAATTGAAATCTAGAAGTCATTTGGAAAAGAAAATCACATTTTCACAGAGTCGATATGGAAAATATTGAAGTGACTTATTTTCACGCGTTTCTGTACCCTGTAAGAGTCTGAGACAACAAACATAATCGGCCCCGTATAAGACCAAGGAGCCCGAGGCTCAGAGAAGTTACGTCTCCCTTGTCACATGGCACGGAGATGGCAGAGCCAGGGTTCAAGCCTAGATCCTTCTACTTCCAAAATCTATATTCTCTTTTTCCACTCCATTAATGATCTCACCCCTACTCCACGGTAACTTTCATAATTCATCTGATGCTCTAAATACTTCATGACCGAATGGCTGAAAGTGTGAACGTAAAAAAAAACGTTTTGGTGACCTGTACCTTGAGATGAGGATGTAGCCATGACACCCAGCACTGTGAGAAGCCGGCCAGTTGTTCGGAAATGCCGTGAGCCTTGTGGAAACTGAAGAAAAGGGAGAGTCTTGAGCGTGTTTGTTGATAAACGACTGAACACAGCGGGCGACTCACTAAAGCTCAAGCACACTTCGTCTTCGACGCAAAGGTAGACCCTGCCGATCCGGTGGGTGGGCAGCAGCTGATCACGGCGGTTCCTCCGAGAGGGCACGCGTGTGGGGCGGGTTTGGGGGCGCCCCGGGGGGGCTGCCTCCGACGGCGGCAGGGCCAGCACGGACGGATGCGCAGAAAGCAGAAGGCGAACTCCACGTGGGTCGGGGTGCCCAGGTCGGGGCGCCCAGCCTGCACGCAGCTTTGTCAGCACCATTGTGACTCTTCGTGTGGGGCCGCGGGTTGTTCTGAAGGTGGGGGGACCAGTGTGATGACCGCCCGGGCCCCTGTGGGGGGGCGTCGGCCCTCCAGGGTGAGTGTGGTCCCTAAGGATGTGCACAGCTTGTGTGGGCGGCGTGGCTCGGAGAACGGAGGCAGCAGGCAGGCAGCAGGGCCCTCGCCCACCCTCGGTCTGCGTTTCGGGGGAAGGCCGACCCCCCTGCTCCGTGCTTTCCAGGACAGGGGTCTCGTAGGAGTCCGCATAGCCGCCGAGCCGGGGGGACACTTCACTGTTACAGTTTATGGTTCTGTCGGTGATGGGGGGAAGGACACCTCCAAAAAGTGAGGAAGATTAAATTCTGCGCGTCGGTCAATGGCGTGCATAGCTGGGCAGGTTTCGTTTCTTGCGTCTTCGAGTGGTCCTCGTCGGAGCGTGTCCTTTCAGACGGGGTGACATCACCGTGTGGCCCAGAGAGAGAGCTAGAATCAGGTGTGGGAGGGGGTCATCGGACCTCAGGTCGGCAGAGCTGTTAACAGTTCATTAGTGACGGGACCTCGCCCCTGGGGGCTCCCCAACTTCTAAACTTGCCCCTTTTCCTCCCCTGCGCCCCCCGCTCCACGGTCAGTGTTGGCGCTCGGGTCTGTCGGGTTCAGTGTATGCGTTTCCGGTGAGCACCTACTATGTGCCGGACGCTGTACCTACTATGTGCCGGACGCTGTTAGATGCAGTGTAGATGCCTTGATCGCTTCCCCCACCCTCCAGCCTGTTCCCCGGGCCTTCGCGGCCACATCTCGTGTGTCACTCAGCAAGGTGCACGGAGACGGCAGGCAGCTGGCCAGCGCTGCCCAGCTGGCGGCAGACAGAATCGAGCAGGCTGGGGTCCTTCGCGCCCTGGGCCCCCGGCGAGGGCGCGAGCTCCTCACCCACGGGGTGCGAGAGAAGCAAGACACCGGCGGCCTATTTATCATCACGGATGTCACCTGGATCTTCCCTCGTTCATTCAGTTACTCGTCAGGGTGAAACACACAGAATTGACCGGTTCTCAACGAGCGAGTCGCTGGCATTTCGTGCATTCGCCGCGTTGTGCAGAGAGCACCTCTGTCTCCTTCCACAGTCTCGTCATCGCCTGGAGGGAGGCCCGGCACCCCTAAAACGGTCCCTCCCGTTCCGCCCCCTCGCAGCACTGGCCACTGCTTCCTGTCCCTCAGGAGCCCCCTGTTCTAGACTTTTCATGTGACAGGGTCATACAGCACGTGACCTTTCAACACCTCACGTCGTGTTCGTTGGAGTCGCTCAGGTTGGAGCATCGACGCTTCCTTCCTTTGTGACCGAGCGACGCTCCGTCCACCACGGTTCAGTCATTCGCTCTTCTGCCGCGGACGTGCGGACGTGCGGACGTGGCTGCCTCTCAGCTGCTGTGCGTCCAGCTGCCGTGACCATTCGTGGCCAAGTGTCCGTGTGAGCACCGGCTCCCAGCTTTGCGAGCCGCGTCTTTTGGGGTCGTTGCTTCGTGCCGGTCACGGGACTAAGCGCTTCGTGTATAGGAATCTGCATTCTCAGAGCTCTGTGAAGTGAACGGCAGGTCTCTCTCGTACAGGTCAGGAAACTCAGTCACAGAGAGGTTGCCATACCTCGTGCTGGGTCCCAGGCTAGTGGTGCCGGCACCCGAGCAGCCGAGTCCTGGGGCCTGTCACTGTATTCTTCATTGTTCCGTCACGACTACCATTATTGGCAAGCTGGGTGCGTTTGAAAGGTATGTACGTGTTGGTATTATTAATAGTATTTACGAGTTGTGCCCCTAATAACAAAAATTACGTAATGAAAAAAATGATAAAACGAGCCCCAAACTTCACATCCCAGAGTATGTCTATTACCATTAAAAAAATAAATTAATACAATTGCATTCCGTGTACAAGGTTAGAAATCCAAACCGCAGGTGAGTACAGACAACTGGAAAAAGACACTCGGTCCGTTCCCAAGCGTGCGTCCAGGGGTGTCCCACGGCGGCGGGCCCCAGAGTCCCATCTGGCTCCTCGGGGCTCGTTTCGGCCCAGTTGGAGCTGCGAACCCCGCGGGAGGCTGCTGCTGAGTGGGCGGGGGGCTGACGCCCCCACGACGCTCCCGGAGCCCGCCCTGGGCCGTCGCCCCGCTGTGCACGCGTCTCGTGCAGGGCGCTCTCCCGAGCTCCACGCAGAACGTCCCGAGCCCTGTTTTCAGCGGGCCCGTTTGCGTCCCAGGTCCGATGCCCGGGGAGCTAACAGTCACTCCCAGGCGAGAAGGCGCGAAGAAGTCCAGCCTCCCTGGGGACTCGTGTGTGTTCGTGGGCACGTCTGTCACCATCAGCTGGCAGGAGCTTTGCACCGCCTCCGGCCGCGCTTAGAAGCACGTCCACCTGGCACTTATTTCTGAAAGACGCGGGCTCGGACCAGATGACTCCGAGCCGCCGTGGAGACACTCAGAGTTCGGGCTGCAGGACCAGCGTTTCGTTTCCCAGGATGAGAGATGGGGAGACATTCGTCAAGCTTAACTATATGCAGCATTTGAAACCAGAGCTTCCATGCAGTTCTCAGTTCGAAGATCGAACGGCGCAGTCCCCTGCTCAACATAATTTATTATCTGAGGGACGCGCCTTCGTTAATGGTACCTGACCACATTTTAATCTCACTAAGCTGCTATGAATTAAATCAAGTGGTAAAGTTATAATGTATGACTTCATCTTTATACCAGTATAAGTTAGTATTAACCAATAAAATGAAATGCGCTTTCGAGAAATGAAATGACTTTTGCCTAAGCCCGAGATACACATCTTCCTTGCATATAACGAGCCGGTAACGTAAGTCAAGCTCAGCTTTTCCTTTTATCTTTTTCGGTAAGTGATTTGTCCTAGAATAGGACGCCCTAATAATCAGGGGTGCGTACTTGAGTTTTAATGTCTTTACTTAGTCTGAAGGTATTAATTAGGCTTTATCTATTTATTCCCTCTTACAACATATGGATAGTGATCATTTGGGGGTGGACACGCTTGTTACAACTGTGCGTTTGATTAACGAGCTTCTCGAGAATGGGATTTCTCCACGCGTCGGGCCCTTCGATGCCTCCAACTCCTCCGCACAGGGATAACGGCAAGCCCGATTGCCTTGTTCGTACTGAGGTTGCTTCTGCGGGCAGAGAGCCCTCTTGGCTCCCGTTTAAATGGATTTGGGGATAGGGGAGCTGCGCATGGAGGGGCCGCGGTGTGTGTGCGTGCGCCCACGCCTGTCCCGCGGGCTGTCGGCCCGCCCTCCAGCCTCCCCCAGCACATTTTCTTTGGGTTAGTGTCGTACGTGACTCACGGATCGTCTGTCCATGTGTGGGATGGTGTCCTTCTTCCCCTTCAGCCAGGGTGCCCTGTGCATGTGTGTATGCACGCGTGTGTGTGCATGTGTGTGTGTGTGCGCACACACAGAATACTCTTCCTCAGCTGAAGCTGAGAAGTGTGGGCATCAGATGCACACTCACCGAGTTACCTCCAGGAAGGAGCTGGTGGCCTCGGGGACGAGCTGTCCCCTGCGGATGCTGAGGTGGCCACTTGGCCAGGAGCAGGTGATGACCGTCTTTCGGAGACTCACATGCACCGCTGTACTTTGTCAACCTTTCCCCCTCCTAACCTTATGAGACGTGTTCGTCTTTCCCAGGAAACGTTCGGTTAGGACTCTGGGTACAGTCACATGCCACGAGGCCTCTGAAGACTTGCTCAGAGCAACCTGAAAACTGGGAAAATGCACATGTGCTACAGGAATGACAGCCACCCCCACGTTTGCAGCCCCATCTGCGGCCCGTCCGACGTGCGTCTCCAAGGCAAAGTACATTCGAACCCGTTATCTCTGGTTCCTCGAACGGAACCCCACAGTTGCCCGGATGCAGAGCCCCTCCCGTGGTGGGTGGCACATCAGGCTTTCCATCGTGGGGTGGCCCTGTCAGGTGACTTCGTGATGCTGGGGGCAGGGTGGCAAGCAGAGAGAGACACAGATGTCCCCAGAGATGGTGCTGGAAACAGCCCAGAGCTCTAAGGTGTGAGTCTCCTACCCGAGCACGTGGGCTGCTGCAGCAGCTTGCGGGGTCCCTGTCCCCTCCGGCTGAGAAACCCCAACCGTTGGGTCCACAGGCGGCAAGTGGCTCTGAGAAGATGACCTGATCTCTGACTCACGGCCGTGTCTGAGCCGACGTCACAGCGACGGGGCCTGTTGTCCCTCTTCCCCTGAGTCCGTGGCGGTCGTCACTGCTTTGTCGTGCCGTGCTTCCCGACGCCCAGAGGCGGCTTCATGACGTGTCTCGGGATAGCCCTCGAGGGGGACGCTGTGGCCGGTGGGAGCTGCCGCACGAGAAGCCGCGGGTCTGGCCATCTAGCCCTGCATCCGCGTCGGCGCGTTCCTCTGACTGGCCTCTGGCGCACTGAGCGTGAGTTACAGGTCCCCTCACTTTTCCTGGTCAGTCGCCCTGGCCACAGGCCCCTGGGCTGCTTCTCCTACGTACGCGGTCACCGCGGACACTCAGGATGGTCTCTCCTGATGGTCCTTGGAGTTGCAATGAGAAGGGCGGTCGTGACTGTCTTAAGTGACACGTGACCCGCAGCTAGCCCTGGCCTCTCAGAGGCTCGTCGTGAAGGACGGTCCCCAGAAGAGGACCTGAGGTGGACCCTTCCTGTCGATCAGGCCGCTGCACGTGCCGGCGTCTCCGCCGGGGAGCCTGGCAGGGGCTGGGCCCCCGGGTCTGGAGTGGGCGGTCCTGCAGTGCGCCCGCTGAGTGACACGCACCGGTGACACGGTGGAGACGAGGGGCGGGCTGTCCATGCAGCTCCCGGCAGGGGGCCGAGGGCCCCGCTCCCTCAGGCCGGCTGGGGTGCCCCCTGTGTGGCCGGTGAGCCCGCGCCCTCTGGGCGGTGACTGGCCATGGACACAGCGCGGACGGGTCCGTCCCGCGAGGGCAGCGGCCCAGCTCGGCCTTCCTCTGATGCCTCTCTCAGCCCCCTGCAGGCGGTCGCTGTCCCGTCCTCTGAGGCGTGCCGTAGGTGGGACACCGGGCCCACCCAGGACACGCGCGGCCTCACGTGACCCCGGGCAGGCACCGATGAGTGGGTGGCCCGTCCTTTCTCCCCTCGGTCCATGGAGGCTGCTGTCAACATGCCTCGCCCCCTCAGTACCTGGTCCTGCGACAGGTGCTGTGCGGGCTCCAGAGGCCGGAGGCGGCGACGTGGGCACCGCGGTGTTGCTGTGGCTCGGCCCAGGGTTCGTGGAGTCCCCTCGGTTCGTTCCCACGAGAAGCCCGTGGAGCTGGGCTGTCACTGCCCAGGTGTGAGAAGGCGGAGACCCAGGTCGCTAAGCACGTCGTCCACACTATTTAGCTGGAGACTTAAAACTAAGTCTTATGTTTTCATTTTAATATAATAATAGCAACATCAGCTGAATCTGTTCCAGTTCTTGCCACATGTCGGCCGCTCCCCTAATGCTTCACCGAGGTTATTTATTTCATCAGCACGACCACCTCGGGGACAGGGCCACTGTCATCGCCGCTTTGCCCGTCAGGAGACTTGCATCCTGAGACTAACTCAGGAGCTTGACGTCACGCAGCTCCAAAGGCGGGGCCTGGGATTCTAGCCCAGGGCTTCTCCGCGAGGGGCGCGTCCCCCTCCCGCTCTGGGGACATCCGCACTGCCCGGAGATGTCTTTGCTTGTCACCAAAGTAGGGCCACTTGCAGAGGGCCAGCTCTACGTGAACGACGTGGGCAGAGGCCAGGGATATGTGGCCGAACAGCCCGCGGTGCCCACGGCGGTCCCCATGACAAACGCCCGCCTGCTCCAGATGTCGGCAGCATCAGAGCGGCCGCTCAGCCACACAGCTCCGCCGTCCGTGCCACAGTGGTCCAGGCAGAGGCGTGTGCGAGCAGAGCGCGGCCTCCAGCGTCCAGCGTGGTGCCCCGTGGCTTTGATCGGGACGCAGCGCTGGGCTGGCCTGCCGCAGTTCCGTGGTGCTTCTGAAGGAGAAGTCTCCGGCCTGTGCGCAGCAGGCCCCCGCGGGGGCTCGTCCATTATTACAATGGAGGCACAAATTGGTGTGTTTAGGTTTCGGAGGAAACAATGCGGGCCAGTTGGAGGACACGTCGAAAGCAGCGCTCTGATGGCTGGTGCGGATTTTGGCCTCAGGGAAGAAAAGTAGCCATGTTGTTATTCAAAATAACGAAAAAACAAAAAAAACCAAAACAGGTTGTTTTGGACAGGAAGAAAGCTGATGTTTCAGACTTCTTTTTTTTTCATTAAAACAAACCCGTTTTGCAGGGTTCGTATCCTTTCTCAGCAGCGCAGCTCAAGGACAGTGTAGGCAGCAAGTTTGGACAAAATTAAAAAGCAGAATAGAAATATTTTTATACCTATGTCGTCTATTGCTCGCAAGTTTCCGAGTGTAATTGCCCATGAATTTCATCCAAAAAATCTTCAGCAGTGCAAATCTTACATTTGGTTCCTGGCTAGTGAAAACTGGGTGCAAGTGCAGAGGACACATGTCGCTGAAGGAGGCGTGGGACGCGCATCCCAGACAAAGGGGGACGTCCTGGTCATCGGCCAGCGTTTGGTTCTGTTTGGTATTGTCCAGGTGGCCAAACGTAGGACCGCCTGCCGACCACCTCTGCCCTGTGGTTTCATTTAATAAATTGTCTGGTCTCCTTAGTGCGTGCTGCTAGCAAAGACGCACAGCCTCTGCCTTCACGGAACGAAGGTGAAATTAACACACCTGCCCCCCAAGAATAAGTCTGTGACCCCCAGGGCTGGTGGCTTTAAAGGTCAGGGAACGGCAGGCTCACGTGACTACAGCTGCCTCTGGAACGATAAGGTGCGTGTGAGGGGAGGTGGAGGGAACTGTCACGGCTCACGGAGGCCTGGTTCTACGGCGATCGACCGGAAGTGGGCTCCACAGACTGAGATTTCCTCCCACAGGTTGGGGACGCAGGCTCTAGCATCGCACAGACCTGCACGTGAGCCCTGGCTCCATCACACACAACCCTGCCGCTTCGCGGATGTTACTTTACTTCTCAGCTCTCACGGTTGACACGAGCATCCCCACAGTGCTCCGAGCCTCAGGTCCGGCGGGAATATTCGTGGGAAGCGTTCGGCGCCCGCACATGCCAGCTGTGACAGCCGTGGTCCCCTCACATTCCACGCGGCCGTGCAGCGTAACTCCAGCTTTGCCCACGTGACCGCGTGGTGTCTCTGCACCGACAGCCCACGGCCCTCCCACGTCTTCCTCGGCGTCTGCAGCAGCGCCGTCCAGTAGAAATGTGACGTCCGACTTTAAATATTTTATGAACCACTTTAGGAAGAAACAATAAGCAGGCGAAATTAATTTTGATATCTTATTTTATTTAACTCGTTTCAACATGGAATCAGTGTCAAAAGCAATACCGAGCCAGCTCACGTGTTTTCCATCTGAAGTCTCTGAAGTCTGTGCTCACCCTCGCCCTGTGCTCCAAGGAACAAAATCGTCGGCCTCACGTGTCTATAACTTTGTCATCATTTACGACTGGTTGAGCACAAACGTCCCAAGGCGGAAAACAAAGACATACCTGGGGAAAGGCTGTATCTATTAAACGGACTGGCAGATTTTTTAAACACCGGACTTTTAAGGCTGCTGGTGAAGCTTTAAGGGGGAGGATATGCTTGTGAAGTAAAAATACATCATATGAAGTAATGCCAAAATTTAGCTCCTCTGCCTCAGCTGAAATAAAAGCTCATGTGATGCTCTACCATTTGTATTATCAAAGTTAAGTTTATCAAAGTTAAATGAACACGAAGTTTCGGGATAAACTTTCAGCAGACGGGGAGCTTTTCTTTATATAAAAAGATGCCGTTTGATTTATATGCAAGAGAATCTTTCCGTGGGAACGCGTTGCTTCCCGTTTTACCTCCGTCTGTGAGATGCCGTGCGCTGTGTTGGAAGCGCCCGCCGCCCTCATGGGCGAAGCTGAGCTTCATGACGTTAAACAGGAGGACAGGAGGGTGAGGCTTCCTTCTCCAAACCTCGGAACGAAATGCCTTCGACTCGTCACTGTCCTGTCCAGTCTTCTTTGAAATGACGTTTGCACCCCTAGCAGTGGGTGCTTCTTAGACCATTAAACCGAGTTTGATTTCTACATGGGGTTGACTGTCTTTGACTTAAAAAGGGCACTCACTTATGACAACTTCATCAGTGCTCTGAATTCACCATCCTGGTCGACTAACCCCCTGGGTCCGTCAGTACAATTTTGTCTTTTAGTTTGTAAGTTCAGCATCGGAATCAACCACTTCACCATATTGCTGATTTTAAAAGGCATGCCTGTGATAGTGTTAGAACGCAAAATTAAAATCCGGAAGCAAGTACCAGCTTACATACTCGGTGTGACTTTCTACATGATAAAGGTTTGGCTCAGATGTCCTGCATTGTGTGGCTGAATAGACACGTATGTTCTTGCCATTTAGTACAGACTGGGGCCACTGAAGGGTCAGAGATGAAATCGGATTCCGTCGCTTATTTTTCTTGCCTCCCCAAAGGTGAAGCATCCAAGAAATAATACATTCGAGCTATAAGCTCCCACCGATGACCCCATAAACAACTTCATTGCTCCCGAAAGGGGCATTCGTAATTGTTCCTGAAGTAGCTTCTGGAATTAAGTAACGTGTCTGATGTGAGAAAGGAAATGTGAGATCTACAATGAGGGTCAAAACTAAAGGATCGCGCCGCACTGTTATTTTGTTTACTTTTATTAATTACGAACACGTTTCACTGCATAAAGGCGTTTTGTAGTTGGAGCTTTTATCTGAGATGTATATATTTATATCCATATCACTATATATTTATGTATGTATTCATATCTGTGTATATATATATACATATAATATTTTATCTATTCTTCATCCTCCAAAAGGCAAGACAATACCACTAACATTCTTTTAAGAATATCCTACAATTTTAAATGGAGTCAACTTAGAAATAAAGCTATCCCCCCAAAAAAGTAAAATATACACTTGCCTTTATTAAAAGTGAAAAATAAGGCGTTTGAGTGAGCACTCTGTCCTACCTTTGGGGAGACGGCTGCTCCAGCAGTGACCTGGTTCCTGTGCTCTTACTGGGGCTTCCGCCTCATTTTGTCTTGTGACTGGGTCGCTTCAAGTGAGGTTCAAGTTGTGGGCTAAATGCCAGTTGAGACAGGAAGTCTTCTAGTCTCAGATTTTAGTGATTCTCGTCTTCCATCATCGAGAAGTACGAAAGGCGCATACCTCGCGGCTCTCTGCTGGCTCAGGGTCTGATGCGGACGATGCGTGCTCGTCAGCGAGGCCTCGCCTCGTGGGAGGGGCATCGTGATTGTGCGTGTGCAGCACCTGGGGGATGTTTTCACATCCTGGGCGTGTGTTTCCTACCTGACGCCCTAAGGTTTTCAACCCACAGGTCATTGGGAACAAATAGCAGAGTCGTGAAGTTCTGAACTTTTGGGATTTCCAAGTTTACTCTGCAGGATAGTCAGGAAGTCAGATCATGTCCTTGTGCATCTCACGCGGTCCATCGTGTGTGAGTTACACCAAACATAACACGCCGCTGGGGAACACTGTGTAATATACAAGCCCTGTTCTTTTCGTGGTCGGGACTGTCAGCGTGGCCAGCGAGAGCGTTCAGAGTTAGCTCTTCCTCTGATCAGTTATTTCTAAATGCCGCTGTGGGGAAATACATGCGGAACTAGTCTTTTGGGTTTGTATCGAGACGAACGCTTTTCTAATTCCCTTTGCTGTGACCATCGCCTCTCTCCTGGGACAGGGTGGCCTAAAGGAATGTTAGGCATAAGAGAAGGCATGAAGGGGGATTGTCCCGGGGTTGGGCTGGGGGGTGGGGGGCATGTGGAGGGGTGAAGAGGGACGAGAGAGTGAGCTTCAGGCAGACCAGCAGTGTGCGTCAAACTTGGTGTGACTCTCCATCACCCAGGGACCAAGTGAAAGGGTCCCGTCTAGGGACTCGACGCACCTCGCCAAGAGGCCGGATTTCCTGGGACTCGCGCTGGAACTGAGCAGCTGCATTTGCCCAGCATCCCAGGACGGGGGGCCCCCCGAGAAAGTGGGCTGGAGGGACAGGAGGTCTCCTGGTTCCCACCCCCTGGTTCTGTGTCACGGAAGCAGACGCCCAGAACCGATCGCTGGTTTTGTGACAGCCACGTTTGTTGAGGCCCCTTTGCTGGCATGTGAACCTCCCAGATGGGACTTCCCTGTTGAGGCTCCGTAGCCTCGTCCGCCCCGTGATTTCGGTGCCGGAGCAGGTTGGGGTAAGAAGGAAAGCAAACTTTCTTCCTTGTGGTCCTTAAAAATATATAAATCATGTAACGGACACAGCGTTTCTGTTTGGGATGATGAAAACGTTCCAGAAACGGGTGGTGGTGATGTTCGCCCAGCAGTGCGACCTAACGCCTCTGAATTTTACTCGAAAGGGTGGTTGGAAGGTAAATTTTACGTTATGTGCATTATACCGCTCTGTATATATAACAGCACCGAAAGCTTTGTTTGCTCTCTGACTGCTCCTTTTGAGTTTTTTTCCGTGCTCCATGAGCGTGAGTCCCCGTGAGGACTTGGAGGAAGCAAGCATCCGCAAAGACGAACTGCTCGTCGATTCAGAAAAAAATGACTTCTTTGCAGTTCACTTTCTTTCAGTTCTAGGAAAGATCTGTTTGCTTCGGTGTCTTTAAAGAAATAGAAACGAATAGGATAGCAGCGCAGGCGTTAACCTGGACACCTCTCCGTCTTTCCTTGAAACCTGAAAGCGCAGTTTCTGGGATGGATCGGGCAGAGTCACTTCTTTCCTGCCGTGTCGTCCTGGGGTCAGCCGCTTGCTTCTGTAATGCGTGTAACGTCCCGCATGGAATATTGGTCCTAAAGTGGCACGTGCAAAGGATGGTGGATGAGTTTGGGAGGAGAGTCTCGCTGAAGTTATTGCACAGTGGGGTGCCCGTGTTCCGGTCGGGTTAAGGGCAAGGTCACAAGCGTCGAGCGTGCAGGGGCTTCCTGGTTGGCCTTGAGAAACTGCAGGGAACGTAACCTGTGGCGTGCACTCAACCGGCGTTCATGAAGCCATCACGTCGCAGGGGTGTCCTGGTCCTGTAAAGTGGGCATTCGGATTAGGGCACATTACTCTCTTGAAATGTTAAGGCCATTGGAGAGAATTCTAAGAGAAGTTCCCTTGGGGTACTTGACACTAAAGATAAAATGCTCATCCAACAAATGGATTCGAAAAATCTCAGATGCCCATGGGGCGTGAAGGACCCTTCAAGGCATTAACGAACAGCATCGGGAAGTCAAAGCGAATGAAGAACTGTTCATGGAAGGGAAGGGGTGGCGGTGATGGTTTAAGGTAAATTTTCTAAAGATTGGGGGTGATTTCTTCTTCCGGCTCGAGACTGTGAGTCCCCTGCAGTGGCAGGAAGACTCTCGTTGCTATGGTATCTGCACACCGCTCCTGGCGGCGCCTGTCACAGCTGTAACTGGTCACTTGGAAAGGGCATTGGCATGCGTTTCGACTGGGAAAGCTGGATTGTTTTGACATGTGCTGTATTTTCAAAATTAAATTGTTTACTTCATGCAAGCGACTCTACCCAAAACGGACACATTAAGTGAACAAAATAGCACTTGTGTGTTAATTGTCTTAAGGGTGGGAAGGGTTAATTGTCTATGTCCCAGAGGTTCCGTCTCTCCTGGGAGCAAGGAGAGGTCCCTTTGTTCCTTAACAAGCTCTTAATCTTCATTTCTTGCTTTAATTTTTTTTTTTTTTGGTTCCTTTTTTGTTTCCAGCTGCCAAAGCCCTCGGTCACGGGTCTAATTTTAGCATCCACATATGGACAAGATGCCGCTCTCGCCACATTTAAAAGGTTTTCCCATTGGATGATAGGCTGAAGTTATGCTATTTTTTGAGAGGGGGAAAAAAAAAAAACCATGGTCAGGCCCTGGCTACCAAAAATATCAAGGTTATGAATATTGATAAGGTTCTGAAATTGGCACAGTTTTAATAATGCATTTCCTTTCTGGATCCTGCGTCTAGTTCCCAGCTAGCATGTCCATCAGCCTCTGCGGGCTGGCCAGGCGCGAGGCCGGGAGTCCGTGCATGCGGATCCGAGTGCTCTGGACGCCACCAGCCCGCTTCCCAGCTTCCCCAGCATGCGTTACGGCGAGGTCAGAGCGCAGTCGACTGCTGCGTGGGAGAAGCTTTTTCACGTCGTATCGGGAGAGTCCTTTCCATTGTAGAATGGACTCGTGTCATGCCCTGACCGTCCTACTTTCTCGTTTGCGCGACCCTACCGGCCACTTCATGTCTCTGAGCCACTGTCTCCTCAAATGTGCTTGGTGATATCTGACCGGCGATGATAATATAAAATAATACGGGTAAATGTCTGGGTAGAATGACTGCTGGATGGTAGCGTTGCAGCTAATCTAACTGCCACCGTCGCCATCATCATCATCAGAATTGCTTGAGAAATAAACCTTGTGCACAGGACAGAACTGTGCTTTTTATAGCAGAATAGAGTTATCTCTTTTGATCAAGACCAGATATGACAGAGACAGACCTGAACTTGGCCTTGCACTGTCCTGCGCCCGTCGCATGCAGAGACTGTGCCTGCCGATGAAGGCGCTGCCTTTAAAACCTGCTGGGCAGGCAGCACCCACGCACCAGCCCTGTACTCCTCGGGAGAGCTTGATTCCATAGGTATCACTTTGCATGTCTTACAGATGAGGGGTCTGAAGCCCAAAATGACCTTGGCTACTCCGTGGATGGGGACAGAGCCACACCCAGACCCAGTCTCTGCCGACACCCCGTCCGCTTTGCTGTTGTTTGTCACCTGAGCCCCTCCCTTCTTAAGGAGCTGGAGCCCAACGAGCTCTGTAAATAAGACAAGTTGGCATTTTATATTTCTAATAAGATGAAATTAATCAAAAAGGCATATTGAGAATAAAGAAATAGATCATTTGATTCCGGATTTTGTTTTGTTTTGTTTTGTGTTCATTTGGATCCTCTCTGAAGACCACACGGGGAATTCACGGCGGTTTTCTGGGAACTTGCCGAACCCCGTGAAATTGCGTGTTTTGTGTTATCAGTGTTATTAGTGTGTTTCCAGGGCAGGGGGCATATAGGATTCTATGCTGCGTGCAGCTCGTTAGAGCAGGTCACTGGGGGGTCACCTGCAGGATGGGGTTAGGACAGTCAAGAAATGCAGCTTTTACGGTGGGCTCTTTCTGCAGAGAGGTGTCTGTCGTTCAGAAATGCGCCAGGCTGCAGACCATTCGTGTTAAACCCTGCGTTCTCTCCGCCTGACTGGCAGGCTCTGGTCGGGTGGCTCACAGTCCCCACGTCAGCGGCGACCTTGGCAGGCTCTCTCCTGTCTGCCCTCACGGCGCCTTGGCCGTTAGTTCCCACGCATCTCCACGCAGGGTCTAATGACGTCTGGGTCGACTGCAGCAATGACGTCAGTGTTGAAAGCAGGGTGCAGTGGGCAGGCGATGGACCATAGTCTCTCTTTTTCCTAAAATTTTTATAAATTTTAGGAAATTTTTCCTAAAATTTTATAATTTTTATAAAATTTTCCTGGAAATGCCTTTCCCATGTCAGAATGTCCTGGTAGCTCCTTGGTTAACACTGGCTCACGCGGCGATGTCTAGCTTCAAGGAGTCCGGGCACAGACGTGTGGCAGAGAGGAGAAAGGTGGCCGTAACTGGCTAAGCCCCTGGAGCTCCCCGCCGGGGCCGAGTCACAGCGAAGGGCAGGCTGGCGTCCGCCAACCAACTGCCCGTGTCTCTCTTTCCGGCGACGGTTTTCCACCAATCCTAAAAAAAATTACCTAAGTTTTACTTTTTTATTAAATTGAGAAATACCTTCCCAAGTAACACATTTCTAAGACAGTCCAGCTGTCACATAATAATCATTTACTTAGTTCTTTGCTTCTTAAAGGTAGTAATTACTTCTGATATTCTGCTTTTAAAGTTGGAGCTCTTCAGACCAAGAGGGAGGAGAGATTTTGTGCAGTAGTGACAAGGTCAGGGAAAGGCCGCAGGTGGCCCTCTGCCGTCCTGCGAGGTGCTGCGTCTGTAGCTGACCACAGTGCCCGCTTTCTTACTCGATCTTCTCCCGAGTTCATGGACTTGGCATTCTTCACGGTCCAGACATTTTAGAATGGCTTGGAACAGGGACGGTGTACCAGGTAATTCTCAGCAGCCCCTTCCTGCCTCACGTAGCCTTGTCACTCAGAGGAACGTTCCAACTCTGGGTCAGGCTACAGCCCCACCCGGGGACTCGTGAGAAGACACGATCTGCTCTTTGGAGCTGATGTTCGTTTTCCAACCCGTTTTTTCCGGTTAGTCTGTGAAGGGCAGAGGGACATTCTGAGCGAACACACAGCACCACCTTCCGATCTCCTCACCCATCGTGTCGTATCTCTTGGTCGGTGGCCCCCGCTAGAAAAATCAAACGTTTGAATTCCTGACCCCTCTGAGAATCTCCTTCCTCGTATCTTTGTGAAAATAATGAAGCACATCCTCCCCGTGCGGTTCACTCATCCGAGGTCTGCTGATCCACCTGCTGGAAGGAAGTCCACGGGCGTCTTCGTGTTCACATGCGAGGTGATATTTTTGACTGACGATCTCTGCAGGGAACGTTTCGTATGGCCACTCGCTCGTGTAAGTGCATAGCGCGGGGGCGACGCGCCCTTCCGAGGCGCTAGGAAACGTCTCGGCGTCAGCTGTGCGCTGCTTTCAGGGAGCGCGGGCACCGGGGGTCCCTCCCTTTCCGGCGCCGGCTTCTCCCCGTCGGTCCGTCGTGCCGCTCAGTCCTCTTCTGCGTCCGTCTTCTGTCCCGCCATGGCCCCCACCCCGAGTAGGTCGCAGGTGCTCCCGCTGGCTGCCCATTCGGCCTCGATGGCGTCACCTCCTCCAGGTCTTCTAGCACCTCGAGAGCCCGGCAGACATCGTGGCCTCGTCGCATCTTTCTCCCGGTTGTCTTCTGACAGCTTCACCCTTAAGAAAAAGGCTGCTTCTTGCCCACTTGAGCTTGCGACAAACGCACACCTGCTCTGCCTCTCTTTGGGGGAATTGAGCCCGTTGCCATGCACACCCATTCGCACAGCCTCCCGAGGAGAACGTGGCAAGTTTAATCGGCGAATCGGCGCACAGGTAAGTACGAGGCACCTGATCATGTGCCAGGTTCGGGGCTGGATGCTTTGAGACGTGCAAAGAACGTAGAGCACAGTCTTCGCCCTCGAGGCACTGTCGCTTGGGCAGGAGACAGGCTGGCATGCGCCGCTGTGAATGTCGGCCTGCCCGCAGGATCTCCACACGCTGTTGGTGGACTTCAGTTTGGTCGAATGATGGTGGCGCCAGAAACAGGATCTGTGGGCGTTGGAGATTGACGCAGACCATCCTGAGCCAAAGACCGACACGTCCCCGGTCGTTGGACTCCAGAGAGGTTGCCTTGTCCCTTCCTCTCAGAGATGAGTAAAAGGACGTCCCAGACTCGGTCCCAGGGAGTAATGTGAGTTTTCAAGGAAGTGCACGTTTGTTATCGACAGAATGCAGTTTTTCGGGAATGAGTGGAAACGAAATCCTAAGGGAGGAAATGGGGGAGGCGGAGAATGCAGGGTGTACGGGGAGGAAAGGGATCTGCCAGTCTCGAGGGGCGAGGGGAGGGCGGAGGGCTCGCCCTTGCTTCCCACCCTCCCGCTCGACGTGCCTTGAAACGATGTCACACTCTAGAGTGAGAGGAATATTTTTAATTCTTACAACTGAGTGACATCTGTATTCTTTTTAATGAGGAGACATTAGCATTTCCCTTCTGAAACGCTTAATTCGAGGAACATTGTTCATCGAGTCTTGCGGTTGGTCCTCCGCAAAGGTTACACTTGTAAGTCCCCTGGCTTTGCTGGATGGGAGGCCGTCTGTCCCTCCAGAGGTGTATCGCACAGTGTTCCCAAACGAGGTGGTGATGGCACGCGCCAGCCTGGCCCGTGAAGAAGTCTCAGCCGGGCGCTCTGAGCATCACCGGGTCTTGGTGTCAGAACCGCGCGCCCGTGAGCTCTTTGTTCCCCTCACCTGCATCTCGGGTCACAGTCCGGCCTTCCACCTACGGACGCTTTTAAATGCCTCGCTCCGGGCAAAGCCGGATGCAGTTCACATTCGAAAGTCCAGTTAAAACACTCAGATGTGACGACGCAATAAGCTTTGAATAATTCCGACGCCAGAATGTTAACAGATGCGAGATATTTCTTTAGCTGCTTGCAATTTGAATCAAGGAAAGAATCTCGATTTTGAAAGCTTCTCCTCAACTCTACGGCAGATAAATTAAGGGCACAAATACTCAAATGGTAGATGATATTATTTTGGAACCGGTGGAGTGTGATAAAGGCAATTTAAACTAGATGACGACTAGATTAAAACTAGATTACCATTTGAGAAGATGTTGAAAAAGAAAGAACAGAGCACGTAGGGATTCTGACAATGAAAGCAATAAATAGAATAGAGATGAAGAGTTTAAACACAGTTATCACGACTTAAGGAAAAAAAAGGGGAAAAATGCAGAATTTGTACAAAAACCTTACCTACCACCAAGGGAAGACTTTGACAGCAAGGTGTGCTTTGTAATTTTTGGTTTCCGATGCTTCTGAGATTCATTATAGAGCACGACGTCACTTACAGCCACACGTAAGAATGCGCAGCAGGACCTGTGTGTCTGCGGGCAGCGTAGCGACATTTCGCCGTATCAAATTACCCACCGTTGGAGTCATAGAGACCCAGCTACAGTCCAAATTGAGACTGAGTGAAGAGACATGGCACGCGATATTATTTTTCGATGACAAATATTTTTTGGAGAAAAACTTATCTTTGATCCAAGCATCGGGTAATAAAAAGAAGTATCTTTGGAATTGTGCTCCTGGGATCACAGGGAGCGCGTCACCCGGTCATCTCCCCGTCCTCGTCTCATGGGCGAGAGACGGGCCCTCGGCAGGTAAGCGTCTCAACGAGCCACCTGCCCCGTGAGCGGCCGTCAGCATCAGCGAGGGCAGGGTGCTCCTCTCAGCCTCTGCGCTTGCTGAGGCCCCGTCCCCACCAAAGGCGCCACTGGCCTCGCTGGCCACACTGGGGCGCGGGCATCGCCTCTGAGCATGACACGGGGTGCCCGAGTCCTGCGCACCCCTCCTCCTTCCGTCAGAGGCTGGGCTGCCGCTGCTCGGTTCCTCTCTGGTGGCGCTCCCCGGTCACGCCCCGGCCTGTCTGTCCCGACGCGGCGTGCCGGCCCCCTCCAGCCGGCTCCCAGTTCCCCTGTCAACAGGGCAGCCTTGATCGTGACGTGGCCACACCTTCCGTGGCCGCGGGTTGGCCTGTAACGCGGGGCTCACGTCCCCACGCAGCCTGGCCTCTGACCTTCCTCTTCCCTGCCCCACACCCTCTGCTGCAGCCACAGAGAACTGAGCCAGCCCAAAGCTGCGCTCTGCCGTGATGTCGCCACTAGCCAGCCACCTGTGACAACCTACATTAAAACGAGTTACAACCATTAAACAACGCCATTCAGGTTTCAGTTGCTAAGTCACACTAGCCTTATTCCAAAGGCTCAGTGGTCCCTTGGGGTGGGTGGCGGCTGTATCGGACGACATAGAGTCTAGAGAGAACATCTCCATCATGGCAGAAGGTTCGGGCGGGCAGCGAGGCGGTGGAGGTCGCGGCCTTTCCTTGCCTTGGGTTCTTCTCACAAGCCAGGAGGTGACCGAGGGCATCGCCCCGTGCTCCCACCCCTCGTTCCTGCTGTGGTCTCAGCGGCCGCCATGTCCTCCCCTGTCCCTTCCCCACTTGGCGGCCTGGGGTAGGCCCCCTTTCTGGGCTGTACACTGGGCTTCCCTTGCACAGCGTCCCATCCCACGTGTCACGGCTGCGTGGTTATTCACCCTGTCCCCCACCAGACGCCACCCACTTTGGGGTCACGCAGCCCACAGCCTGGCCCGTTGTGGGCACTCGGAACCATTTGTGTTATTAAATGGATTAATTAAAATGCTGATTTCGTTTGAACTAGAGATGGCAGACCTCATAGAATATGTATCTATATGTGTAATTTTCCATGAATTGAAGCCTTTAAAAACATGTTGACTTCTATTATGAAACCAAAATCGATTTCCTCAAACGTCGGCTTCGAGACGATCACCCTCAAGGATCCATTAGTTACGTTAAAAATATTTAACCCTGGACCACACGGCGATGGCGATGATGGGGAGGGTGGACCCTTGTCATCATCACAGCAGCAGATCCGAGGGGACGTTTCCACCAGCCTGCCTTATACGGAGCCGCACTGGAATCCTACAGTCGTGTGTCATTAGAACAAATCAACCTTTCTCATTTTTCTACGTGGCCTTCTAACCCTTGGGTATGTGAATACACAACTTCACAGTTGCCTCCGTAGCTGAGATAGTCCCTATTTTTAGCTGTAACATTAATATTTCATCATAGGTATCCAGCGTAATTGTTTTTAATGACTGCACAGTAATCTATCCAGTAATGACAGTGTGATTTAGTTTCAAATTTCAAAGCCTCCTCTTACATTTTGGACGGTTAGGTCGTTTTCAGTGTTTTCTATTTTAAATAGCATCACAGTGAATATGTTCATGTAAGCAGTTTTTTCTTGTTGAGAGAGAGAGTTTTTACCGTAGGCTAAATTAAGCATAAAAATTTGTAGAGTTTATGGTATTTGAAACATTTTGCCAAGTATTTCTCCACGAGCTTGGGGGTATCGTCGTTTTAAATTCTTTGGTTAATTTCACAGGTACAAAATGGACAGAATGGATTTTTAAATGGAATATATGGTTAGAAGTATTTTGTTGTTGTTGTTGTTGAAACACTATGGCGTTCTTCTAGATAAGCACCACAATGCTCAGAAAGAAGCGAGTTCAGAAAATGAAAAGCATGGTGTGGTTGCACCGTGCAGTGGGGAGCACGTCTGCTCTCCACGCAGAAGGTCCTGGGTTCGCGCCCCAGGGCAGCCACGGTCCACGGTCTACGGCCACGCCGCCCTGAACAAGGCCAATGTCTGATCTCGGAAGCTAAGCAGGGTGGGGCCTGGTTAGTACTTGGAGGGGAGACCACCTAGGAAGACCAGGAGCTGAAGGCATAAATAATAATAAAAAAAAAAAAGATTCCATTTGTTTAACTTCTTTCAATCAGTAACCTCTCGTACAGCGAAGCTCGTTTCCGCCCCTTTATAAACTCGCGTTCTTGGGTGCTCTTTCTCCAGAGCGTGAAGGCATGAGCCTTGTGTCACTTCATTCTACCTGAGACAGGATCTGGCGAGCTCGAGGGCCCCAGCGGAGCGCGTGCTCACAGGTCAGCACTGATCGAAGCTACAGACCGCTTCCCGCTCTAGAGGCATTTTTTTATCTTGTAACACGGCACGTGACGGTGCACAGGTGTTTAGAACCTTCCCAGGTAGTCGCGCCAGTCGGCCGTGTCTGTGCTTTTTTTATTGATATCGACTTTTGTTTGCTTGTTTAGCTGCTATAAGTAAAGCTATTTGTGGTTCAGGATATGCTTCTCTGCCTCACGATAACGATAATCACATAAAAGTCGCAATAATGGTAATACCCGACTTTATCGAGTATTTATCATGTGCTGAGTACCACTGAGTATTAACGGCCTGAGCATCTGGGTTTACTCCAAGCACGTCACACAAAATGAATGTCCCTTTGTGCTCGTGACGGGTACAGGAGAGGACTGCTTCAGGACAGGACGGCTGTCATTCAGCGAGACGTGGGGCAGCGGTGTCAATGGCGTCTTGTGGAAGTCGTGGATACAAGGGAGTCGCCGAGCTGACTCTGTGGGCAAGGGCTTTCTCAAAAGGCGTGACGATTCCCGTGACATCGGAGGCAGGCAGCTTGAGTACATCGGCGTGGAGTCAGCACGTCTGGGTTCAGAGTTTGGGCTTTTCCACGGCACACTTAGTCTTTGAACAAACTGCTTAGCTTCTGCAAGCCTCAGGCCCTTCATCTCTGCTGTAGGGGCACCGGTGTGTGGCAGCTACCTCGACAGTGGCTGTAAGTGATCAAATAGGGCAGCGTACATACAACGATTGTGTGTGGTGTCTGTTCGGGGCACAGTACTCAGCAACACGAAAAGCCCGTGCTTTCCAGACCCGGATTTGTGGGGCTTCGGAAAGCACTCAAAGTTCAAGAACACCCAGTGCATTTCGTCGTCTGTGTTTCAGAATTTCACTGGTAACGACTTGAAATATTAAAAAAAAAAAAGACTAGATCCATTTGCGCAGCATGCAAGTTAAGATGGCTAATGCATCTACCACGTGGGGAATGTCAGAAGCCTTCTGCTAAGTCAAGGGACTCGCATGTGAGAATCCACACATGTGATACGTGTAGAAACGGCCAAGCCCCAGAGACAGAGACGAATGGCTGCCTGGGTGGAGGCGGGCACGGGGTTGACTGCAGATGGGCACACAGATCCCTCTGGGGGCGGGAGGGTGGAGATGTCCCCAAATTAGATTGTGGTGATGATCGTGCAGTCGTATAGACGTGCTAGACATCACTGCATGCTTAACACAGGTAAAGTCTATGTCATGTAAGTTATTTATAAACTATTTTATTAAAGAATAATGTTACGCAATATTGTGTTCATGTCAGGTGTGCAACATAGTGTTTTGATATTCATAGTACGCGACTGTCACCGTGCGGTCGTTACAGCGTTATTGACCATATCCCCGTGCCGTGCGCGACGTCCCCATGGCTTCACTGTGTCCTAACTCGAGGTTCGTCTCTCTTATTCTCCTTCCCCTTTTTGTCCACCCCTCCACCCACCTCTGCTCTGGCGACCTTCAGTTCTTCGCATCTGCGGTCAGTTTCTGTTTCGTTGTATTGATTTGTTTGTTTGGTGTTTTTAAATTCCACGAATAGGTAAAATCGTATGGTATTTGTCTTTCTCTATTTGACTTATTTCACTTAGCATAATACCCTCTGAGGTCACCCATGTCACAAATAGCAAGATTTCACTCCTTTTTATGGCTGAGTAGTTTTTGGCTGGATATATGTACCGCCTCTTCTTTATCTGTTCACTTCTCGGTGGACACCTCGGCTGCTTCCATATCTCGGATATTGTAAATAACGCTGCCGTGAACACACTGTCTTTTCAAATTAGTGTTTCTCTTTTCTTTGCATAAATACCCAGAAGTGGAATTGCTGGGTCATATGACAGAAGTAAATAAATGGGACTACATCAAACTAAAAAGTTTCTGCGCGGCAAAGCAAACCACCGACAAAACAAAAGTCGGCCTACTCAATGGGAGAAGATATTCGCAAAGGAATTATAAAGGACTATCCAAAATATATACGGAACTCATACCATTCGACATAAAAAAAAATCTGATTGCAAATGGGCAGAGGACGTGAATGGACATTTCTCCAAAGAAGACATACAGGTGGCCAACGCATACGAAAAGACACTCAACGTCACTAATCATCAGAGAAATGCAAGTCAGAACCCCAATGAGGTATCACCTCACACGTGTCGGAACGGCCACCATCCATGAACTCACAATGACAGGTGTTGGCGAGGACGCGGAGAAAAGGGCACCCTCGTGCACCGTCAGTGGCAGCGGAAATTGGTGCAGCCGCTGTGGAAAAGTCTGGAAGTTCCTCAAAAAAATTAAAAATACGCTGTGTATATTACACCTCAATGAACTATTAAAAAAAGAAACGTACAAATAATGTTTAGCATAGGCAATGATCGGTAATGTCTTTATTTGTTTTTATTATTTTTGTGAGTCTTTGTTCATCTTGCTTAATCTTTACTATCCATCTTGTTACTTAAAGTGAGAGGTGTTTGGGACGTGCCACAGGACCCTGTATCGAGCTGGGTTTCATCAACATTTTATCAGGTTCTTTTGGATGAAGATATACTTTCAAATTTGTGACTCACACAGCTGGGAGCAATAACTAATAGAATAGGACCCAGAACCCAGATTTGGAAGCGTTTTGACAGCTTGAAAGAAGGGCTGGTACCAATAGGATGAAATTGAGCAAAAATAAATGTGACGTCTGGCATAGGCTGGCTTCCTCGTGCAGGCAAAGGAGGGACACGCAGCTGGCTTCTAAAGTAGTGATTACCCTTATTAAAAATATGCTCGCCTGCCGAGAAGGGCGTCCCAGAAAACCCAGGAGGAGGTCCAGGCCCAAAACAGAGGCTTTGGCTATAAATGGTACATCAGGAATTCGGTCGATGCCAGCAGAGTGGCCATCTGGATGTTTCATGCTTTGTGTTCGCATGATAATCATAAGAATTATTACTTTTATTATATTTATAACGATATTAGATATATAAGTCTAAAATTCATGCTTACAATCTCTTAAGCTCTGTGATAAGTGCTTTACATACATTATCCCAGTTAATCCCTGTAGCAAACCCACAAACAGAATATTTTTGGCCCGTTTTGTGTGTGGGCGCGAGTCTCCTGCGCCTGTCAGACAGCGAGTGAGAGGCAGACCCAGTTCCGAAGCCGGCAGTTCAGGCCTCGCGTTTTCCACACTTACGCTCTGTGACCTACCTTCCGAAGTCCTTAGACTTCTTAAAACCCAGTAGAGCAAATTTAGAATTTAGTTCTTAAAACCCAGTAGAGCAAAAATGCACAGAGCAGAGTGATGCCTGTGCCACCGTGGGGGGAGGGGACGCTGAGGATTTGACCAGCGCTGGGATGGGCATATTTTAGCTCTCATCCTCGGGCTGGCTGCTCTCCGTCCCTGGGTTCTAAGCTGCGCTCCATCTAAGGACCTGTGTGAAAACGCTGAGCTGTCACACGTGACGGCCATTCGGGCAAGAAGGCAGCGAGCTCAGTAGTAGTTTATTAAGCGGCGCTTAGTAGGCCAGAAAAAAACCGGGAGATTTTGCTGGCGCATATCATCCATTTTTAAATTGCTTTGAAATGATCTCCTGGGCATCGATAAACGGATTATCAACAGTCAGATGCTTCCAGAAAATACTCTACCTTGAAGTACACTTCCGGATCCTGTTTCCTGTTTTATCTCCCACTATCTGAACGGGGGAAATCAAGTCACCCTGTGTTTAAATGGAACGGAAGACGCGTTGGCTTGAAAGCCTCTCGTTTTCAGGAAGAAGCGAAGCACGTTAGCACGAAGTCACAGAAGCCCATACTCGATGCGTTCTCATTTCGGGGGGCCATGAGCACAGGAGGCACAAGTTAGTCTGAGGCACAAGGTTGATCTGAAGGTCAAGGGGTGAGACACCCACCTCCCAGCCCTCATTGCAGAGTGTATTCGTGCCATAAAAGTCACTCTCAAAGCAAGTCATTAAAATAATGAATGAAAAATTAAGTTCCCCGAGAGAAGTCAATTCTCATCTAGCACCGAGTTCTCTTTGATGATGCAGTTTGACTCCCGAAAACCCTGATCGCAGCTTTTTCGAGAGGCTCTGTTTCTTGCTCCTCCGTGCCCAGGCGAGCCATCTGATCTCGGCGCCAGGTCCGCCTTCTCCGCGACGCCTCTCTCCTCGTCCCGTCTCACTGCACCCCTGGCCCCTCCCTCCTTTCCGTCGCTCTGCTCCTCTGGCAGCAGTGGAGCCCCGACCGTTGCAGGAATATTCGTTTTGTCTCCTTCAAAATATCCAGAAAGAACATAGATCTCCCTTTCCTGGTAGAAAAGTCAAAAACTAACATTCGAACAATTTCACCCACCATTGCCGTTTCCTTGGCCTTTTATCTTTTTGACCCAAGAAAACAAGTTCCTTTTAAGCCTTCTCTCCATTTAATTCAACAAGTCAACACTTTAAAAATTTTGGGTTGGCTCATTTCTGTGAAGAGGTGCTAACTCTAGGTAAAGTCCAAGGCACGCTTGTGCCCAGGATTTTAACGTGTGTCATGTGCTTGTAGAAATCCATTCGTGCTCGAACGGTGTTTTCCGTTTGTTTGTTTGTGTGTTTGTTTGTTGAGTAACAAGCAACTAGTGGCTTATTCTGAACAATCTGCCTCATGTGGTTTAGGGTGATTTGGGTTGGCATTAAAGCTTTCTTGCTGCGTAATGGACGTTCGTAGAATGAGGAAATATTATTTCCAAAATTCCGCCATGAGTCGCGTAGCCTTTGATGGCGGTAGCTGTCAGTGCTGCTGGGTTGTCACCTCTAAATTTTTAACCTGTAGAAGATGATGCTCAAAGCGACCGCTATCAAGACTCCCATCTGGGGCTGGAATTTCAACAAAGTCCTTTTCCCTTTGACATTCCAGTCCCACCTTCTGTTACTCTAGCTCGTTAACCGGCGCACCTGATGGGCCAGTGAACACAATTCTGTTACTAGATAGCACCGCCTTTGGTACAAATGGCACGCGATGTGTACACTGTCTCTTTATCTAGGGGAGCTGTGGGTGGCTCGGGAACACTAGACAGGGATGCAAAGCTTTGAGCTTCCCTGGGGTGCGGTGACCTCTGGAGCTGAGCATCCCGTGTGGGGACGCTGGGCGTGATGCCCTGGGATGCTTAGAAGAGACTCCGGATCCTGTGGAACAGGAGCTTGTAGATCAGCTGGTGCCCACTGTGGCTTTGTCTCCTCACACCCGAGCTGTCACCCGGGGAGGAAGTCATCCCAGCAGGCCCTGCATGAACTGCGAGGATGTCACAGAGGGAATTGCTGCTGGCCTACTGGCCGGCGGTGGTCCTGACATCTTACTGTGTTCCTCTATGTAGCCTGAAGTCACAGGTGGCCGATGATAGTCTTATGTGTCCGAGTGTTTAGTCGAACCTAAAAGGAAGCTCTGGTTGGTGTAAAACTTCTGATTGGAAATGATGATCGGATGAGGGATCCACAGAACCATTTGGAAAACTGCTGCTCTCTGCTATTATACCATTCTCGGGGTTCCACCTGCTGTGTTTCTCTTGGTGAACTTTCCAATATAAACATAGTTGTCGTTTATATAAGCATGCCATTTCTGAACCTGATTTCTTCCTCAGCTTATTCGTAAGTATGCTTACCTTATTCCAGTGCACTGACTTTTACAGGTATTTCCACTTCTTTGTGGTGTTGGTAGTGGGGGCAGTGGGAAGGATGCTGTTTAAACTTAACCTTAAAAAGTAGCAAGTAGGAAAATTAATCTTTGTAAAGGAGCTTACCTTTTCTTCCCTTCCTTCCTGCCATGCATCCATGCATGCATCCATCCATGCATGCATGCATCCACGCATCCATCCATGCATCATCTATCCACCTGTGTATCCATGCATGCATGCATGCATCCATCCATGCATACAACCATCTATGCATCCATCCATCTATGCTGCCATGCATCCGTGCATCCACACATCCATGCATCCATGCATCCATCCATACATCATCCATCTATCCATATCCATATTATCATTCATCTATGCATTCATACATTCATTCATCCACACATCATCTATCTTACCTTGCTCATTCATTCATCCATGCATGCATGCATGCATCTATTCATGCATCCAACCATTTACATGCATTCATCCATGCTTCATCTATCTATACAGCCATGTATCCATTCATCCATGCATTCTATTCATTCATGTATCATTTATTTACTTATATGTATCTATGTATCTTATTCATCCATGCATTCATTCATCTATACTCATCTATTCATGCATTACCTATTCACTCTGTTTGTCTATTCATTCATGTATTTCTCCACATTCAACTACTCTTATGTACTATCTATGCATTCATCTATCTATGTATCATTTCATTCACTTATAAGTATCTATGCATGTATGCATGGTCTATTCATCTATGTATCTATTCATTCCACATGTATTATTTGTACTATCATAGCCTATTCATCTATGCATGTATGTATGTATTCATTCATTCATGTATCTATGTATCTAATTCATTTATGTATCTATCTATGTATCCAATTACCTATGCATCTGTCTATGTATTCAATTATTTATGTATCCATTCATGCATCTATGCATTCAACTACCTATGTATCTATCCATTCATCTATCTATCTATGTATTCATGCATCCATGCATCCATCCATCTATCCATCCATGCATTCATCCATGCATCCATGCATCCATCCATCCATCCATCCATCCATGCATCCGCATCCATCCATCCATCCATCCATCCATGCCTCCATCTATCCATCCATCCATCTACTGCACCACAATTATTTGTTGCCTGGGGAGTTAGAGATGAATCTTTGTCTTTTGGAAGCCCACAGGCATACTAATTGTTGTCGGATAACATCAGCATTTTCAGCTACTCTTTACCATAGATGATTTCCTTCAGACTAAAATAAAATGTGAGTGTATCTGTGTATATTTATAATGCCAATAGATAAAAACACTTAAAAAATTGTTAGACTTTGATGACAGTTTTCCCTTTTCTCATACAGTAGGTTCTGTGACTTCAAGAAAGTTGAAAAGCCTTTGGGTAGATGTTGCATTGATATTGATCTCTCTCCTCCTATGTCTTTGTAATTTTAGGAATATATGAGAAACTGTCTTTTATACCATCCTCTCAGTTTTTAATCTACTAGGGGGTTTGCCACATACAGAGAGAGTTGGAAAGAAACTGTATCAGCGTTTGGCAGTAAATGAATTTTTGCAAAAACAAATGACATGTATCAGTAGTATTTGATCATGAAAATAAATTGATAAATTATGACTCAGTGAATTTTGAGGCCGCGCACTGAGAGTAGGCTCGGCACACCTGTGGGTCAGCACAGATTAAAAGACATTTCTCCTCTCTCCCCCTTTCCTTCTTCATATGTGCCTTGCCGATTGCCACCCCCAAAGCGATTGAACTCTCTATAATTATCCCTAATACAGATTTGCTTCCTCGGGCATTAGTTAAAGTGCAATTACTTATCCTTCAAGCAGAAGTTTGGTAATTGCCTGAGTTGTTTAGACGCAAAGGCTCAGCTCTCAACCATCTGAGTTCATTTTTGCGGGGAGAATGTACTAAAGCTCTGAACTTGGGGAGCTTGTGTGGTAGCACGGGACAGTGACTCAGTCATTTCCATGCATTAGTGCCCTGGCTTTCCCTTCAGCTGAAATGAAGGCTCGCCAGTGTGAAAAGCAACCAGCATAATGTTATTTAAATTGAATGTAGGCTCCACTTTTAATAATAGATAGTCTGGAATCATAGATAAAAAGGAATAATGAATAATACAGTAGGATCCGAATCCTTCGTCTTTGCTTGGCTCTGCAGAGACACGCCACTGGTTTCCACCACATCTGTCCCTGGCATCACGCCTTGCTTGCTCTTGCAAATTTTTGGTGGGTTTTTACGTTGAAATATTTTCCACATTAGCATGCATCGACTGTGTGTGTGTGTGTGTGTGTGTGTGTGTGTGTGTCTGAAATGTTGAAATGGGTCAGTTTAACAGACCATTTAGGGGCTTTTTGCCATTTTGAGAGGATGAGAAACGTGTTGAAAATGAATTCTGCCTTCTCAGCAAAAGACATTGGGTGTGTAAACCTTCTAGAATCATTATATCGAACCTGCTGGAAGTCACTGCCGTGATTAAGGTTGTTCTCGGGCCCCGCCAAGACCCAACGAAGCAGTGAAACGGGAGAGCAGCGTTCACCCAGGTTTCCTTACTGGAATGAAAGCGAGGGTGGGGGCCCAGGGAAGGGCGCCCATCCCCCGCCCCCACGGTTCACTCTCGCACCCCGGCCTCTTCTTCCCTGCTGGGTGCAACTCCCCATTTTCTGCAGCCGAAGTGAACGGAAGCGCAGAAGTTATTTCTTAGTCTCCGAAGTCACCCGTTGTCCAGGGCCCAGGGAGAGAAACGTCCCGTGTGCACAGTGGGACGTGCACGTGCCGACATGTGACTCCACGTGTGGAAAGCATGCAGCCCTGTCCGTCACCCCGAAGAAGGCCTTCTCTACGCCTGGCCAAGTCATAAAGCTAGAGGGTGCCTGTACCCAGATAAGCCACGTATTCAGCTGTTGGGGGAAATGATGGAACTTAATCTTTTTTTATATTTCCCGTCTCCTTCTCCTCCCTTCTAGCCTTCCACATTTGTTTTCTTCATTTTCTCAAAAAATACTAGGCGATATTCTCTAAGGAACAAGGAGTATTCTAAGAAATACTGATTTCAGCCACCTCGCCTAGTTGACTTCCGTTGTAGCAAGAACGTGTGTGTGTGTGTGTGTGTGTGTGCATGTGTGCGCATCTGGTGTGCGTGTGGAATACACCAACTGCTCTGCTGTGTCACCAGTTGGCAAATGGTGAACGGGGAACGTGGAAGGTACATCTGATCGATGACACTGCCCGAGGCGAAGGTTGCTGACACAGCAGGATTAGAACGATCTCGCCCAGGAGAGGACAAAGCCCTCCGCTAACAGCTGGGCAGACGAAAGCGTTCCCGACACTATTCACAGGAAAGAACGAGAGAGGATCAGCCTGAGCATCTGTACCATGGATGTTTTCTGAGGGGACTTCCTGCCTGTGGCAAGTTGTACTTCCTCTTGCGCCCCCATCAGCAGCCACCCCAGGGACCAAAGCCCACAGCCCTCTGCCTGTCTCGGGGCACGAACCCGTCACACCCACTCTCGCGTTTGCGTATACTTCTGGTGACCCGCTCGGCCACCTCCGGCCACGCTCAGCCACCTGTCTACGACATCAGGATGACGTTCTGATGATACAGTTGCATGGGTTTTCAGTGGTCTACCCAATTTCTTTTTCCTCCATAAGCCAAACTTTTAGGATAAAATTTTACAAAAAGCGGATTTTAGTGGTGGTGAAGTGCCCTGACTTTTCCTTGTCTGAAAAAGTCTCTCTCCGATTCTTCATGCTAACCTTGCCGGATAGAGTATTCTAGGCTGGAGGGTTTTTTTGAATCCCTTTCACTGCTACATGATACGCCACTCCCTTCTGTTTCTGCTGAGAAGCCTGCTGATCAGTCTTATGTGGGGTGGGGTGAGGGGTTCCCTTGCACGTAATAACTTGTTTCTCCTTTGCTTCTTTTAAGATGCTTTCCTGAACTTTACCTTTTGATATTTTAATTACGTGTTTTGGTGTCTGTCTCTTTGGATTCATCTTGTTTGGAACATTTTGGGCTTCCTGGATCTGGAGGTCTGTTTCCTTAACCAGGTTAGGGAAATTTCAGCCATTATTCCTTTAAATAAGTTTTCTGCCGCTTCCTCTTTCTCTTCTCCTCTGGGACCCCTATAAAGCGAGTGTTTTTCCACTCGAGGTTGTCCCAGAGGCCCCTTACACTATCTCCACTTACACTACCTCCAGTCTTTTACATTCGTTTTTCTTTTTGCCTCTGTGCGAGTGAGTTCCCCTGCCCTGACTTTCAGCTCACTGGTCCATTCTTCTGCTTGCTCTGTTCTGCTGTTGAAATCCTCTCTGTGTTTTTCAGCTTAATTATTGTATTCTTCAGCTTTATGACTTCTGTCTTATGCTTTCTTATATTGTCTATCTCTTTGTGGAAGTTCATCCATCTTCTCCCGAGTTTGGTGATTACATTTATAATTATTACTTCGAACTCCTTTTTTGGGGGGCGGTCACTAATCTCTGTTTCGTGAAGATTTTTTTTTAAATTTATTGCGATGACATTAGTTAATAAAATCATATAGGTTTCAGTTGTACAGTTCAATAATATGTCATCTGTATATTGTATTGTGTGTTCACCACTCAAAGTTAAATTCTGTCAGCATATATGTGACCCCCCTTTACCCTTATCTACCGCCCCCTCCCCCGCTTTCTCACAGGTAACCGCTAACCTGTTGTCTGTGTCTATGAGTTTTTGTTTGTTTGTCTTGTCCGTTTACTGCTTTCAGTTTTATATCCTACATATGAGTGAAATCATATGATTCTTGACTTTTTCTGTCTGACTTATTTCGCTCAGCTTGATCATCTCAAGATCTATCCATGTTGTCGCAATTGGCAGTATCTCACCATTTCCGAGGGCTAAATAATATTCCATTGTGTGTATGTACCACGCTTTTTTCACCCAGTCATCCATCGAAGGCATTTCGGTCATTTCCATGTCTTGGCCACCATGAATAAAGCTGTGGGCTTGTATCTAGTTTTGTCATTTGGAACGTATTACCCCATTTTGTTTGAATCTCTGGGTTTGACTTTGTTTTGGGCGAACAGCTGTTTCTCTCCCTTGAGGGTGTCGCCTGTGTCCGTGTGGCTTTCATCCTTTGTTGTAGAGTAGCCGTTCAGCTAGTTCTCAGGTCCTTCTCTGAGGAAACTGTTCCACACGCAGTTGCGGATGTGTCGTGTCTGCGGGAGGAGGCGAGTTCAGAATCCTCCTGTGCCACCACCTGGAACTACTTCTCTGTAACAATTATTTTAAAACTTTGCATCATGGAGCTTGAACTTACCTCTCCAACCTGTCTTCCACATGTGTCTGAAATCCCTCTAATGGTAGTTTGAGTGTTTATGGCCTCTGAGGTTTAGTGTGATGGAACCGCCTTAAAGACGCCTGCATTCCCAAAGTCCAAATTCCTTGATAAGATTGGAATTTCACTGTCTTGAAGAATGAGGAGGTGATTTTTTTTTCTTTTTTTTAATGATGGAGCAGACCGTCTGTCAGGGTTTTGCTACACTCCGATGCTGTGCCCTGGTACCCTTTCTGTGCTTACGTGTGAATCGTTCCCAAGTCTCTGTGTTGTTCTATGAAACTGTAGTGTAACATTCAGACGAGGATTGTTTTAAGTCTTCCCTACCTCGTGCCTACCTGTGAATCAGAACATATGACAACTCGGGCTCTATCATGTTGGTTTGTTTTTTAGTGTTATTTCAAAATAATCTCTAGGTCCTCTTCTCGGTTTATTCAACAATTAACTGGCTTGAAAGTTTCTCGAAGGCAGAAGGCATTGCCCTCCAGTCCCCTAGCACTGTGCCTTCCACGTGACAGGTGCTTAACAAATACTGTCTGACTCTGTCACAAGAGGTGGCTCATATGCTCCGCAGGTATTTTACCCTCTCTTATTATGGCGCTTTCTTACAGCATTCGGGAGCCCTTTGCTCTAAACACATGCCAATCTCAGACACTGTTGTTTGGGTTAGTGGGTCAGGTTGCTGGCCTTAGATCCAGAGGCTCGTCTTTGATCTGCAGAAGCAGCCTGAAGGCAGCGGAACTGGGCTGCCGCGCCCACTTGAGAGTGGGCGATCTTTGCCAGGGCCGTCAGTCGGCAGAGGGAGCAGATGCTGTTTTCGGGTGTATCGTTCTAGAGGAGCGAGCCCTGGCAGCCATTCCGTTCCCTCTCCTCTCTCATATTTCACAGATACATATTGCTCTTAATAGATATTTTGTCCTCCTTGGTGAAATAATTAAGAAGAAAAGTCTTAGTCATTGGCTCATTATTAAATTTTCTACTTAGTTCTCGATTTAATTCCTTTTTACGACACTCCGGGCCCTTCCATTTAAGAAACTGCAATAAGCGAAGGAGGGAGATGAAGAAGATAAACTCTTAGCTGACTTCCTGGATGACACGTAGGAAGAACCCCATGCCGCTCCCCTAATTAACAAATCTGAAGTGTGGTGGCAGTTTATGGTTCAAACACCATTTTCCATAATCTTTTCAATCTATCAGGTTTTATAGGAAGATGGCACAAAGAAGATGATGGTTATATAATTCCACAGATTTAATTCAATGAACATAAAAAAATTGATTACCCTCGGGGCATTAAAAATCATTTTTACCGATAGAATATTTTACTTGCGTAAATGATAGTTCTTATAAACAGCTGCACCTTTTACTGTTAGTATCCTAAAGTTCTTAAATCGTAGGCATAATTGTTTCTTTGTAATTGTGAATTTCCATCCCTTACTCCAAATAACAAAAAACGTAATATACAGAGTTTCTAACTTTCTGTCTGGACCAAGATGATAAAGTTGCCGTCCACATTCAACTTCCAAAAGAATTCTTGTTCTGTCTGTCCCTCCCTCTCCCCCCACCTCTCTCTCTCTTTGGTCCCTTCAATTTTCTAATGAATATCTGCTCTAAAATAATTGAATCCATGAGGTTCTCTAATATCCTTGCAGAATCTAAACTAGACTATTCTCAGATGTGGGGAGAGTTTATGTATCAGAAGACGCCATTCCTCAGGACATAAGGCGATGAGATAAAATTTTAGCTGTCCTAAGGCTTCAAAGCTGGAGGATGCTCGAGAGGATTCCTGGTCTCTAGCCGCCCTCATTCACCCAAGGCACACTCAGATCTAGTTGGTGGCTTCTCATCGACTAGAAATTTCATCTTCAGAATCCTCGTTCGGTGACTTTTACCACTATAGTTTTATCATTGGCTTCAGTGTGTAGTGTTGGGTAGTGATTATGGAGGGAGCTGCTAGTCGCTAACCAATACCCATTCTTTTTTGTTCTTTTGTTCTTTAGTATTTAGGGCATCGACATGCCCAGACAAAGCTCTGTAATTGCCAGCACATTTACAACAAATATGTCCATGCAACTAAGTTTTGTTCAAAGAGATGTAAGCAGATATATTTGGGGATACCTCTGAGAAGTCTCTTCCAAGGAGATAATTGTGCTTTCTTGTCTTCCACTCCATTTCCTTCTTTATACTGCCTGGAATGCAGACATGATGGCTGGTGCTCTAGTAGCTACATTGCACCAGGTGGTGATCTTGAAGGTGAATGTAATATGGCGGAATGTGGAGGAAAATGATAGAAGCCTAGATGCTTAATTAATGACTATGGAACTGATATTCCTTAGGATTTTTGCCCTGTACGTGAGAAATGAACTTCTCTTTTGTTCGGCCTACTATCATTTTGATTTGCCTCTCACATGTGGTTAAACCAGTTTGTATAGAGTAAAGTTTCAAATGGTTGATGTTGAGAGAAGGAGAATTCGGGAAGATTAAGGAGGAGGGTGCGATAAACACAGATGACCCCAGAAACGCCCCGAAAATTCATATGGAAGAGTTGGTCTATTTCTCTCTATCTTCTTTTTCTCTTTGAAAAATAGAGGCAATGATAATAGCCCTTGATACTTCTTTATATTGAAATAGTGCAAAAGATTTTAGAAGAGTGTAAAATACTATTCATACGCAGTATGTTTCTCATTAATAACATGACCTCGATTTAAAGTATGGCTTCTTAACTGAACGTCTGTGAATTCCCTGATTTTTTATTCAATGTAATTGTGGATAATTTTATTTTTTTTGGCGGGGGGAGATGTTTCTTTAAATTCTCGACAGAATCTAGATACCAGAGACAGCGTCCGAAATGGAAAGATGGCATTTTTCCGGTTAAGGGTCTCTCTACTGCAGAACAGCGGAAGCAGATTGTATGTAATTTTCCTTTAACATCGTAATCAGCATTCAGCAGCCATCTCCGAATGTCTAAAATGGACGAATCTTTCAAGTTCTCATTTCAAACATCACTTCCTCCCAAAAGCATTTTTTAAAGTTCCAAGTAGGAGATAATCATTCCCTTTTCTAAATTCCCTTAGGACTTTAATAAATACTCTCTTAAAATACAAATCCATACGTTTTCTATTTCTATACTGGACTTCAGATACCAAAAGAGCAAGCGTCAAGACCTGTATTAAACCCAGTCACTAACACTTAATGACTTATCAGTAAATGCTTATTGGGCGAATACATTTTTCAAAATATTTATTTATTTTACTGATGTATACAGTACGTTTTTATATAGCTCTGTCTAAAAATAGGAAACTTCAGCCTTAAAAGCAATTTAATAGGCTTCAAATTGGATCCACGGTTCAGCCATGGGGACATGGCACAGACAGGGAGCAGATGGCGATCCACAGTGCATGGCTGAGATGGAGAGCTTGTCACTCATCTTCTGCCCCTAACCATCCAGATGCCAATAGGAGTTGGATTTGTGTATGAGCTCGCTCACAGGAGTTAGATTTAAAAAGATATAAGCAATTTCTACTTAAGAAATATGAGTCGCTCCCATACTGCACTTTCTGTGTAGTAGTTCTGAAACTACTAGAGGAAAGTGAACCAAGTGTGATCTCTAGGACAAATTCAGCTTTTCATGTCACCCAGTAATATGTTGGCATTGGACATTCTACCAGTAGGGAAGCCATTTATTCTTGATGACATTTGATGTACGCATAGGCCATTTCAGTTTAATTATACTTGGTAGCTTTTAAGCAGCTTATCTCTACAGAGGTGTTGGACAACCTTATACTTTATAGGAAAATCCTGTTTGGGGGTTTTAGGAGGCATAAGAACCAGCCCTTCTTTCTGTACCAAGTTCAGAATCAGTTGAGGGACATACTTAGCAACCAGAGTAATAGATACACAAATATGACACTTATTACTGATAAAGTGAATAATAGGGCATAGATTGTCGACAGATAGCGCGCTAGTCATTCTCCCATGAATTAAACTGGTTTACCCACCAGTTCCTTGTCCACTGGACAACTTCACTAACCCCTGGACCTCCCCAAAGGGCAGACACTGTGCTGCATGGTCAGAGCAGAGCAGAATCACCCTACCTGAAGGTGGGGACTTCTGAAGAATGAGCAGAAGAAATAAGCGAGATGCGTATGGCCCATCCTTCCGTCCAAACTCACGGGGAGAGAGCGGGCGCGTCCCGTGTCCCTCTCGTGACCCCTTCCACGGGCACGTGGCCTGGCAGCGCTGCTCCCTCTTACCTGTGTGCTTCGCTGTGTTCATCTGATACTGTTCCATGGCATCCTTTCCTTCTCACCGATAATCCCAAAACTGTAACGGACACTCATCCCTATCGAATCGCAGATAAAATCCTTAACTTGTCACCCAAGATCCCTGTGGACTGGCCCCAGAGTATCGAAAATCTGTACCCCATAATATACATTTCCATAGCGTTTTCATCTTCAACTGACTTAGCCCATTATCTTATATTTGGAAAAGCCAGAATTCGGTACATTTTCACACCTGCTGCTCGTGATTCTCCGACTGACATGTGCAATGGACAGTTTAATGCCCTTTGTGCATGAGTGTGCAATATGGAAACCTGAGTCGTTTTAGAAAGAAGGGGTAAGAGACATGGAGTGTGTTTATTCTCAAAAGCCCCGAGGGAAGTGAGGCCAGGACTATAGCATAGAAATTTTTGTGTGCATCCTATTAATATTGCTTATTAGTGATTCCATTTTAAACGTTTTTCTGATGTTGCCGTCCATGTCGAATACTGAGGAGCCAAAATTTGTTATTCTCCATTTTAGGGCCCTTTTTGATTTCTCACAGCGTTCTTAATCGAATCTGTAGTTATTGAGTTTACTTACTGATTACTTATCTCTTGTCTTTCTCCCTCCCCAGGATATAAACACCAATTGTTTCCGTCCATTTTCCTGGCTCACTAGCAAACAGAACAGTGATTGGCATCCAATGGATAATAAATATGAGTATAAAAGTATACTTTGACAGTTATTTTTACCTGAGCGTTTGAAAGTAGTATCGTTCCATTTTGTCCTTGCCTCTCCTTTCCGATGAGGCGTCCACTTTAAGTCTCCTTGTTATTTATTTGTGGGCAGTCTGCCTCTGGTCACTGCAGGGTGACCAGCTAATTGAGGTTTTGCTTCTACTGAGCCTTTTCAACATTCAGTATGTTACTTTTGTTCTGAAGACATCTTTTGATCTAAACGGAAACGTTCTCGTCCATTTCTCTTTAAATATTGTGATTTCTGCATTAACTGATCTGGCCTTCTCTTCTCATTCAGATCTTTTCCATAGTTTTTTTTTATTACTTTAGCTCAATCTTTTGTATTCTGCGTTATTTCTTTAGATCTGACTTTTAATTCATGAATCTACTCTTAAAATCTAATTCGATATTCAATCTTTTGTTCAGATTTATTCCTTTTTTTCTATTGAAGTGTAATTTACATACACTGAAATATATAGATATTGAGGGTGCAGTTGATGCTTCTTTGCATAGATATACATGTGTGTATATATATATAAAATGTTAGCATCATGTCTAACAAGGTATAGAACATTCTTGTCACTACAGAAAGTTCTCCCACTTTTTCAAATACGGTTTTCCTCCTTCAAAGTGCACATATGTTGTTTTAAATTGTAATTTTTGTTATTATTTTTATAATAAATTTAAATTTTATCGTATCCTGCAGGTGGTTGCATTATTTTCAGTTTTTTCTATGCAGTTCGTAACCGCCACTTCCGTTTCTCCCTCCTGCTGGTTCTTCTTGTAGCACGAGTGTATTCTTCACAGGGTTCGTGCTGACTGTGGCAGGCCCCGTCCTCACGGTGTCTGATAGACACACCCCGATGTAGAAAGACTGAATTCGTTTCTGCCGGGTTCCAAATGGATCCAGTCGGCTCCTGCCCAGTGTTCGCGTTAACATTTCACCTGGGGGTTAACGTGCCGCCGCTAGGCTACACCTGTGCAAAACGGAACGTCGTAGCCCCACCTGCGTGTTAGTCGCCCGTTGCTGCTGTAGCCATAGAAGAACCTAAAGTTGTCCTTTTACCTTTGTGAAGGGCAGGAGTCTGCACTGAGTCTGCGGACCGAGTTCCTTCCGGAGACCAGGGGAAAATCGTTTCCTTAGCTTTTTCGACACCCGGAGGCCGCCTGCAATGCTGGGCTTGCGGCTCCCTCCGCCCTGTTGGAAGCCGGGGCGCCCGTGGACCTCTTTCTCTGCTTCTGTTGTCACGCTTGTCTTCTGTGCCCGTGTTTTTGACCCTCTAATCTCCATCTTGTAAGGACCTGTGTGATTGCACTGGGCCCAACCATATAATCCAGAATTATCTCCCCATGTCCAGATTTCTAAATTCATCGTATTTGCAAAGTACCTGTCGCCATGTAAAATGACAACCACAGCTTCTGGGGATCAGAGCTTGGATATTTGCCGGTCGGGGGGCCTTACGTAGCCCCCCTGCCATGTTCTCATCCCGATGTTTTGAGATAACACAGTTTTTTTATTTTTTACCATTTGTATGCTCTGGGGTGGACTTTTACTGCCTGCTGTCTCTCACGTGGGCGGGCCTTCCAGTGTCCCCGTTTTAAGCGGAGGGCTTAAAGCTTCAGCTCCATGCCTTATCTGTCCCTGGAAGGTATTCCAGCTCATCCTCCAGATCCCAGAGATGCACAAAGCCAGGACATGCATCACGTGATATCATATGTGAGTGACACCTAGTGACGTGCCACTGACATCCCCGCCAGCTCTGTAGCTCGTGTCACTGGGCCCTCGCCCATCAGTTCTGCCTGCCACTCCGGCTCGCCATTTTTTTTTTTTTTTCGAGCTCAGCTGTATACGAGTCGTTGGAAGTTCACCTTTATTTTACAGATTTAAAAAAAAAGCTACCCCGAGGATGTTCGGCTAATCAATGACCAAGTCAGGGTAGAACCTTGGTGTTCTAACTGACACGAAAGCTCGTTCATAAATCTTAATAACCGTGCGTTTATTATTATTACTCCCGTCACTGCTAATACTCATTACTGAATTGTCGCATTTACGGGAACCTGATGAGACCATATTGTCGCATGGTCACGTAACGGCCACGTGTGTACCAAAGTCATTCGTTAGTTCTTAAAACACTTTTGGAGCTACCACCGAGCTAGACAATAAGTAAGGAAACTGGAATGGCACATAATACCTGCCTTGAGGAGGCCGTAGTCGCGGAGAAGAAATAAATACCTGTGTGAACTGATCGTGGCAGCGCAGTGTGCCCGAGTGTCGTGGGAACCCAAAGGAGACGTAGTGAAGTGCTCCGGGTGGGGGTGGGGGTGGGAGGGATGGGTCCAGAAACCCTTCATCATAAAACAGTCATGATGGGATTGATGGATGGATAAGATACAGGCGTAAGGAAACGGACAGCTGTGTGACAAAGAAAGTTACTGTCGTTCACATCATTTTATAGAAAGTCAGGCACAGAGAAGTTAAGTCACTTGTTCAAGCCCACACAGTAAGCGGGGAATCTAGGCTACCAGGCTGTCTGGTTCCAGAATGTTCACTCTTAAACTTTGATGGTTAGACCTACCTCTAAAAGACTGGAAGTATTTTGTGATTGAAGGTGCTTAGGGTGGGGGAGCATTATAGGCAGACGGGAGAATGTATTTGCGTGGAAGGAAAAAGTAGCGTGGAATTTTCAAGGAAGAGGGGAAATTATGGTTGATGAATGATGTATAAAGCATAAGTTGGTGATCAAAGGAGGCCGTTAGAAAGGGGACCGTGTGTGAGTGGGTGGCATGGGGGTCTAACCCGGGAGCTGATAAGGACCCACCGAAGACCTTAAACAGGAGGATCGTGCCTTTAGATTTCTGCTTTTGGCAAGGGCACTCCGACTTCGGCGTGGGGAATGGATTTTAACCAGGGCTTTTCATTTTTTATTCATTTCCAGTTGAAAAAAGTGCTACATCAAAATAGAATGGTTTAGAGATCGATAAATGGCACAATTTAAAAAGTCTAAAAGGAACTGTGTGACTCGTCGGTATGGAATGCATCCTGCAGGGGCCGAGAGTGACCCTCATCTGATGAGGGCAGTGTTTTTAGCTTCCGTAGATATGGACGGGGCGGGGGGCGGGGAGGGCGAGGGTGGTCCCATTTGTCGGCTTGAGACATTACTAAGAAGAGTGACATCCAGATTCATCCTGGCACTATCCCTCTCCCCTCAAAAGAGAAGTGGCTAATTTGATATTTTCCCTCCTACCTTCGTGTTTTTTAGAGCCGGCCATACATTTTCGTGACTAGCTTGATGAGCCGTCACTGTCCTCTGTGTCTGAGGCACTGCAGAAGCGTAATGTGTCATCACCACAGCTCGGGTGCTGTGCGCGAGGCCTGAGCGACTGGGTTGGGATCCGTAAGCAACGAAATGGGCAGAATATTGAGCTTTAGGAACTAGCCGTGATAGCAATGGATTCGGTCAAGGCTTATCAAAGTACGTTAAAATGACCTAGTGAAAGGCTTTTAGAGAAAATGATATTTTTTATGGTCTCAAAGTATTTCCCACAAGTGGCTTCCTGGTTACAAATATTAAATGATGCTATTATATTTATAACAGAGAAGTCTAGTGAGCAAACTTAATACTTTTAATAACAGGACACGTTGGCAATAGCAACCTCCTGAAGCAATGCACTGAGAATATAGTGTTTCCGGACAATGCAAGAAATAATAGGTTCATTAGTGCTAAATTTCTTGGATTGGTTCATTGCACTGTGGTTATATTGGGTAAAATGCATCGTTCTTGGGAAAGGCATCATTTGGTTACTCATCATATCGTACACTTTAAATATTTGAGAGTTTTATTTGTCAATCATCCTGCAGTAAAGCTGAAAAAAAAAAACAACAATTGTTGGTGAATTCTTAGGAGAATCGTTTAAGGATAAAATTTCACAACGTCCGCTTCTTACTCTCAAATGATTTGGAAGAACGAGATTACAGGGGAGAGAAGGAAGGAGGGGAGGGCATAAAACAGAAAGCGCACATCGACGTGTTTAAATTAGTCGTAGCTCAAAAAACACATGGGTATTCATTATACCGTTCTTTCAACTTTTCTGTAAGTTTGAAATTTTTCCAAGAAAAGTTCAGGCAGAGGGAAATCAAAATGATCAAGCCGAAATTGGGTGCTCTGTAAGCTTATTCAAAGTTGTTATATTTCATCTTATTTAAGACCAACCCTGGCCAAGAATTTTAAGGTTTAAAATCTGTTTGATTTTATACCAGACCTGTTTTAAAATTACAAACTTAGAGCCACTGGTTTACTGTAGTCAAACACACACGGGACCCTTCTCTCTTATAGACATGACGGGAAACAAACAAACAAAAAGTCAACAAAGGAAAGAAAATGTTCTACATAATCAAGTTAAAAAACCAAACCTGCCATTTATTGGTTCTAAGTCCTTAGAGCAGCGGCCTCCAGACTTTTGTGGTCCTGTGAGCATCTAACGCCTGAGGATCTGAGGTGGAGCTGAGGTGGTGATGCTGGTGCTGGGGAGCGGCTGCAGATGCAGATGGAGCTTTGCTCATTTGCCCACCTCTCACCTCCTGCTGTGTGGCCCAGTTCCTAACAGGCCACAGACTGGTACTGGTCCACAGCCCCGGGATTGGGGACGCCTGCATTAGACCACTTGCTCGAAATCTCCGGGTCACAGTGTCTTCATCTACCAAATGGGAGTAGTAAAGACACCTCTGTCAGAGGGCTCTGGTGAACATTAAAGTGACCGTCCCTGTCAAGTGCATGTCAATTCCTAAACATGGTAAACACTCAGCATAACAAGAGCTCGTGGCAGAAAAGGGTGTATCTCTGGACAAAAGTCGTCCCTCTGCAGTGTGTACGGTTCAGAAAAAATGTGTAATACCATCCCTCAAAAATTAAATAAAATTACAGACTTTCAGAATTGCACACTCAAATATTTTAGCATAAGAATGGATATATACTTTAAAGTTACATATGATTGCGTAATCTACGTCTGGATTATGTGGCTATATCACCTAGTTTGCATAAAGTTTAGATTCCTAGAATTAAAGGTCGATTTCCCTACTCATTTGCCTTTTGCCGTGTTTCTGTGTCATACAGGTGAAGAGGGTAAAAAGAAGTGATTCTGGACAGGCTCTTCCCTGAAAAAACCTTTTTACATCTTCTACTTAAAAAGAATTTTCACCTCTGCCTTGACCTCTGACCTACATGCATTCCAGGATCAAGCCTTTTCCTCTGTACGTGGGGATGCATCTGGGGACACACACACGTTAGCCCATTTTCTCGAATCATGTAAGAAGCAGGCGCCTTGCTCGTTTTCCACTCCATAAGATGTAAGGGCGGGCGCTGGCCCCTGGAATCACCCTCGCTCTTTCCCTGATGTAACGTTGTCTCAGTCATAACTAATGCAGAAGTTTTTGGCTCTCGGCAGCCTTTCTTCTCGGGCACCTTCTTGCGGGTCTTGGCGTCCCGGTGCGGAGCCCAGACAAGGCCTTCCGCTATTGATGGAAGAGTTGCAGAAGAATAAAGTGAAATGCCTGCCGTGGCCCGGGCCCGCCCGCCCTGGGGCCCCAGAGAGCTCAGCCCCGCTCCAGGTGTCCGCAGGGCGCTGCCTTAGCGAGGAGCTGATTCTGAACAGTGATGACCTTCGTGGGGGGTGAGAGATGCAGGTGCCTGCACCTGGGCCAGGCAGGCGGCGCGCAGACGGGTACAGCGCAGGTGCGCGAAGTCTGCAAGGACCGCCGACCCCGAGACCCGGTTTCTCTCCCGGTACCTGGGGCGGACGGCGAGCCCGGGCGCGCAGTGGGTTTCTGTTGGATGGGTCAGTAAACAGAGCGGGAACAGCAGAGCCCGGTGGAGGTCCGCGCGCCGACTCGCGTTTGTACTTAATTCCACCTCTGCGTCAACAACGTTTGCCTCGAGTCCCGGCGCGGGAAGGTACAAAAGGGGGTCCCTCTGTCCGGGGACAGTCACACAGGTGGACAGAAAACAGAAGCGGAGTAGGTGGTGACCCATGTCTTGGGGACCCGCGGTCCCGGGGGCGGGACTGGACGGAGGAGGTGGCGCGGGCTGGACCTGGGACTCCTCTTCTCGGTTCTTTTGGGTTTGTGACAGCCGGAGAGAGAGCAGAGGGCCGGACCGGGACTCGTTTTGACTTGACCGCCTGACCTGGCAACCAGGCCTCCGGCCGCGCGTCTGACACCCGTGCGTCTTTGCGCGGGGTAGGCCCGGGGTCGCCGTACTTTCTCGGCCTTGGAACTGGCCTTGCTGTATCAGATGCGGTAACTTTTGCAAAACGTCCAAGGCAGAAGGTCAAGGCAGAAGGTCAAGGCAGAAGGCTCTGATCATCGCCGTCACTGCGGCGGGGTCTATGCAACGCCCCTGCGTCATGCTGCGTCTCCAATCCCAGCCCTGAGTCCTTCGCAGTTTTCACTCTGGGGACACCCTCCGCACCCCCACTCCCATCCCCCACTCCCTCCACCCCCGCCTCCACCACTCCCCGCGGCCCAGGGTTCCCCACGTGGCACCACTAACACGTGGAGCCGGAGAACCTCCCTGGAGGACTGTCCTGGGCACTGCTCCCGTGTGGCGGCCTCTCTGGGCTCCGCCCACGAGCTGCCGGTAGCGCCCGCCCCCGCCCCCCAGTTGTGACCACCGAAAACCAGTCTTTCAAAACGTGTTTTTTGTCAGAAGGAAAATGAGACTCTTGAGAAAAAAGGATTTTGTTCTCAGATAACAAAATTCGTATGCGTTCTGTAGCCAAACACTAAAGATGAATCAGGTGTACCCCAAAAAGCAAATGAGAAATACTGCTCGCAAAACAATTTAGCAAAACAATTTATCTACAGTCAGTCTGACCCTCTCCCCTCCCTCTCCCTCTCCCTCCCCACACGCATGCACACACACGCACACACACCTTAATAGTCATTTTTTGCTAATGGTGACTCCAAAATTCTGAGCAGTTAGTGGTAGATGAATATTGAGGCACATTGCATTTTTTTTTTTTTAATCTAGCTTATAGGCCCATTTGATGTCATGGAGACATCATTTTTAAAGCGTGCTATTGTCTTTAATTTTGTGGCCCTGGTCTTGTGGGTCACTGTTACAGGAATCTGATTCCTCCCTAGAAAGTGGATGTGGCCTCCGACTTCTCTCTTGTGGATCGGCTCCTTCAGCTCGCTTCTGGGTTATTTCTCCCTGATCCTATCTCTTTTGGCTGGAAGAGAATGTCCAGTCAAGCTGCTTAGATCGTCATTCCAGTGGGTGCCCTGGGCAGTGGTTTCTGAAGCATCCATCCCTTTGAAATTTGTGCTCAGCGGGAGAAATGTCACAGTCATCTCAGCTTTTGACTGAATTTTAGTGAGAGAGGCAAGAAATAGGAAATTTCTAAAATTTTCTAGAAGAAGCAATGAACAGTCGTGTGCACATCAGATGCTTTCTGCCCAAGATTCTACTGCATGAAAAAATATCAAGTCTCAGCCGGTTGGGAAATCGTTGCCCCAAAACTTTTATTTTGCGCCCAGATTTGCTGAGGCTCAGAGCTAGGTTTAACTCGCTGAACCGTGTATTAGAGTCAGAAGGAGCTCTCAGCATCCCCTCCCCAGGTTCTTCTGGGCCTTGCCAAGGCTGTGGGTCAGACTGCAGACTTCAGGAGTCCCAGAGACAGGCAGGTTCTTGCAATTGCCACAAAGTCTAAAACAACCTCTGCATATGTCTGGCTTCTGAAGTGCATTCTGGAGTGAAGATCGCCGGTTCTTGTGTCTTTGTGAGGGCCGTTTCTCTTGCTTGCAGTTACCAATCAATTCGGTCTTTCTCTACTTTTTTTCTGTGTTTATTTGCACATTAATGTTGGCTTTGACCTTCAAAGAAAAAAAAAAAGCAGACATTTTCCAGGTTTAGTCTTAGATTATTTACCACTTCATATTTTAAGTGGTATGTTCCAGGGTAGAAATAGATGAAGAATTGATGGAAGTTAGAAATTTTTAGTTAGCAGTCAGCACCTACCGTTAGAAACGAGTGGGGATCACGTGATGTTGAAGCGGCTGTCACATAACGTCATCAAAGGTGGGTCAAAGTAATTACCAGGCAGATAGGGACTGAATATGACTGAAAACCAATTAAACTATTTATTTCCACCGTAGGACTGAATAAACACATTAGTATTTTAATTTGTCCTTCTTTTCATTTGCTCTGGCAATATGTTTGCTAATATCACTGAAATACACAATCGCAATTTAATTAACCAGTTTTTGTCAGCACCTCACCTGAGCTGCGTGAAGTACACGCGCTAACATCTCAATAATAATGAGCCAGATAAAAATAACAGATGCCACATTTGTGCCAGGCATTTTACAAGGCACGCCAAATTGCAGCCATACCCAGAGAGATACAGAAACAGGTTACCTTGTAGAAACTGCACTGGAAATACTTGAGAAAAACATGCTGAACCAACACGAAATTACGCGAAAGTTCAATAAACACTTTGTTAAAGTTTAATAACACTGCTTCATGCCTCCCCTGTGTACCGTTGCTATTAGTATTGATAATAAATCTCCTCGAGGCCTCGTATCCGGGTAGTGGACACACAAAGGTCTGATGCCACCAATTCGTAAGTCCTTGGGGTGAGCCGAGCGACTTTTCTAGTGTTGGTCCATTGTCCTTTTATTCCCTCGGACCCGTGCCAGACCCTTTAGTAGTCTGGGTTGCCTTGACCCTGATGACACGCTTTTCCAGAAGAGATGATGTAACTGGTGATGTGAGGAGAAGCCACGCCTTCCTTCACGCGCGTACTGGGCCTGTAAGAAGGTAGGACGGACGGGACAAGCCATTTACGTACAGGCAGGCTGCGCCCGCTCGTCGAAATGCTCTGGGGACTGGCACCGTGAGGACAAAACTTTCCGACAGGACCTTTGTGTCTTCATCCAGATGCTGTTCCCTTCCGGCGGACGCTGGGCAGGATTAGCTAAATCCGGTTCCCTAAAATAGCTGCTTATTGGCCGGTCTCTCGTGGGCCCCCCAAAATAACAAAGACCCCACATTGGGGACGGGTAAAGAAAGGCATACTTTTATTCTGGTTGCCATTTTGAGGGGTGAGCATCCTGCTGCCAGAGGTCCCCTTTCCAGTTCTTAGAATGACAGCAGAAGGTCACATCTGCGACGTCCTTGGACCTGGACCCAGGCAGGCCCTGCTGTACTGGGCCCTGGAGGGTGAAGTGACAAACCGGAGGTCACCTGGTTTTCGCTGGAGATGAGGATTAGACCTCAGGTTTCCCAGCTGAGTAAATCCCCTCTCCCCAGCCCACGGAGCTTGTTATCTGCCATCTGCTCTGTGTGAACTGGAACTTAAAATCATCCCACGGCGCCTAACCACGGCCTCACGGTGGGTGACACAGGAGGTGAGTCCCCTTCCTCCGAAATGGAAGGTCTTCTGCCCCTAACCTAGACTTGCTTAACTAAGGTACGATTTATGTAAACAGATGTTTTCAGGGCCAGCGGTTTGCATGTCTGGGCCAAGCAAGAGTGGCGCCGTGTTGGCAACGTGCAGAACGCAGGTTCTGTTTAAAAATGTTCCCATTCCAACTCTAACCGCCACCTTGCCAAAACGCGGGTCCACAAGGTCCCACTGTGCCGCTCCTGGGTGCACCCCACACCCAGCTGTGCAAGAGAAGAGACAGCACACGCTCCTTCTGGAACCCTCGATGTCGGCTTCCCAGCTTCCACGTCACGCCCTCTGCGTCGGACGCCCGCACAGGAAGAAGCATATCTTTCGGGACATGAAATGCCCCTATAGAGCCCAGCTTTATTCCGGCCGGTCTCCCCAAGGTCCAGACCTGCAGAGACCAGGCACGTGCACGTCTCCTCAGACCCGCAGGGAAGACGACGCTGCAGCCCTCACCTCCCTGGGCGCCGCCAACCCCGAGCCCACCTGAGCAACCGCGGATCCCGGGGCGAAGCCCCGCGTGCACCGCACTCGCGTGCGACCACGCTGTCCGGTGGAGGGATTACACAGCCGCCCGGGAGGCGCCCGCCTCGGCCCCTCCCTGACATCTGCACAGCTGCGCGGCTCGGGCGGTTTGGAGGGCTGGATCCCCACCGGCGTGCAGGGGGCGGCGCGGCGGAGGCGGCCGGGCTCCGGGGCGCCCCGGGCGCCGCGCGCAGTAAGTGCAGCCTCGGGGGAGCGCGGGCACCAGCGGGGCCTGGACGCACGCTGGCCGCGCGCCCGGGGAGCAGCCCAGGCGCCAGTCCCAGCCGGGGACACGGTCCCATTATCTCCCAGCCGCCTGCGCGACCGCACGGGGCGGCTCGGCGCGCGTGATCCGTGCGCGCGGGGAGCGGGCGCCGCCGAGAGCCGCACCCCGGTGGCTGTGCGGAGCCGGACGCGGAGCCCGGGCGCTCCACTTTCCAGCCTGTAAGTAGCGGGCCCCGCTTCGTCCCGCGGCCCGGGAGAGTGCGGCGCTGCGGGCCGCCTTGCGTTTCCTCCACCGCTTCGCCGAGCCCACGCCGCTCGGGCAGTGCCACCTATTTCGGGCTTGCTGTCGCTGTCAGGTCACTTTTTGTAACGGGCTCATCAAGGAAAGCGGGGACCCTTCGGAGTGCTCGTCAGGGGCGCGAGGATGAGTGGCTTTGTCTGGGCGGGAAGCGGGGCGCGCGCTGGGCGCGGTCCCGGGGCGCCCTGAGCGCCCGTTTACCTTGTCCCCTCTCCGGCCACGGCGAGGAAGATGTAAGTGACCGCGATGGCCCTGTGGGGAGGTGGCTGCGTGCGCCTGTGTGTAGGAGAAGCGCGTTCCGGGCGCCCGGAGTTTATCCCGGACGCTGCGCGCTGTGGCTCCGCAGCCACAGGGGCGCGGGGACAGCAAAGTTGGCCCTGTTTTCCCGTCTCCCGTGGCTGGGAAACTTTGCCGGGCTGGGGAGGGGGCCAGCGGGGCGTTTGCGACGTGGGCTCCGCAGTCGCCCTTTTCATTCTAGGGCAGGCGTTTGAAAAAAAAAAAAAAAGAGTCTATGGTTAGTTAGGTCGTTATTTTGCTTTTGAACGCTCCACTTTCTAGGAACTGTTGTCAATTTTATTTAACAAGCAAAACATATCATTTCGAATCGGGTTCATCTGTCTTTCATGGGTCTCCACATGCAGTCTGTCAAATTAATATTCGTTATCCCCGAAGGGCGGATTGATCATAAAAATGATATTAGAAATTAATTTTGTTAATGATGTTTGCATGCTGGCTTTGCGATGATCAATGGCTTAGTGAAATTAAAGATTGTTATCGCTGCGGAGAGGGTGCGGGGCGCGCCGGGCCGTGTCCCTAACCTACAGAGACATCCCACTCCTCCCGGGTTGGGAGTAGGACACTGAGCTGTCCTAAGAGTGGGGATGAAAGAGTTGGAAGAGCTCGAACCTGTGGCCAGAGCTCAGAGAGAGAAACCGAAATCATTCCTACCTGGAAAGGCGACTCCAGGTGTCCCCCGCTGAGCTGGACGCCATGGGGCCAGAAGCTGTTGTCACGTCCAGGGTGGACATACAGTGTCCCCGAATAGTGTCAAAGCGGCGGGAAGCACAGGCGGTGAGGGGCAAAAGCGTCTCGCCGGCGAGGACAGTCTGTGCTCTGAGGTTTGGCTGAGGGGAACTCGGGGTCCAGAAGACTGAGACGCATGGCCGCCCCCGTCCCTGAGCACGGCATCCTCAGGGCTGCGGGTCCGGAGGGGACACGGGTGCAGACCGGTGAGGAACACTTAACATCTGGCGAGAGGGAGCGGACCACAATGGCCGTGGCCCCTCTGGACAGCGAGTGGCCCCTGGGCTGTCCTTGAGGAGGAGTCTGTCCCCTGGGGAAAAAGCATGTGTAAGTGTCTGAAACACTGAAATCTGAAATAAAGGCCAGCGGCGTCGATGGTTACGCCCCCCCCCCACCCCAAATGAAGGGTGGCCGAGGGAGCCTCAGGTGCACAGTAAATCATTATTGGTGTTTTTCCAATTAGCAGGAGTATATGATCCTGTAAAGATGGGATCTCGTTTCCAGTGATGGCAAGAGCAGAAACAGGTAGCTGAGATCCGACGTTTTTTTCTTACAGATGTTTTCTTTGGTGTCTACCTAATTTAGTAAATGCTGTTTTCTTTCGAATTCTCATTTTTCTCTCTGACTCCTGGATTTCTTTCTTTCTTTTTTTTTTTTTCTTTGTAGTGGCAGGAACTTTTGCCTTTTATAGAGAAGTGTTTTCCTGAAGTCGTTAAGTTCGATTATTTTCCAGTCAGACATTTAGAATTTTCCACTCACGTGATGTTAAGCCTTTTTTTGTAGCTGGTCACTGCAAAGCCCCGGGAGATATTTTCAAGATGTCTAGTGTGCTCCCATTTCTTTAGAATTTTTTTTTTCCCCTAAAAATTGAGACACTCTTGCCAGTTGTGCTTGATCGTTGTCAAGCGGGATGGATGTTTCAGGGGTGAGTTTGAGGGTCTGGTGACTTGACACATGGGGAAGCCAGATGGGTGTGACATACACTTTGTAAGAGGCACTTTTAAAGCCATGGCGATTTGATTGGTCTCCAAGATAAATCAAAAGGGTGATAAAAGATCATAAAGCAAAACTCTTGCATTTTGTATGTAAAAATACCGTGTGTTTGTACGTGTTTGCATGCGTGCAGACTTGTAGACAGGTTCTCTGTGGCTCCGAGTCCCCCTCGGGGTCAAGGACGTGCTGGGCTTCAGTAAAGTGGAAAGGACCCTGTGACAAGGGGCCCATCGGTGGGGGCAGAGCCCCAGCAGCCTGCGCCGAGGGCCCGCACCTCACCACGTGCACGCCCGTGGCACCCTAGCTCCCCTTGACAGGTGGGAGCAGCTCAGGGAAGGTGAGGGCTGAAGCTCTGTGAGCTGTGTCCACAAGTTCAAATGCGAATACGGTGAAATGAAAGAGAAAAAAAAAAAAGAATTCAGTGACCTTAAAACGCCAGATGGTTTTACTGTTCGTGAGCCTGGACTGTGCCTTGTTCCGTGTCCACTCGACCAGTTATCTCCAGGGACAGTGGCCGCGTGGCTTAATCCGTCTCTCTTCGGCCGCCGTGCAAGCGCCAGCCAGCCACTTCGCCGCTCTACCTCCCTATCCCCCCGTTAAGTGAGGGGTGATTTCTAAGAGACTTTCCAGGGCAGGCACGTATGTGCTCGCATGAGCCCCGGTCTGACGCTCACTCGCTCGCTCCTGGAAAGCACTTCGCCTAGCATAGGGACTGCGTGAAATGAGGTCCAGTGTCATCAGAAACAGCATGTCGCTGGGATGCCTCGTTCCTTCCCCTCTTCCTTGCCCGCCCTCCCACCTCTCATTCTCCCCGGCCCCCCGGCCCCAGCCCCCCGTCCCTCTGCCCCTGCCTCCTGCACCCTGCCTCCTGCCCGCCTCTTCATCAGCGAGTTGCTCTAAAGTTAAACAGAAACAGTACTGAGATTCTGTTCCTTTGAGTAACCCGTCCGCTTGCCCCGCCTCCTACAAGGGCTCTTCGAGGTGGCAGTGAGATGCCGCACACTGCCCCGCTGTGTGTCACGTTTACCGCGTCCTGGGCATGTGTGAGCAGATGGCCCTGGTGTGTGCGTGTGTGTGTACACATTGCCCGGGTTGATTTTTAAAGTAAGAAAATAATTTGTATTTTAAAGTGGAGCGGATAAAGCGGGATCCATCAGAATGCGTTAAGCCAACAACATTTACAAGTAAAACAAAAAAATTTTCCGCAAATCAGAGTCCACATCAATGTCACAGAATAGTAAAGAGCTTGATTTTTAAAAGGGAAAAGTGTGCCAAAGGGTTTTATTTTTCCCTAGGAAATGAGAGTCTTGTTTAAACGGTAGGGAAAATAAAAGCCATAAATGATTTTATTAAGAAATATATACCTGATGATATAATCAAGTGGGAAACTTTGTGGAATTCAAGTGAAAATTAAACAAAAAAAAACCAAAAAAAATACTTCGTGGAAACAATATCTTCATGGTCCCTTTCTCGTAATCTCGGGACTGTTTATCACTAGATAAGACTCTGAGTTAAAATGACAAATGCCGAAGTCACTAAACCCTCCACTAATGACGGCAGAGCTTCTGGATGTGCTCGGAGCGAACCGTGAGTAAATTCTGTGGGAGCGCCCTCGCTGCCTGCTCTGACAGGAGCTCAATAAATTTCAGAATCGCTGTTCGTAATACGAGGTTGGCGCTGATTTGTTTATTTTTGTTTGTTTGTTTGCCCCCCACGCCCCCCCAGTACATGAAATAAAAATACGCAGAGGCTGGAGAGAGGGAAAGGCACTGAATCATTACAGGCTAATATTTTCCTTAACTGTCGATTACATTTATACATATTTTTAAGGTCGAGTGTATCCAAGATGTATGATAAGTGGCTGTTTGATGCCAGTAGTAGCGTGCATGGGATTTCAGTGCGGGGTCGTGTTAGGACAGCTTTTAAATGTTAAGTTAGAATATAAATTTTTTTTCCCTCAAATTTTACCATTAGGGAAGCTCTGTGTAAGTGGCTTACTATCCTCGAGTTAGAATGTTCATTTGGTTCCTTATTGAACTCGTAGACTGTGTTTGATGGGATCCATACAGAACATAAAATTAATTTTCCAAATCTCATCCGATTGGGTAGGAATCCTGGCTTTTGGGGCAGCAGGCCCTGCTGTAAGTAGAATCAGTAATGTGAAGTAATTCCTGTTTTATAGCCGTGCACCTTTCCATGACCGAAAACGATTCTGTGCTCGTGGACTATTTCTGTGCACAAAATGTCATGGCGGCAGAGACGTTCGGTGATTTGTGGCCCTCCAGCCCTTGACTCTGACGTTCCCGGGCAACTTCCTGGGAACTACTTTTGGGTTTAAACCAGTGTATCTGGTGACGCGAGATGTTCGAGTCAGTGTCACTTAGTCGACGGGGCTAGCGGTTTGACGGACTGTTTTATTGGGTAGTTACGAAGGCGAAGGTGTAGCTTGGATGTGGCCACGGTTTCCTGCTCTGTGTGTGGCTTCACGTCCTCGCCTGTGTCACAGAGCAGGACCCGGAGTCCTGCACATCTGCCCGAAATGTCTCTGCCGTTTTCAGGAAGGATCAGGATGAATTACTACACAGAGGAGAATATCGAAAGTCGCCACAAAGGAATAAAGTATTTCTATGGTCAGATATAAAATGCAGGGCTGCAGATTCCGAGGATATGACAGGATTTAGAGGAGCCGAAGCTGCCAGGAGTCTGGAGGAGACAGATTTAAGGCTCGCCAGAAGGAAGCCCTATATCAAGAGACAGAAAGTCGAGTGCCCTGCAAAACAACAAAATGTAAATAAGAAAGTAGAAGAACCAGTGTGTGTTTTGTGGGTGAAGAGGCGTGGCCGTGTGCTACGGAGGAAAGCTGCGTGGGTGAGTGGCAGTACCGGGGGAGGGTGCCAGGCCGCTCCGACCTAGCTGGCCTGAGCACCGCGGTTACTGCACGCAAGGTGAAGTTCCTTAACGCGACGCAGTGACACCAAGAAAAAGGGCCACCTTGGGCTCGTGAGTCTGCTGCGCCAGCAAATCGTAAAACCCGACTGTCCTCAGTGAGGCGGTAGGTCCCGTGGCACCGGGGGTCGAGGGGACCGCCTTATTTTCATGAGCGTTTCCAGGGTCACACGTGGATGTCGTGTTCCTGGGGAGGATGTTGGCAAACGATATTTGTGAACTCGCGTAGCTGGTCGTAGAGGCTGCCAATGCGCCGTCTCGGTCCTTCCCTCCTTCCGTGTCCCTGACCCCCCCACAGGCCACACGCCGTCGTCTGTTTGTCCGCAGCAGCCCCAGGGGACGGGTGGGCCAGCCGCGTCCCGGGAGGCCGCATCGAGGGACTCGCATCCACGTTTAGGTCGGTGCCGGGTCCAGGATGCTCACAGCCCTTTCCTTTCGCCCCTCTGCCATGTCGCAGGCCGAGGGCTGCGTGCGGGTGTCCCCCCTCCCCAGGCGACACCCTGTCGCTTGGACAGGAGCCTCTGGGAGTCATGTCACCAAGAAGACCGTCGTTTGGAAGAACTTTGCCTGAGCCGCTTAGAATTCACTGTCCTCGCCTCCTTAGCCGCTTAGAATTCACTGTCCTCGCCTCCTTCTGGCCCGGCCGAGCCGCTCGCGCTCAGGCCTGCTGCTTGCCGGCCGCCACCTCCAAAAGAGGACAAGCCGTGTGTCCAGCACGGGCTCCGGCTCCATGATGGCGCGTGCATCAGGGGTGGACCCGGGGATCCAAGGCGTGTGAGTCTCCCCCATCCGGCTGTCTGGCTGTGAGCACAGAGCACGGGGACTGTCACAGGCCTGCCCTGCATCCCGGCCACCTCTCCCCGCTCCAGGGTCCGGCAGCGGCTGGCGTTACCTGCTGTTCTGTATTACTTGTTAAAAGTTCCTCTCGTAGCACATGAGTACACTGAGGAGATGGGAAAACGCTAAAACGATTTTACTGTTAAATGTTTTTACTTAAATAATGAGGAGAAACACAGCTCCTCGGGCTAACTGGGACGGGTGCGCGTGTGCGTGTGCGTGTGCGTGCACCTGTGCGTCGAAGCCAGAATCATGGTGCGTCTCCGCTGTTGGGGGCCACGTCTACATGGAGCGCCGGTTACTGTGGCATCTGTCTTTCCCAATTACGTTCACACCGAGACGTTCGCGTAAAGAGATAGACTGAAATATTTCACTCGAGAACATTCTGGAGTTCGCATATGACGGTTTTTACTCTCAAAATAATCTGAAAGGCGTACCAGTTAGGAACTTGTTGGAAAGTCTGGATAAAGCTCTGCTGATTCCTCCGAAGTGTCTGCTTCAGTAAACTTCAGGCGTCATGGGGGAGTTTTTCCCAAAATGTGAAGTGAAGACTGTGGGTAGAAAGTGTGATCACTTCGGGCAGCATAGAGCTTGGTATTTTTAATGGATGTGTTAAGGGAACGAAGACGTAACCAGTAAATAAAATACATTCTTCTAGAGACGTAATTGCTCGGGACAAGGCTAAATTGATAAACTGTTTTTCTTTAAAAAAATTTTTTTTTGATAAGCTATTTTAGAAGCAATTCTCAGAGGTAGCAGCACGTGTGATGGTGACATGCCAGTGGCCCTGTCAGGCTCTTCCTGTGTGTCTGAGGATGGCCACCTAGCAAATGGGGAACCAGGGACACGAAACTGTGGAACATGAGGCCTGGAAGTGGCCCGCAGATTGTCTTGTCTGCGTCTCTCCTCACAGAGGTGGGAGCTTGCCCGAGAGAATGGCCGGCAAGGGGGTCACTCCTGAATTCCCCTTCAGATCCCGGGCACATGCCACAAGCACCAACAGCACTTTGGAGCTGTAAAACACAGAGCCGGAGAAGCAGAGCAAAGGCCCGTAGAAACCAGACTGAGCCGTGAGTGAGGTCGACCAGGCGTCGGGAACCAGAGCCTCCACAGGGTCCACTGAGGACAGCGCAGAAGGCCCCCTGCTCACAGCTGTCGTCATGCAGGATCGTGGGCCCTGTCTTGCCACATGCCACGAATGTTAAATATCACTCTTTACTTATTAACTGTTTGAAAGCTAGAGACATCTACCGCATCCATCCCGTATAGCTTGCATGCTCTGTAGTGAGTTAACCCGGGACCCCTTCCTGGTGAGTGTGTCGGGGGGGAATATGGGGTTTTACAGCACACGGTGACACGTGCCGTGCCTAGGACATGAAGCTGCATTAACATCCCTTCTGTGCACTTCTAGAGAGGGGCCTGAGGGGACACAGAGCAAAGCGTGGTAGGATTCCCACAAAGCCTGTTTCAGGCCCGAATATGTCTCAAAAATTACCGACTCGTAAGGGTCAGAGGTAAGGCCTCTACAGACACAAATCTGATGAAGTCGCTCACCCAGAATTCAATAGATAAATACCTTTTGTTATCCCAGACTAATTCAATTTAATAAACTACAATTAGAGTTACGGGTGTTACTGATACGTAATGTTTCAACTGAAATTTGCCGAACACGACTTACACTGGAAGGGGGACGTTGCTAATCTTTCCCTTCGCTTTCTGTGTGACCCTCTGGAGACATTCCCTGAGCACACAGGTACCCGGGCAAGCGGGGGATGTTCCCAGCCCATGGGAGGGCAGAAAAGATAGTCTGACTTCCACTCGTTTCGGACGTCCAGACGCCACCTCCATGCGCTTCAGTTTTACACCAGATGTTGTAGAAGTCGTATCTGATGGAGGAACGGAAGCACGATGCTTCGATGTGCAGGCGTAGACATTTTCCTTGCGTACCTGTGCAGCCGACAGAATCCGCAGGTGGGCCCATCACAGGACTGCTGGCCTCTAGTCATTCATTCATTTTAAAATCGTTTATTAAACGTCTCCTGTTTCTCTCACCCTGTTCTATGGTGTAGAGTTACAGCAATGCACGAAGCACACAACAAACCCGCAGTCCTCGTGGCCTTATGTGCATTGTACTTGGGCGCATATCTGTTTAGGGCAGAGTCCGTAGGCCACCATCGGGGCCCGTGGTGACTTTCCTGTCTGTACGTTGCCCCTTTGGTTCTTTCCTGCAGCTTAAGGTCCTTCTGTGGTCATCACGCTGGTTCTATTCAGGCCGAATGACGTGGAGGAACAAAACGGTTTTCCAGATATTTTCGCGACCCCTAACTTAGGATGACCTCAAGTAGCCGAGTCGCTGAGGCCAACGTCTTGCTTGTGTGTTTGAGAGCAGCTTGTTTTAATTAGGCCACCAAGTTACTGAAGCCGACCTCCCCAAGTTCTGCTTCTGTGATCAAGGCAGGACCTCTGCCGACCCAACAGACTACACGTTTCTTAGGCGTTTTCCTTCCCACCTGCCTCGAATGATTGACACCGGCTAATTCGAACCCTATTTATAACTCTCGGATGTGAGTCCGGCCACCCCTCCCTACGATGTGGTCTTAAGCAGAGTTGAATTAATATGTGGAGGAAATTTTTGAGCTTTTTAGGAGAAGGTGTTTTATAGCTGCAAAGTGCTATTGGTATTAAAGATAATAATTTAGAAGTAAATATTATAGCAACTGAGTGCACAGGGCTCTCCACACAGCGTGCCATTTCAGTGAATCAAAAGAGACTTGGCACTAGAATACACCCCGTCTGGCCGCCGGTCATTTCTCTCCCCCAAGCTGTTGACTTTCCCTCCTTTCTCACCGAATTCGGCAACACAGTGCACTTAGGCTTGAAGCAGCCGGTCGGAGAGACGACAGCCTTCAGCCTTTTGTCTTTTACTGATACCTGAGTGCTGGGTGATTAATTGGAGTGATTAATTGCGTGGGCGTCCGATGTCATTTTTTTCTGAAGCACAGAAGTAGACGTGCTTCTTACCTCGAGAGTGGATGCTGGGCCGTGGTAAAGTGGCCTTGACCCCCTTGGTACCCTCCCAAACAGTCAGAGATGGGAGACAGTGGGTGGAGCCTACGGGCTCGGAGGCTTTCCAGTGCCGTCCCGTTAATTAATCACAGAACGCTCAAGGGGCACCTCACCGTTACTGGATAGGTGATCGCTGGACCTGACGTGCACGTGGCCAGTGGTGTATGATGAAGCCCTCACCGGCCAGGTCATTACCTGCCAACACAGCGCCCTGCCCTTCGTGGTCTAAAAACGCCACCTCCTTCGGCACGGACACCGAGTGCCTGCACGTCCATCCGATGTAGTCTTTTAAAGATCTACATTCAGTATTAACAAGGCTGTTCTGTTGCATTTTCCACAGGGACTGTAACGAGAGATGTAGTCTTAAATATCAATTGATTGAGAATCTCTCTTAACCCGACATCAATATAAAGGCTTTAGCGTAGCTCTCACATGAGAACTCCGATGTTTCGAATTTTTAATTAACTGCGCGATACAGTACATATTGTATTCCACGGCCTCCCTCACGTAAATATGACTTAAGAGCTCTTAGTAAGAAGAAAGGTATTTTTTTTCAGTAGCCGGCAAGTCCAAACATTGGATAGCGTCAGGAGTGGCAGACGGTGCTTCTCAGACGTTAACGGATGGAAACGCAGGTTCTGCCAGTAGGGCTGGACGGAGGCTCGAGGGGCTGAATTTGTGATCAGTGCCCGGGTGACGTCGGAGGCAGGGGTGCGCCTCTCGTTCGAGTAAGAAGTGGAGAGACCGGCTGAATTCCTTTATCTGCCCGCTCTGGATTTTATAACCACAGATTTCCTTTTTGGGCCTCACTTTTCACCTTTTCTCACTGTATGATTATTTGAAGTCGGAAAGGGGAGTGTAACGCGCCAACAGTGCTACCAGCCTGTCACGTTAAAAGTCTGCATCTCGTTCTCTATGTCACCACTGTGTGCCCTAAATCGTTGCCTTCCGTCCTAAATTGATCTGGTACATCTTCGGCTGACACCCCAGTCTTGTGGTTAGTTATTTAAAGACATGCGAAGCAAAAGATTCTGAATGTTTTAGCTAGGAGAGAGGCTTTCTCTAGAATCCTACGACTCGAGATGCATGCCAACGACAAAGCAGATGTGCTCCATCTGGAATATTCTGGAATATTCCGCAAGACATTATTATTTCTTTCTCTTTCCTCCCGCGGTGTATGCAAGTGAGCTGTGGGCTTTCCTAATATATATGCATCTCCTGGTTTCCATACAGCGTTTATTCCCCCCCGGTCACATTGCGTATTATGTTGCTGCTAGTGGTGACAACTGTCGGGAAAGCGAGTGGCCTTTCTTTTTTAAAACTTTTCTCCATTCGTGACATGATGACAGCTGTCATGGGAACGGGGAAAGATAGAGCAATTTTTCAGAGTCCGTCAACTCGAGGCACATCGGTTGCTGCAGCTTAATGAAAGTTGCCTCATTGTGACATGTGTCAGCGTCTTTGTGATGCAAGTGTAGAGGGATCTTTCCTGATAGATTTGTGCCTCCGGCCTGGACTTGAGCCAGAGAGACATGACCTTGGCTTTGAACTTACAGAAGATTATCCCTGTAATAGAATCCAGAGTCAGTAGGAAGAGGCTTTCGGGTCAGGAGGGCAAAGCACGGCACAGAGGTTGTCCCCGCGAGGTGCAGATGTCACGAGCAGTGTGGGTGGCCTTCGCTTTGTTACCCAGCACCCTCAGAAAGTGGGCGGGTATTTGGGTAGTCATCCGGGGACTTAGAAATCAAGACGAACGTTCCAATTTTCATAGGAACTTTCCTTTCTATATAAATTAAATATGTGTATGTATAATCCCTCCATTCTGAAAAGCGATTTCTGTCACTGTACCCACTGAGTGTGGGGTGGTGCTGAAAAAACTGGGGAATTAAAGGAAAAATGTTCTACCAGTTATTTATGAAAGAACGACACTGAGTTATTCATTCATAATCCATGGTTAGCACGTTTTAAAGGTACAGTTCAATGTTCTCAGTGCATTCACAGAGTTGCGCGACCACCGGCAAAATCAGCTTTAGGGTGTTGTATTCACCATCTCAGGAGAAACCCCGTGTCTGTTGGCAGTCACCCCATTTCTCCGAAACTCTCCCGGAGCCCTAGGAAAATGCCACGTACTTCCTGTCTGCGTGGGTTTGCGTGTCCCGAGTATTTCAAATGCGTGGAATTGCATAAAACGTGGTCTTTCGTGATGAACCCCTTTCACCTGTCACATGTTTTCAAGATTTATCCACAGTGTGGCACGTATCGGTACTTCATTCTTTTCTACTGCCAAATAATATTCCATTGTATAGATATACCACATTTTATTTATTCGTTCTTCAGTCGACAGACATATGAGTTGCTTTAACTTATTTGGCTATTAAAAAAAAATAACACCCCTGTGTACATTTGTGTATAGTTTTTGTATAGAAATGTACCCAGGAGTGGCATCGATTGTCTTGAACTGAAGATATTTAACCAAAATATGTTTCAGTTTTATCAACCCTGAAATATAGTGAATCTTTGAAAAAAAGAATAGGTAAAATGTCGTAAAAGAAAATGTGTCTCAATAAATCATTTTACTCATATAAACAAATAAGTTATCACTCCAACTTTTTTTAGTCTCTAGAAAATAAATGTCTCCTAAACCTTAGCCTCTCCTCCAAACTCAATGATGTCACACTATCCATGATTAAAGATTTGAATACAAGATAGGAAAGTATTTGTCTGTAAAAAGTTAAAAAATGTGTCCTTTCGAATTATTAGGAGCGGGATGCGTGCAACTCAAATAAGGGATGTTTACAAACTAGCAGCACATTAGGGAAGAAAACGTGATTGAATCCCAGCTCAGCCTTTGGAGGGCTAAACTATTCGCATGGCGGAATAGGAAACAGTGGGCGAGCTTTGTCAGCCAGTCTGTAAGACCCGGAGGTGGCACAGAGGTGTCAGGCTTGCCTTTCCTCCTCCCTGGAGGTGCCAGCCGCAATCATGGCACACAGAGAGTGCCCACGTGGAGTTCGAGCTTTGCCAACATGGCTTATGATGCCCTGGATCGGAACAGTCACTAGACAGGAGGCTGAACCGGTGCACTGGGGACGTGGTGCTGTTCACGCAGCGTGTACCTCGAAGGCTGGTCGGTGCACATGTGGTCAGCGCGCGTGTGGTCGGCACGCATGTGGTCAGCGTGCGTGTGGTTGGTGTGCGTATGGTTGGCATGTGTGTGGTCGGCGTGCGTGCGATCGGCGTGTGTGTGGTTGGTGTGTGTGTGGTTGGCATGTGTGTGGTAGGCA
>NW_024349803.1:24194079-24197504 GCF_902729225.1 Pteropus medius | reverse complement strand
GTGCTTGGCATGCGTGTGGTCGCCGCTCCTGCGGGTCTGCCGGGCTGCGGGGATTCTAGTCAGACGGCTTTTCTTTTTTCCCATTGAAAACGGGCCGGAGGGAGGAAGAAATGCTCCCTCCGTTAGCGCTGAATGGCATGGGTGAGGACTAGTTCCTTTTGCACAGACGACCCGGCTGGACCGGCACGGCGAGCGGCAGTACGGGAAAAGCAGCCGGCTGGATGGCGTTGATGTCGTCAGTCGCTTTTTAGTCGAAGGCACTTTAAAGCGTGTGCGTGTCTGTAAGAGACGTCTGTGCGCGTCTCTGCGTCCGCTCCAAAATCATACGAACGAGTACTTTACTTAAGATGTAAGTTATCGGCACATCCTTGCTGTACGTTGCATGCTGTTTTATTGTCGAGCGCCAAACACGGAGACGTGTCGGTTCGCACCTTGCACAATCTCGTCGGTGGTGTTTTATCTGCCTTTCATTTAGGCAGACCCGACGTTTTCCATTTTGTAAGTGTTATCACTAAGTCGTGATCTGGAACGAAACCCGTGTGGAGCCCCAGCTCTCCGACAGGATTGGAAATGTGGCAGGTGTGCTCGGTCACGGGGAGGCGGTCGAGTGTTGTCACTCGGTCCTGCTGTCCACGGGGGGAGGACGTGTATGCCGCGTCCTGCGGAAGCGGAAACTAATACACCTGCTCCCCTGTTGCTCCCCCAAGTGACGGTCTGAAGGCAGGTTTTTTTCTTCCATTTTTTAATAGTGTAATGCGGGGATTTATTAGCAGCAAGGGTCATATCCAGTTCAATATAACACATGTGTTCTATAGAAAAATATAATCTCAACCGGGTAGTGGCGGAACCAGTCATTCAATCCGCGTGTCCAGTCTGGGTTTGCTGTTCTTGCTGAAGGCAGCTTTCCTGGAACTCATCTTGCGAGTCAATTCAGTACGCCAATTAAGAGTCGGGGCCAGCACAAGGCAATGCATAATGACTCTGACTTCCACTTATATTTTGGTAAACCAAGTAATTTGTCTGTGGAAGATACATATTCTCAGAGCCTCGGCCTTATGTCCACTCTTTATCTAAATGTCCTCGGAAGGTTCAAGGCGGAACTGAGCATATCATTTATTTCAGTGAGCTCTTCATTTATTTCCTCGCCCGCCCCTTTGACAAACTGTGCCCATGCCTGGGACGTGGTCGTCTCTCCTCCCCACACTCACCTTTCTCGTCACATTCTCTTTTCTCTGTCAAATCTCATTCTTCGAGAGACCGAGAATCGTCTGTTCTACTAGTCCTTATCATTCTTAGGCATGTGCGAAGTATGTCAGATAGTTTCTCCAAGGTCTTACGGTGAATTTCAAGGACAAATCCACTCTATGGCTGAAATGTTCATTCTTGGAAAAGTGACATCAAAGTAGGTCCCGTTCCTAGCATCCATGTTTTTAAAAATCAAAGTTGTCCAAGTAGAAGTCGACTCGTGGAGGAGATATCAGTTTATAAACAACTCGTTTAAACCATCTCACTTTGTCCATGGGTAACTATGAGAAAAGGGAACTAAACGTAGATAAATTTCACTAATTACTTGATCACAATGAGTGATTGGATGGCTCCCTGTCACCTCGGAGACTCCTAACTGTTGTCATTAAGACCAGTTCTGCTCCTCTAGGTTAGAATTCAAAAGGGAAACCTGAGATTTGATCAGTGTGCATTTTTCTGGCACTCCTTCTGTTAAGTTTTTGAACTTCTGAATGAGGAGGGAAAGCCTTTGTGTGTGCACATATGTTCAAGAGACTCTCAAAATAGACTGAATGAAAGCTATGCCTTTTATGAACACGCTTTCGGAGCTTGGAAACTGACCTAAGAGAAGGCTGACCTGGAACTAGTTGGCAGCCTAGAGCACGCGGAAGCCTTTCCCTTTCCTGAGGCCATGCTTTTAAGATTCTTCCTCGAAGAGCAAGCCCACCGCTTTGCTGCCAGCGACAAATAAGAACAACGAGTAGATTTTCTGGGTCACAAGGGGAAGCCATAGGTGGAAGACCCGAGTGCCAGCAGCTGGCACTCGAAATACTATTTTCTTTAGAGAACTGTGCAAAGGGCTCTCAGATAGACACGATTTAAGGGTGAAGCAGCTCAGACCTACATGTACCACCGTGTAACGCAAAGCCGGCATTAAGTGTCGGGGTCCTTTCCAAAAACACCCAGATCTGTGACTAAGTTTCACATCTACAGAGTTCAACTGGGTGGAAAGTTTACTCAAATGCATTTTTCCATCCCTGTTTTTAAGCCTAATCCTATTGCTTTTAGGCTGACGCAGATGCAAAGAGCTAAAATCATTATCCGACTTCCCCAGTGACCGGTAATGGTATTGGACTTCATAAGCTGAGACCGATTGTTATTTAATTCACTGTTTTTAAAGACCTTGACCTGAAATCAATGTCCTATGCCGAAAACATTAAATTAGCATTCTCAAATATGGATCATAGGGATGGTCGACCCCACTGAGGTGAGCTAGTCGTACTGAGTCTGAGCCCAGAAAATTTTACATGAATGTACATTTTAAGAGATCGAAGCCTAGCAATTCTTCGAGGTCGGCAAAAGTAGCTCTCCCGTTTCTCTGTCTCAGAAGTGCGGCATCGGGTGTCACGCAGGTGAGCGTCGTGACACGTGGCGTGGAAGGGACCGGGCTCCGGAATCCTGCTGTGTAGTTCAGATCTCGGCTCCAGCATTTGGCTGGCGTGACCTTGAGAAAGTCACTTAACCTCTCTACGCCTCAGTCTTCTGATGCGCGACAGGGAGAAGTGTCTACCATGTGGATTTAACGTGCGTGTTACGTGAGTAGAACAGAGCTAAATCCCACCAGCCAACCGGAGCCCGCGCCCCCTGCTAGATCACGTGCGGAAGGGCGCGACGGATTTCTAAGCCTGGGGAGAGTCGTGTTTCGCGCACATGACATTCTGTCGGGGGCAGTCAGGGGACCGTGCGCAGTGCGTTTCCATGCACTGCGTCGGGACCAGTATCGAGGCCACGCAGACCACTGCAATGCTGAGTCAAAGACGTGGAGTTGTGTGGGTCGCACGAGCCCTTGGGGATCCGTTAGGACAGGGAATAGGCTGGAGGCGGTAGGTCTGGGGAATCTAGAGGGCTGTGTCGGCGTGTAGACCCCAGACTTGAGGACACGGCGAACTCAGCGCCCTTGGACTCATGAGCCGTCTGCCTCGGTCGTTGGGATGAGCTTTTGCTTCTTTTTAAAGTGCAGCTCTTCAGATGGGCTTGCTTACCTCTTTCTTGCCTCATATTTACCTCTGGTGTAAAAATCCAGCTTATACCTGATGAGAAGTGTTTACGATCCAAGGTATTTGGCCCGGGTGTCTGCTGGAAGCGCGCTGGACACTCGTGGGGCGTTTGATGCCTCCCGACACAGGACTGCAGTCTCCTTC
>NW_024349803.1:24183560-24194041 GCF_902729225.1 Pteropus medius | reverse complement strand
GGGAGGTGCCTGGGTTTCAGAGACCACGGTCACAGGAATGTTGAGAGATACGGACATTAATTACCACCCATCCATCCGTTTGTTCATCAATTCACACAACTGCCCATCACAAATATCACTTCATATAAGTCAAAATACCACGTGGCACAAAGTAAATACTAAACAGATTTTGGTGATCCCTGTTGCCTGTGACCCATAGGTGCAGAGTAGACATTTATGTCTGCAGGGGAAGCACACCTTCCTAATTTAACATTATACGAGTCTAAGGGATGTCTCGTAAATATAGAATTCTGATGATTATTTACTTTTTAAAAGTAAATTACAATTATTTACAAAAATAAATAATCATGAGATTTGCCACCATCCAGATTAAATTTAGTTAATATTTTGGCATTTATTTTCCAGTTGAGCTTTGTCTGTTTTCATTCATTCGTTCATTCATTCATTCGTGTCATGTTTTATCTCAGAGGGGAAGCACCAGGGGACCTGAGAACAGGCTGCTTGTTTGCCGAGCTCACTTTGAGCTCAGGTTCTCCCTCCTGCGGAGGCCAGCAAGCTCAGGAGGACAGAACGGGGCGTGTGTCCTCATCGCACCCCTCCTGGCAGCAGAATGACAGTGTCCCCCTTCCCCCATTTACTTATGGAGAGACCATGAGTAATTACGTCCTCTCAAACTTCACGTGTGGACGTCCTAACCCCCCGTATGTCCTGCTGTGGCTTTGTTTGGAAATACGGCTGTTGCAGAGGGGACCAGCTAAGGTGGTGTCACCCCATCCGGTATGACAGGTGCCCTTGTAGAAAGTGGCATGTGGACACAAGTAGGCACCCAGGGCAGTGCCACGGGCTGACTGGAGGTCTGCAACCAGAAGCCAAGGAACTACCAGAGGCTGGGGAGACGCCCCAACACGTCCGCGGATGGACGCTTCGGAGGAGGCACGGTGCTGCTGGCGCCTTGATCTCAGGCTTCCCCTTCCGGTCCCACGAAGCGGCTCGGCTTGTCTGTTGAGGACGCCCTCATGAGCCAGTGCAGTGAACTGTGGGATTTCTCTCTCCCCCAGTACTGTGTAAACTATGCTCGATCTACTTAGCAGTGTATATGGATATTTTTCTTTGCCAGTAAGAGCGATTCTATGTTGTCTCTTAATAGTTTTAGGATATAGCTGTTCCCTGAGTTTAAATATGTTAATCTATTCACAAAAATGTGGATTCATGTAATAACTTGTCCCTAACTTATGTTGAAGTTTGAAAGTCTACAGATTGGTTTTATAACCTGGTTTAGATTTGACGTTAACTGTGGTTCTTGTTAATTTTCATAACCGTTGCTTCGTATACTTCTGCTTTATGTGATAGTTCAGTTTTTAAATTGCCCAATTTTTGAAAACAAGACTGAATAACTTAAAATGAAATTGAATATAGTCCCTAATGGCAATCATTTTTTGTGTGTGGGTATCCACACCCAGCTTTTGCCCACATACATGTGTATTTTACACATTTCTAATTGTGACATACATACATGTATACATACAATGTTCTGTGGTTTGTTTTTAAATACATTAAAGCATATTCTGTTTCCATATTATCTTTATGGAATATTTTGAGTTACCATGCAATATCCTATAAAATAGACCTTAAATATTATCGATGTAACTACTCCCCATTATTAAACACTTAGTTTCCTCCTACCGTTAAGCTTTTGGAATTTATACTGCAGTGCCTCTGACTGTTCTAAGCAAGGAAGAATATCTATTTGAAGAATAGGTGAAAAGTTATGACATTTTGTTGATTTTCAGTAATTATTTCCAGAAGGATTATCCACAAGCAAAATAACAGTGAAATTGACTAATTTAGGATGGCAATTTATTCTTAGAATTAGCATAAACCAGTAGAATGGAGAACAGTAATACAGGGATAAGATTTAATTCTAATGGTAGATTTGAGTCATCCGAATTCTAATTTCCTGACTGTATCCTGTGCCTTGTCAGGTGAATGCTTTAGCTGTTTCTGTGAACCTTAGCTCGCCCCACCTCTGCAACATAATAATTTGTGTTTAGGGTTTTTATCAATTGGCAGTGACTACTTTTCAGATATGTGTCTTGGATAAAAAGCAGATTTTTCTTAGTTCACCATCTTTATTATTTTCCCCTTAATCTCCACCTAAGATAATAATCTTGAGAACAAAAGTATTTGGAAGTGCCCTAGGCATAAATCCCCGAAGAGGTTTAAAATAAGAAGTCTGTGTTGTTTACACTCAGAAAACAAACTTTGACTTTTTGTCCTTCACCGCCCGGGCCTGATACAAAAACCAATGAAGTGTCCTCGTTTCGGCTGCGTGGTTCCTTTTTATCTTTGTCACAATAAAGGGAAACGTCTCAAATTAATAAGTAAACACATTCCCAGGCTCTGCTCCCTGATGCCGAACGTCTACATACTTCAAAGACTATGGAGCATTTTCGAGAGAGGAGAGTGTGTGTTTTTCCTCCTGATAGTGAATATGAATGAATGGGAAACAGTTTGCATCAAGAAATGCTATTTGCATACTATAAATTGCCACTGCTCACTCAACACTTGCAGCTTCGGGCTAGGAGGAAACTTAGCGTTATTCTAATTTTTTTCCCCATGCAGATCCAATAACTATATTGAGAGAATGTCTTTTAAACAAACACACATCGTCTATTTAAAATGAAAGTGGCAGAGGAAGAGATGATACACAATAATCTGCATCATCCGTGTGTGTATCAGCGATTATGTTCTGAGATAAAGAGAGAAGATTAGAAAACGTGAGAGCTTTGACAGCCATCCGAAGAGCCAGCAAAAATGGCCAGCCGCATAACTGCTTCGCTCGCCTTCCGGAAGTCCATTGCTTTTTATGATTAGCTGTGAGCTTGCGGGCTGCCGTGGCTGAATGTTAAAACGCACCAAATCCTAGTCTGATTACCTGGGGTTGCATCATCTCGCCTGATGCCACACATCTGGGTCGCCAGTTAGTTTGTAAACACGGGTCTCGTGGGCACTGAGCGGTGATTTCTCTGGTAATAATAGAAGGTAGTCAGCTGAGGGCAGAGGTGTGTGGTTGCAGAGCAGAGGGGTGGAGGGAGAGAGACTGAGTCGTATTTGTTCTGCGTGACCTCCTGGTCCTGGATGTCACAGACGCTGCATGCTGCTGTAGACGGTTCCACCGGTCACATAAAAAATAGCAGATGTTTCAATATGACGTGAGCGTTGTCTATAGCAATTCTAAATATAAATATTTTCAGACATAAGATGGCAATATACTTAACGAATAAAGTAGCCAAGTCCATAAACATTATAGTTTAATAATCAGTAGCAGATCAAAAGATATTCAGGGCCAATTACAAGGAAAAGCGATTTTTTCGGGGGAGGATGACATTTTATGTATTTTTTTCTTCTAGAGCCATGATTTATTAAGCAATTTATACTTATGTAACTTTGTTGTATTTGTCTGTTTACAGAGTGGAGCTAAGATAACAGGAAAAGTGGGAAGGAAGGAAATAGTTGACGTGATCAATTAATGATGGCGCCCGTAATGATCTCTGTAAGTGCAGAAATGCAGCAACGAATTAGGATTGCAGAGCCTCTGTTTTGCAGATGAGGGATTTGAAACTTGTGAGACTTCTCGAGTCCTCACACCGCTGGAGGTGGAGCCGTGTCTCTGTTTCATGGTCTCATCTCCTGGCTTCCTACAGCTGTCTCCCGGGACTCTGGACCAGATTCAGGGTGTCGGGGAAATGATAACGCGTGCGTACATTTAAACTTGTTTGAATTTTGAAAACTCTCAAACGAAGGACCTCTCCGTTAGCCGCCGTGCGAGGCGCCTTTCGTGAGTGGCATTGCGGATGCGGAGTGGGGGTGCTCGAGGCCACCGCTTTTTCCTCTGGAGTGAAATGCGGGTGTAGTAAGTAAACACGAAGCCGTAAGTCACTCACGTGTTCATCACTTTCCTGTGCCAACAGAACTTCTCAGGATACTGTTACTAAGCTTATTTTGCAAGGAAGTCACGAGAAAAGCATTTTCTTCCACGTGAAGGGGTGGGCGAGGACAGGCAGGGGTGACGCGGAGTCCAGGGCGCACGGAGTCCAGTGAATGAGCTCAAACTTAAAGTGACGCGGAGTCCAGGGGCATTACGGAGCCCCAGGGTGACGCGAGTCACAGTCCAGGGGTGACGCGGAGTCCAGGGTGAATGCCGGAGTCCAGGTGCGTGACGCGGAGTCAGTCCAGGGGTGACGCGGAGTCCAGGGGTGACGTGGAGTCCAGGGGCGACGCGGAGTTCCTGACTACTTAGCATCACTTCCTTCTTCTGAAACTAGTAAGACAGGAGGTAAACTTTGGAACTTTAAGACCATTCACTGTTCGTGACACTATTTATCTTACATTTGTCACATGTAATTTTCTCAGGACGCCTGCTGTGACCTCTCCTAGACATTTGGTTGAAAGTTAATTGGCAGCCGATGGCAGTGGGTAGAGTCACTTGAATTTGCTGAAGCCAGCACAGGGGCATCCACCAGAGTACGTGTCAGACGCTTCCGGGAACGCCAAGGGCAAAACTCTGTGTCGAGGGAGGCTGTGTGGGTGGCCCAGCTGGCGGCCTCCCTCAGCTCGTAATGAGCTCGGGGACACCATCTTGCCCGCCTGCCCGGCGTCTCCACTCGGCCACCGACCTGGGCAGCTCTCAACTCTGTCTCTGCAGAATCAAGCCATGAAACTGAAGGGTGCTGCACCGGTGCTCACAAGCATTTTAAGACAGCCGAGTGGAGACCTCGTAGGTCATTAAAACTAAGTTAGTGTACACGGTGACCGGGGCGAGACGCACGCCCTGCAGGCACCCACCGACCTGCGGTCAGCAGCGCCACGTCCCTTGCCAGCTAATACCACTGTAGCGACATCATTTTTTAATTTTTAGCCTGAATGTACCTGTACGGGCAGGTTAGATCATGTGGGCAGTCGTTCTGTTGATAAGATCATTAAGGGTGATAAATTAAGATGGGGTGTGCGATAGCCACCAGCCGGCCTCTCAGCCTCCAGCCTTATCTCGTGGGTCAGTAAGAAGCCTGCAATTATACAGGAGCATCTCCGATAGTCAGATAAGCAGAACGGGCCTTCCACGGGCCCGGGCTGAAAAGTCCGATCGTGAGATGTGACTTGAGGCCGAAGGAAGAGGCAGCAAAGAGCATGGCAGGGAAGGGAGCGCGAACCTCGGCAGCGAACGGGCAGCAGGGGCATCTTCGGCAAGAAAGAACGTAGATGAGCAGACTCCAACCGCGGGCCTTCGGCGTCTGCATTTTCTTTTTCATTCCTAACCACGTGCCCAGCAACAGCTGGCACGGGACGGGTTTCGCTGGACATCACACTGAGAGCTCCAGAAGGTGCATTTCCGCAGGAGCGTGAGGTGCGAGCTCTTCCCGATGAGTCTGAGGGGGGCGAGACCGGCCCCCAGCGCGAGGCCCCTGCCGCCGTCCTGCTCCGTGGGGCCGCTGCTCCTCTCGCAGATGGAGTGGCAAACCGGCTCTCGGGTCAAATGGGACAGAGCACAGTGTGGTCCTGTTAGGTGTCCCGGGGAGTGAGTGACATGGATCCCGGGCTGCGCAGCAGGTCAGGATTCTGGAAGGGGCCTCGGCATCCTGTGTGGAGCCGGAAGGTCGCTGACCACGCCTGCATCGTGCCACGGATGACCTTGAAAAGAACCGCCTCCACCCACTCCCCTGTCACGGCGGTACAGTGCGTTAAGACAGCCGGAGTGAAGGTCATCGACGTGGCCACGGGTCAGCTCTGTGAAGGGTCACCACCAGATTGTGTATGTGGACATGCCAATTTATTGTAGTGGCCGGTTGCTCCTAGAAACCAGGTTTTTGGGTCAGCTCCAGAAAATGCAGGTCTCACCAGCTACTGTTGCTTTGAAAACGAGGGCAGGCGTATTTCGGCCGGAGTGGGGCGCACCCCAACCCCACCGCAGCTGGAACAGAGCCGCACCCCTGACCCGCGTTGGAAGGGGTCGCCAGGTGCACGCGGCGCTGTTCACTTCAAGCTCTCCGGTTCAGAAACGACCTTTTCAAATCAAGCCCAGCGGGAAGCCATTGAGTAAACTAATAACAAGGCGTGCCGTAGAAACAGTGCATCGTGATCAAGTGCTGTTGTCTTGGTCTTGGCTCCATTCGCTGAGACCCCCCGGGGTCACCAGGGATTCGGGCCCTGGGAGGGGATAACACCGGATCAGTGCTTGGCTCTGGACTCTCCCGTGTGGAGAGATGTGGCCAGTCGGAGCTCGTCGACATCCCAGCCCTGTGGCTTTGGCTGCAGCGGTGACAAGACCGTGTCACTGCTCGAACCACGGCCACCGGCCTGTGAGTGTCCGTAGCAGAGTCCATGGGGAAGACGATGAGAAGTCCTTTGCTCTGTTCACAAATGGTCCGAGGCCGCTTTAGAGTCAGGATGCGGCTCGCACCGCTGGCTGATGCACCGTTTCCTGTGCGTGCGCAGTGTGTAAGGGCTGGTGACTTCGAGCTTTGTTTTTACCTACATACGTGAAGAAAGAAAGGGCTCGCTGGTCTCTGCACAGGGGGCTTGTGTTTTTCTGTTTCATTCAGGAGCAACTTGGTTGGAGGACCTTAGCTGGTCCTCTGCTAAGCATCTAGCCTTGCCTATTTTGAATGTGTCTGCCCTGTTTTTATCTCTGAGGACACATAAGCGAACCCTTACACTTAATCTATTGAATTATAAATTCATAAACTTTTCTTAATATAGTTATGCGTGTTTTAAATACTAATATGGTTTATTACAATCCTAATATATCAGATTAACTCTTACTCAGAGGCTCCACATCCCAGTATTCACGATTGTCCACGGCAGCCATTAGCAGTCCCCCTTTTTTTTAGAATTATTCACAGATTGGGCTTAAGTATTTTATAAAACGATGATGGAGACATACTCTTCAATGCTCAGTCCTCCTTAGAGAGGGTGAGAGGAAAGATTATCCTTTGCCATCGTAAGTAGACTGAAGTTGGTTCGACCAAAAGCAGTTGAATGGAGTATTATGAACCATCGAGAAATCAACATAACAGTTTAAGCGACTTTAAAATACACCTTGCCGGGCATCGCAGTGAGATTCAAAACACATGAGACTTCAGACCGTGCCTTGTCCCCACGCATGGTTCATTTGGGGAGAGAAAATAAGTACAGTTTGAACAAAGTGCCAACGTAAGAGGCACGGAACTGTCCGGTTAAATGCAGACGCTGTCACAGAACAGCACTCATGCGAACGACCGAGGAGACCAGGGACAGGGAATGGCCATGAACTGTTTGCCGCCAGGGTAAGCGGGAGGAAATGGGCTTGAGGGGACCCCGAGGGATTGTTCCGGTTGACACATGTAACCCAAAGCAGAAGAGGTGTCCTGACACGCACGGCCGTGAAAGCAGGGGCGTTGCAAGTGCTGGGTGTGGCGAGGGTAATAGAAATTGACCGGGTGCGGAAAACGGAAACACTGATTGGATGTAGCAGACGGAGGTGTAGGGAGCGGGAAAGGCAGACACAGGGAGACGCCCCGGAAGACGCTAGGTCTCCGAGCCCGGGCGACTGGAGAGCACAGGGCACGGGCTGGTGATCTGGTGTCTCTCGGAAAGCTGGTGTATGGGGAGTGGTTTCGGAGGCAGTTCTTAGTGGATTGAGTATGACGATTCGAGGGGAATCATCAGTAAGCAGTGAGGGATCCAGGGAGACGTGCAGTTAGGGGAACAGCGGTGAGTCACATGTGCAGAGGAGGCAGCTGGAGTCGCCGGGTGTGTAGGGGGCTGGGAGCCGCGGGCTGACCTTGCACGTGGCTCACAGCTACGGGCAGTGAACCGAGCTGGGTCTCCATCATTTGCAGGTGGGAGGATGATGCGATCCCCATAAGGTCCTCAAACCCACTGAAAAGTTCCTTCTTTCCAAAGGGACGTGCAGATTAAGGCAAATCTAGAAAAGAAAATTTCTAAAAAGTGGGGAAGCGAATGCCAGGTGTGGAACGGGCAGAATCCTTGTCTTCCAGAGCTCAGCGGAGCAGGTTGTAAAGTTTAGAAGCAAAAAGACTTACCGTTTAATAACGGACGTCCATCTCCATCAGGAAATGGCGTGGGTTTGTTTTTTTGACACCTGATGCAATATTTCTAGTCGAGAAGGACTTAACTGGGCCATCCAAACCATGAGGATGGCAGGAGAGAAAAGTGTTCATCTACGTGTGTGTGCCTGAGTGTGTGGAGGCTATGCACATGCACGCACACACACACACACACACACACAATCATTTTCCTTATTTCTCCAGGATGATAATGGATCAAGACAGTTTGTGATGGCCCCAAACATACACACTTGAACGGAACCCTCACCTCATGTTGGGAGACAAGTGGAAGCAATTATCTCTGAAATGGGCACAGACATATTTTTTTAAAAAAGGAAAAGCGCTAACCACTTCCTTTCGCGGGGCTGTCGGGAGGGGTGGGGTGGACCGTCGGTTCGCTCGGCACTGGCGGGCTGTGAATGAGCCCGCGGGGAGATGCACCTGCTCCCTGCCGTGCGCGTCAGTCATCCAGGCATCCGCAGACCTCTGCCCCGCCTCGGTTTCTGTGAGAGCGCCGCCCACGAGCCTGGTGAATGGCCAGCCTTTGCTGGCCTTACTGGCTAACCGCGCTTTTATTTTCGAGTTCTTTCCTTTCGGGGTTAGTAGACCTCCTCATCTGCAACCTACGTAGTGTCTTTGCTTTATGAGAAACAGTAGAATATCGAAGAGGAAATGAAGATGGGCAAAGATGGATGCTCAGAATTTCTTGCTCTCTGATTCAGTCCCTAAGACGAGGTAGCCTTCTCTCTGGCCTGGAGGACAGAACTGTCTTCACCACCTACTCAGTCGAGGAGAATGGTTTTCTCAATGTACCAAGCGAGGGGAACATGCACGAGGTGACCATGCACGAGGTGACTGCATCCTGAGGTAAGCGAGGCCACAGCACCGAACACCAAGCCCCGCTTAACCGGATTCCTGGATCGAGGCCCCTATCAGTCAAAACTTGGGCACTTTTACCAACATAGCAGAACCAAAAGCAGGAACATTCCTGTGTGTTTGTAGAAGCCACTTAGAGTAGTAGTTTAGGAATGCTGGTTATCGCGGTGAATTACAGGGGGTTGACGGGACAATTCCCGTCGTTCTGGCGTTTGAAGGTAGAATCACTCAGCCGTAAGAAAAGATGAAATCTGCCATCTGTGGCAACATGGGTGGATCTTGAGATGATCGTGCTAAGCAAAATAGAAAGAAAAAGTTGAGAACCAAATGATTTCACTCGTATGTGGGATGTGAAACTGAAAGCAACCAGCAAACAAGACCAACAAAAACTCATGGACACGGACAACAGTTCAGTGGTGACCGGAGGGAAGTGGGGAGGAGTAGGTAAGGGTACAGGGGGTCAAACACATGGTAACAGAAGGAGATTTGACTTTGGGTGGTGACTCCACAGTGCAATATACAGAGGACTTATTATTACTGTCCACTTGAAACCTATATTATTGTATTAACCAATGTCACACCAATACGTTTAATTTAAAAAAGACAGTTCAAAGAATCAAGTCTTTGGAAACAGCGATGGCAGATTTTTGCTAGGGACACTTCGTCTGCTCTGTGAGGTAGTGGACGGAGGCTCAGTACCTGTGGCATGCAGGACAGGGCTCTGAGCATGTTGTAAGGGATGCAGAATCTTCAAAAATGACGGACTCCACCTATCCTCCAGGAGTTTACCTCCTGGGAAAGGAGTCAGCATGCAGTTATACCGCAAGTTGGGATTCAATACAGGAAATATACAGAAAAGGTGCTTTATTGTTTAGTGCAGAAGTTGTCACTTTGACCCGTGAGCATCTGGGAAAGTTGTCTCTTTAAAAGGTGGCAGTTGAGCAGATTTCATTTTGAAAAGCGGGGGAATGGAGGGAACCATCAAAGCTAAGCTGTGTACCTCGTGTAACGTGCAGCGAGCTCATGCCCGGGACTCCGATTTGACTGAAGGCAGCTGTGTGCCAGGGCGACTGGGAGACGTGTCTGGAAAAGCCGGTGGGCGTTTGACTTGAGAGGGTCTGATGAGGAAGCGAGTGGTCTCATAAGGCTGTAGTGTGAGCGGAAAGGCAGCCGGTGGGCGTCTGAAGGCCACACACAGTTCCATCCCTGTCTCTGCCACTTGTTCCACGTGTATGTCTGAGTCACTTGACCTCCCGGGAATGTTCGTCTTGACCTAGAAAATGACGGTGCCAGGTGGAAACCGATGTGTCACCTCACAGTGATGGTAGGCAGAGCACTTTTCCTGTAGGTTTGGGTAGGTGATGGATTTATGGGTTGCACAGCAGGTGGAGCAGCTCACTGGTGCGTAGGGACCATGTGCTTTCATGTCTTTGAACAGACGACCCATGCTCACCCAGGGGTGCTCGCTCGGTGAGAGGATCGAGCCCCGAGAGCTCCCGT
>NW_024349803.1:24167791-24183195 GCF_902729225.1 Pteropus medius | reverse complement strand
GATAGATAGATAGATAGGTAAATATATAATAGATAGGTAGGTAGGTACGTAGATAGATAGATGCAGATGCAGATAGATAGATATCAACTGTGGCTTCAATAGTGGGTCTGGTGGCATTTAACAGTTTCCCCCGGGATCCGATATCAGATGTGAGTTGGCGGCACAGGGAGACAGAGAGCAGAGCCGAATCCAGGGGTGATATCTGTTCAATGTTTTTGAAAGATGAAATGTAAGCGATGGGAGAGAGCATCCGAGAAACAGGATTTTAGACTCCTGAATTATGGAAATAGAGAACACTCTTATTTCTGCAAACATATATCCCCAGAAGTCACCGTTAACTGAATGACTTCTTTGCATTTCACTGTTTTCTATTCAACTAACGGCAAATAGGTTGATTCATGCAATTTACAACGTTGAACATGTCTGGAACCAACCCAATGTTTGAGTTAGTTTAATTGTATGGATTAACAATTGAAGAAACAAACAAAAAAAAGCTCATTTCCACTAGGCATTAAAGCTATATGTTTTCTTTAACTACTGAAATGGAATAGAAGCTCAGATCCTCCGACTCTCCTATGGATTGTACATGAATTAATACTTTCTTTAGGTCAAGTCTCGATCACACACCTGGTCAGCCCGAGTTCCGTGTGAACGAAATCTTTATAATGAAGTACTCTCGCTAATTTAGGGTATTGGATTTCTTCAGATTCTCACATGAAGATTCAATTGTCTCTAGTAAAATTCCCAGTATGTTAGTGTTTTAATAAATTATCCATGAGATATTTTCAGGTACTCGTTTCAGAATTCTTTGTGGTAAATACGTCTACACTGGTAAGCTTTGATTGGCTAGTTCAAGAACATGTGTTAAGTAGTTTACAATTAAGATGTCAAGCAGAAACATATTTTGCTTAGTTCACATTTCAGCCTAGAGAATACTGCTGTTCAGCTCGGTGGTCGGGGGAATGTGACAATGCTCCTCAGTTCCGTGGATCATTTCGACCTTCATTTGTACGTAGTTTGTAAAACACATCGGCAGTGCGTCCCCCTGGTTTGGGGAGACCCTAGTTGTACCCACAGGAGGCTTTTATATTTAAGCTTAAGAACATGACTGTCCATTGGGGACCAGCGAATGTTTTCGGCGTGCGGCTGGGTAGTACCAGTTTTATTATTTTCCAGGCCGAGCGATCTTTGTCACAACGACTCGACCCTGCCGCTGTATCATGAAAGCAGTCCCAGGCAATGCTTTAATGAGCAGGCATTGTGGTGTTTCAATAAAACTTTATTTACAAAAACTGGTGTTGGACTGGATGTGGCTCTTCGATTGCCAGTCCTTGCTGTAGGTGACAGACGTGTCTCAAAGTGAGTGCTGAGGAACTTTTGTCCTGTGAGATCATCAGAGATGAAAAGGAACATCTGGTCAAGTAATTCTGGGAAAGGCCCTACTGAGTACCTCTTCTCTTTGACAAATTGCACATTATCTTGTCGAAAGCTGTGAACTGACCTGCCTGCTTTGGTTAAGTCAGTTCCCCCAAACAGATGTAACCTTGGAATTCTTTTTATCATATTAACTTTTAAACATATTCGAGAATCCATGATTTAGTATCAGGTTTCCAAACTGATAATTTGACTATCTATAGCGGTTATCATATACATGTCTTTATTGAAATCTTTTTCAGTCCCTAAGCCAACTCACAAACTGGTCCACAAAGGTAGTCAGAGTAACGTTTTAACCCTCTGAACTAGTTCTGGATAACTTTCTGATTATTATTTTCTTAGTTTCAAATTCTATGACTCCTTGATGGAAATTTGAGCTTTTGGACTTACTCTGTTTTTCCATCGGTAGTTAAATGTGTTGCATTTTAAACCGATTCAGTGTATATTTGCTGTGTGCCTACTTTCCGGGCACACTGGTGAATGAGACAGACCTTGTCCCGGGCACTTATAATAATAAGTGGGATAAAGACACACGGTATACGATGGTGTGACACCTGCTCAACGTGACACGTTCTGAACATTGTCAGAACACATCGGAGGAGGACAGACCATAATTCGGGGGTCAGAGGAAGCTTCCATCAGAAGTTCATCTGAGTACAAATTTAAGCTAGCTGCAGAGAAGCGGGAGGAGCAGGTAGAAGGGTGAGGAGGGTCTAGCGCCAGACGCGGCCGCTGCCTCGCGGTGTGACGGCGACATAGGTCACGCTGCAGAGCTGGTGGCCGTGCAACTGAGCGGGTGTGTCCTGGCTCTGTGAGGCTGCTGCAGACAGGTGGACAGTTGGAGACAGCGGCTGGGTCGCGTTTGCAACCTGGTCATTCAGCCGTGCTGGGAGGCGGGGAATGGCCCGGCGGGCGCACGGCTGCTCAGGTGAGCCACTCATCTCAAGCTGTTCGAGAGCCTCCCCAGGGCACCTGCCGGCAGTGACCTGCTGCTCCCGGTTTTCCCTCAGAGAGGTCACATGCTGCGGGCCTCCTGTGTTAGGCAGCAAAACCCAGGACCAGGCAGCTGTTTTCTCCCGAAACCATCTGCTTGCTGTTGTACACAGGAAGCTGCCTTCTCATTTGCGGGTATTGGAAAAATGGTAAAGCGTGAATAGCAGCGAGTCATTTTAGAAAGTTCGAAGGAGACTTTATTGCATATTTGTAGTTAGACAAAAATGGGCGCCCAGGGACCAGCCAGGTCGTGACGCCGGGAGGAGGCGTCGGGCGTCGGGGCGAAGCCGGAGGAAATGGGCCTCGGGCCTGGTCAGGCGGTAGAAGCGGCGGGCATGGGGACACGCACACGTGCGGTCACACACCTCCTGTCCCCGCCACCTGCGCCGCTCAGGCACAGGTGCGTGAGGCGTTTCCGGAGGTTATCCTCGACTAGAACGACGCGCAATGTCGCAGGAGCCACCCGCGGCATCGGCCGCTTTGTGCGGTCTGGCGCGGAGGAGCACCGGAAAGATGCGAGGCGTTTCGAATCCGTTTCTCATGCAGAACAGATTATTCTGTGTCGACAGCCGGGCGCTGGCATAGGAGATGCACTCGTTACATATGCGTCGATGGCATATGTGATTCATATAGCGTTTGTATGTTTTATTCTGGCTGCGCGTCCGTGTTCAGAAACGCAGCTGCTAATGTCCACACAGAAGGGTGCGTGGAGGTCTTCGCGAGTGGCCGCGATGGAGGCTCAGGCGTTGCGGAGAAATAGGATTAAGGTTTGGGGGGTTGGATCAAAGAGGGGCTTCCTTAGAGTCCAGGTCAGGGCGTAGCAACAGAACAGAAGCAACGCCTTTCTTCTCTAAATCTCCCTGGTCCTCTGGCCCTGCTCATCACGGCTGCCAGACTCATTCCTCAGTCTTGCGAACGCGGGAGGAAGTAGCATCTCCGGGGAGGAACGGGCACCAGAGCTTACAGAGGGGCGCAGTCCGTCACTGCAGCCTGACGCGCCTCACTGCGGTCACCCCCGGCCCCACTGGCGGGCTTACTCTGAGCTGAGGACACGCCGTGCACACACCACTTCTGGCTGGGAAGACGCCATCTCGCACTCAGCTGGACACAGGGGGGACTGTTCTAGTGTCTTCGTCAGACTGCTCTTTTCCATCCATCGAGGTTCAGGTCCCAGTCAGCTATTGGGTGTCCCTCCGGCAGAGGGTCCATAAGGCAACGTGAGGTATGGGCAGAGCCTGAACCGCGATGCTCCACGTGTCAGGTGGCCGCTTACGGAAAGTCACGCTCACGTGAGCCTGGGTGCCGGGAGGATGTCGCCGAGCTCCGTTGGCTTGTTCGTTTTCTTCCCTTGAAAATACTGCCTGGAATCTGGCCGCTGGGAAGGAGCGAGAGGCGGCGGGCGATAAACTTGACCCGTGTGGCGGCACAGACTTTAACTGGAGTCGGGGGCTCGAGTTTCCCTAACTTCAGCTGCTTTTCTTCCATCTTTTCTTCCGTCTCTGCCGTGTCTCTGAAATAGCCTGAGCCTCAGAACGCAAGCTCCATCGCTCTTTAGAAATCTAGTCTCAAAAACGCTTCTGTAGGTAATTCAACTATTTCTTAGTTTCTACACATAACCAGACTCACTACGTTTTCTTTTACCAACAGCATGCTCACATGGCCAATTTCAGGAGGAAGTTTGATGTCATGAAAAAAAAAAATGTGTGCGTCTCTATATATATAGGCTCACAGCTCTTCCTATTTTTCTATTTTCTCCTGTCTTTACATAGCTCTCACATTTCGTTGCGAAAAGCTCGCAGTGATAGTAAATAAGAAATGTAGGGAAAACCTGTGTGCTGTACTTTTTACAGCAGTATGAGAAGCTCAGAGTCCTGGCCCTATTTTTCCCTTCGTTCCGAAGAGTAGGGGACGTTGGCTTCTTCTCCTGTCCTCATTCGACGTCAGCGGTCTAATTTTAATTCAATCACAGCAGAGTCACAGCGTCGATCATAGGGATGGCAGCCAGAGTTTATTTCTTCTTTTCACATAATTTTTCGCCCAGCCATTGTGTCTTCTGTGAAGACACAAAGTTCTGTGAAACTTTCATGACCTCGAACTCCCTCCAGGAATAATGCAACGACCACAGACATCACATCCACACGGGTATGATGCGTGCACCTTCCTTGCAAGGACTGTAAACTCCACTGTTGTCAAAACAAACAAACAAAAAATGTTTTGTTTTGTTTTTAAACAGTCTGATTTTCAGGCTAGGGAATGATGGACGCAGTATTAGCTTCGTATTGGGTAATCACACACTTACAGGAAAGTTACAGAAAGTGGTTCACGGTTCCCACACGCCCTTCCGTCTGGTTCTCGTTATGCTGCGGCATCTCCCATAATCATAACACAGCTCACGACCAGGGAGCTGGCGTTGGTGCTGTGCCGCGTGCGACATTCGCCAGTTTTCTGCTTAGTGTCCCGTCTCTGCTCCGGGCAATCCAGAATCTGGCGTTGTTCACAGTCCTCATTTCTCCTCGCTGTCCTTCAGGCCATGACAGTTCCCTAATCTGTCTTTCCTGGCCTTTTGTGACTCGACACTTTGGAAGATGCCGGTCAGTAATGTTCTAGAATCTTACTCAGTTGTCTGATGTATTCTTGATGACACTGAGTCTAGGCATCGCTGGCTGAGAGCCCACACTGTAGGATGTACTTTCACGGGTGACGTTAGCCCTGATCACAGGCTTAAGGGCCCCTTGGCTAAGTTTCTCCACCGTGAAGTTATCATTTTCACCTAGCGTTAGCTTTAGACAAAGACACATATGTTTCTTCTAAATTTACTAAATATCGTAAACTCCCTATATGCTCTTATGCCTCGGTTTCCTGGCTTAAAAATTATTACACTGGAACCTAACTCTTATCCCACCCAGTGCCGTAAGGATTAACATACCATCCTTTGTCGATTCCTGGATAAAAGCCACTTAATAACTGGAAATGATCGCTATCGCATTTTCAATAAGAACATAAATAGAATGCACAAAATTAGGTTGCAAGCACGTGCTCATTTCACACCCAGAATTACGGGGACATCTGTTCCATACGTGACTGGCCAGTCCTGAAACCTGCCTCTCTCTGAACCAACTAGCATTTGCCCAACTTGGCCTATGCCAGCCTGATTAAACAAGGAACACATGTGTCACTAGCCGCCTACTTCGGCTGCTGAAGAACTAGACAGATCACCACCCATTGATAAGGGCAGTTGGAAACTTTTTTTAAACTTTCACCTTGACAGTGTATGCTGTTCACATAAGGGGAGAAAGTCCCTTGGCTGCTGACGATTCTGGATGCATGTGATGTAATTCAGTCACATTAGTGCGTATGTGATGATGATTGTCCTCACCAGGGCATAGAAAGGCAGCTTTTGTAAACAGTCGTACCAGCTTTCTGCTGTTCTTTCTGCAATGACAGTGCTCAGAGGAAAATGGCCACTTTTTGGGGGGAAAGGGATACGGAAGAAACGTGCCCTGCCGACAGCCCCAATCGTCACTTCCTCTGTGACAGGTGGAAATAATCGTCTACCTACCTCCTCAAGTTATTGTGAGGATTAGATGACCTGTAGAAAACCTTTGACTATCATAAACACCCAAAGGAAAAAAAAAAAAGTGTCATTTAATCACTCTACCACCTTCCATGCCTGAGATACAGATTTACACGCAAAAGACGAGAAAACGCAGTGAGTGCTTGCTTCGTTGGTTCTGTTAATGTGCATGGGGCTTCTAGACAAGCATTCTACAGCACGGAAGGACGCAGAACGTCCATCAAAGCGTACGAAGCGTCCTGTCATCGGCGCGCAGACCCAGACTTGAGGGTAGTGACTGAGATGTGCCTCTCAGGAATGAACATGGGGTCAGGCTCGCCAACTGGAAAATGCTCTAGAAAGCTAACTCTGTGGTGACAAGACTTCACCATGGTGTCCGGTCCCTGCTCACCTGCAGGTGCTCAGCACATGAGTTAGGATGAGTGGTCCGGCGTGGGCCAAGATTATATTTATTTCAGAATGTAATAGCGCAGGACCTGGGACTCACCCCCACTGCGTGAGATGCAGGCTGTGACCGCAGGTCCTGTAGTATCGGTTTACCAGAGAGGAGGGCAGTGTGGTGTCCCCAGAGGCCATTCACTACTTCTGAGTCTCCCCTAGGTGAGGCAATACCCATGTTAAGATTGGTTTATGGTGCTAACCAGTTTCCATTCCTTAGCTCATATGCTTCTCTATACACTTCTGAAGTAGGTTGCAACATCGTCCGTTTATAGATGAAAAAATTGGAGGCTCAGAAATAACCATTCTAAAACGATTCAAGTATTGGATATTAAAAAAAAACAAAAACAAAAAACAAAAAAAAACCACCCAGATTTGATTTTAGGTCTGTTTTTAAGGCCGCGTGTGTCCCCGACTCACTGGAGCCCTTGACTGGATGTCGCCCGCCCCGACCCCTCCCAGCATGGTATTATTGCTCCCCCACTAGAATAAAACTAGGCTAATGAGGGGGGACTGTGTCTGTCTTACTCATCGCTGTGTCACGTGGCATTCCCGTTACTAGAATTTCAGTTGAGAATTTGCGAGTTAAGGACGGAACATAAAAGATTTCAGCCCTTTCATTTCTCCGGCCCCTCATAACTCGTGCATTTACGTTTGCGGCCCGACCTCGGCAAGTCCTGGAGGGGTAGACGGAGGCTCTCTTTGAGGCCAGTGGGTCTCTGGGTTGGCCATCCGAGCCACCGGTGAGCTGCACCCGGTGATGGAGGGACTGGGGACCTGTACTTCCCCACGCAGTGCATCCGAGTGTGAGCTCTGAGCATCACGTGCTTCTTGCCGCTTAAATCTGACACCTGACGTATTCGGGATTAGAGTGCTTTGTGCTTACCTATAGCTCTTCTTTAGTTTAGGTGATTAAAAACTGCCTGCCGCTGACTCTGTGTGCACCGTGCCTCGTTCACAGTGATTTATGTGGGAGGTTAGCGGAGTTGGCACCGTGCGGGACTGGTGAGTGAGCAGAAGGAAAAACGAACGTGAGCTGACTGCGGAAAACCCCGCCGTCCTGCCCTGGCGGTGGGGCCTTGAGAAAGTTTGCGGGGTTTACTTCTCAGGGCTCAGAAGGCAGGACTAAGACTGAGTCTGTGGGTGGCATCACGCCTCCCAAGTCCCCTCCATCCTCTCTCCTGTGACGCTCGGGCGAATCCGGGGGGCCGTGGGTTTTTCCCCTTGGGAGCAGTGTGTTCCCCGCAGCCACGTGTCTCCTGGAGCCGGATGCTTCTGGCGCTCACCCGTCTTCTTTCCCCAAGTTCACCTGCCCAAAGCCGTGTTCAACTTTTTCTAGCAGAATCCGGTTATAAAGATCTCCCCTTATATTTCTTTCAACTACCCTTATCGTCCGTCACTGTCCCTTTACCGAAGAATAAAATGAGGCTAGCAGAGGTTAAATGACTTGGCCGAGGTCAACAGCTAAATGGTAGAGTTGAGATTTAAACCTGGCTTGTGTAATTATAAAGCTAATGTTTTCAACCACCGTAGACAAGGCAAAGAAATTTTTATTTTACTTGCAAAGCCTGTTGATGTCGTCGTGTCTGGCGGAGATGCTGTGTGGGGAGGACTCTGGGGTGCCCTTCCTACTGGAAGGGGTGCCACACGTAATTAGCACCTGCTTTCCTGGAGTGGGAGGAGCCTGTACCCACCAGCAATTTCTCAATACACCTTCCGCTTATCAAACCGTCTTCTCCTTCGACGTGGGGTCGTTGTACTGGCGTCTTCCTGTCCTCAGCTGCCGTCCACTTCCGTTCTCATTTCCATTGACCGAGGGGGACGCCGTTCTAACGGGAAGACGCAGGACCTGAGCAGGGCTCTGAGTAAGAGCGCAGCCCCATGTGTTTGGGCACAATCGCCTGTCATTCTCATAAGCCAGCATTGCGCCTGCGTGAGAGGATTTCCATAGGGTGGTTAAACACCCGCACGCTGAAGTCAGACTCTTGGGGTCCATTCCTCGCCTTGCCGATGATGGTCATATGGCTGCGCAGAGCCTCGGAATCTCGTTAAACTTTGTACTAAAAAGAATGTGTATCAGCGCATGTAAAAGAGACTTCAGTAAATTTGGGGGTGGGGACATTCAGAGTTCATTACTTCCTGTCTCCATTAACAGCTCTAACGAAGGGCAATGTATTTAACCCTTAGAATGAAAGTAATATTGTTCTCCACCTTGAAGTGTTGTTTTAAAGATTATGTGACCCGATGCTTAATAGGAGACCGTTACGTAGTAAGTGCTCTAGAAAACATATCTATTACTCATCATTACCTCAGCTGCATTATTCTCTACCACTACGTTGCCTCCAACATCGTTTATGAGCTTCATCCCGTATGCTTTCCTGTTGCATGTCAACTGCATATGTCGTACGAGAAAGTCTCCCAAACGTACGAGCTTCACGTGTGTGAACAATGACATAACATCTAATTATAGCTTTGAGTACATGGCTTTTCTGTTTTCAACTAAGCGATGCTAACGGGGAAACAACGTCCATTGGTTTTTCCACTGAACAGTGGAAATGTTTGGTATCTACCTGCCTTAAACGCGTCTTTACGGAAACCGATGGGCTGCAAGCTGCATTGCAACACACTGAAAGTATTTCATGTGATGCCAGCTTTGTGATGGCTTTGTGGTGTGTACTTAGAAACCTAAGCAAATGGAGAAGAAGTTGTTAACTCTGGAAAAACCCAAATACTACAAAACACAAGTATAAGCCATGTGTCTTGGAGCTCCGTTGAAGAACCGTTAACCAAATTAACCAAAACAACTAAATAAATTAACCAATAAAACTAAATTCAGACAACAGTAGAACCAGAAACGTCAGCGTGTGTTCGTGCGTGTGCGTCTGTCATTGGGAGTGATCGCATAGGGAGCTGAGTTATCACCACCCATATAAGAAACTGATACACAAGACTCAAAAATCCAGGAATAGTCACATAAGCATGTTTAATCGATATTGAGATACATACCATGAAAACAACCTGTTTCCCCCAGCAGCTATTCCCTAGGGGAAACAGGAATAAGTGTTTAAGCTCTGTTTATGTTTTACTTTAATACAAGTGAAAAATAAAACTTTAAACATCATACGGTCGGGGAGGGCTTAGTGGAAACTGTTAATACGTATATGTATCTGTGGCTCGAAATTAAATTCCCAGCAACAGCACCATACATAGATTAAAAAACAGTGCATCTCAAACAAGTTTGATGGATGGGAAGATGATGCAATCTGAGAAACTGAGATAGATGCCTCACATGGGCTCCGTGACTACTGTCCACCAGCTAATTGTACATCTTCCAAACACACAGCCTTTCTCCGACGCGTCGATGACATCCAGGCCTTCGGTGACCAGCCTCCTTTTTGCTGGTGGAGACACTCGCCCAGCGGGTACATAACAGGGCTGCTCCAGGAGCCCAGTTACTCCGCGTCTCAGCCCAGTGACCTTTTGAAGTACCACCCTGTGATGATTGGGGTTGCCTCGTCTTTTTAAAAGATGGTCCCCGCAGTGGCAAATACGAAGATCCCACATCAAAGTAGGATACGGTTTGATAAGGGGAAGGTGTAGCAAGAAATGGATGGTGGGTATATACGCTCTATGAAGCTTCAATGACAGATTTTTCAAAATTAGTGTGCAGAATTCTCTTGGTTCTCAGAATGCGTAACAGATACCCTGAGATGAGGAGATGTTAGCCAGCCGGCTCATTCCAGAGGATATCCGCCCAATGTCATCATATCCCTGGTTAGAATCGTCCCATGGGGCAGACACTATAGTGTCCAGAAAGCCTTTCAAAATGGGGAGTTTGTCTACCTTAGCTGACCCCGTATCATTCTTCACAGACCTCTGTGATGTGGCCTTGTGGTGGAAACAGGGTCCAGATCAGACAGCGGGTCAGTGAGTCTGAGCCAAATAAGGGATTCCAGCTCATGGCTGCTTCCCTCTTGCAGTTTTCCCAGTGTGTAATCCAGACCCTTCATATTTCTCTTCTTTGCACCGTTCCATCCATAATTCCTGATGCTTGGGACAAGCGATCCAACATGGGAAACAAAGCAACACCCGTTTTCCCACCATTCCTAGCGAACGGCGCACTGCAGTGTCCACTGAGGTAGGGGAGACATCAGGGAACCCCCAGTGGAAAAGCATCTCTCCCAGAAAGAAGGCGGAGGCAGAAGCCGGTACAAAGAGACCCTCTAGGAAGCTCATTTCATTGACTGATATGATATGAGTTTTCATTATCCAGGAAGAACCAGTCACCATAACCATGGGAAGGATAGACTATTTGTACTACGCCCTTGACATATAAACTAACTAGGATAGTCAGTCATCTTTTATGCCCAGCCGAGTCGTCATACCCTTGTGGGCAGAGACCTTGACCTTGACTCTGAATTCTGCATATTACCATTGCATAATGGGCACTCAGTAAATATCTGTTGACTGACTGCGCATTAAGATTTGAGTGCATGCCATTTTCCATTGACATGATTGACAGGTCGCTTCCCGGGGAGGCTGAATTTCTCTTGCTTCGGTTCTATATGCCGCGTCTTGCCATCGCAGTTGATTGCACCCCTCATTAGCTAATTGCAGAGTTAGAAAACGCTCAACTCTACGACTGGGACCTGGGGGTGTTCCTTTTAAAAACTCCTTCCTTAAGAATGGCTGCACGCTAAGGGTAATTAGCAAAAACGCAAGTGTGCACGTGGTTCGGCTCTCACACTTAGAGGAAGAGGAACATACCCACAGTCGCGGTGTCACGAGGAGACTTCGGAATCGGCACCGGGGACAGGGAGCCTTCTCGCAAGGTCTGAGATGCTGCGCGTTTGCTCGCCGGGATCTGGCTTTGCTTCTGCGGAAGGATGAGAAGAGCAGAGCTGGAAAGGAGTCGCCATCGGAACTTCACATCATGCTTTAAGAGACGTTGTTTTGTTGATGTTTCTGTCGATATCATGACTACGGAAGAAATACACACCTTTAACTTGGACAATGAAGATATGGAAATGGTTGAACATTTCGGAGACCTCGACTCAGTCATCGAGTCAAATGGAGCCGGCAGCCAAGAAACCAAGCGAGGGCTGGGGCTCGGAGGGCAGCGACGGAAGGTTAAGAAAGACCGCGAAGAGCAAAGATGTGTCGTCAGAGACCAGGGCTGAGACCGCCCACACCCTCGTTGTCCCGGTTACCACGCGCGGATGTGAACGGGGACAGCGAAGAAGGCTGACAGGAAAGCCGTGGATTCGTTGGGAGCGCAGTGCTGGGGGAGAGCCCTGCGGACGCCCTGGGCCGCCAGAAGGACGAGCAATAGGTCACAGAGCAAATTAATCCCGAAAAATCTCATCGCGAGAAGGCAGGGGGCTCTGGACAAGACGGTGATGCCGGGAGATGTAGGAGGCTGCAGGAAGGGAGGAGACTAAGCACGAGAAGGGTTGGTTCCATAACGGTGCCACAGGCTGAGTCTGCAGGAGTGAGCAGGGCAGCTGAGGACTGGACGGTGTGGACGTCGCTTATTCACAGAGTCGCCAGAAGTCCGAGCCGACCCAACAGCACGTAACAACAGCGCCATGGTAGAAGAGAATACAGTACTTGAAGTATGAAGACACGGATTTGAATACTGGCTGTGTTGATTTCTAGGTGTCTGACCTTGGAAAAGTCCTTTAGCTTCTTATAGTCTGACTCCAAAGGATATAATTTTATAGGGGGACAGCGATGTCTGACTCCAGGGTCGCTACGAAGGTTAAATAAGGAACAAATGTCAGAGCACGTGGTAGGTCCACAAAAGATGTTAGTTAAGTTTCTCCTTTCATTTACATACCCACTGGTTATTGACTGCCTGCTCTGTGCCATGCATGATTCCATGTGCCTCTGAAATATCAATGAATAAAGCAAAGATTCCCTACGTTCATAAAACCTAAAATCTATTCGGGAAGGATTGGAATCTGAGTTTAAACAATAATAATAGTGAACATTTGCTCTTAAAACATGTGTCAGTTGACCTTCACGGCACGCCAGTGAGGAGAATCAGACTCATGGCATGGTCCCCTGTCTACAGACAAGCAACATATGTGTCCCCAAGGATTGCGTGGCGTGTTCAACATCGCAGGACTAGTGGCAAAACCAGGAAGGAAGAACTCGATGGGCTTGATTCCGGGGTCCTGTGTCCCCCCCGCCCCTCTTGCTGCCAGGAGCCCTTGAAAACCACGTAGTTGTTGAAAAGTTCACTTGGAGAAAAACAGAGAGGGGAATGTATTCTGTGCTTCTGGGGACAGCATTTAAATCAGATCCCAGTGGGAAAATCACGTGTGTGCCCTGTCTGGTCGTTCCCGCCCCCCTCGGAGCCGTTAAGCCAAGTCCAAATCCTATAATACGTGTCTCAGGCTGTGTGGGGAGCAGGTCCCTGCTGAAGCTGTGCTGTTCTGAGCAGGGACTGGTGCTCAGTGCCTTCCCCACGTTCTCACGGGTCCTTAAGGCGAGCCTGCCAGCTGAGGGTCACTGTCGTCGTTTTGCGGACGGGCCACTCGGGCGGAGCGTGGTGGGCCCGAGATCAGCACCTGGGTGTGGTCTGGACGACTTCGCCCCTCTCCTTACCTGGCATCGCAGTAACCTGAATGCCCTACGTGCTCAGCTTCACGCCTGTATGTTGTCCTGGTTACTGGGCTCAGAATTTCCTGGTTTTCTCTGAGTTGTCCTTTAAGCACAGTTTAAATGGTTAGCTGTGTTGAGAGTGTTCTCGAGGCCCCTGCCCCCCGACACTCCACGTGGCCGAGTCAGACGGTGTTCTTTTGTGTCTTTAGTGCATTGTACTTAACAGACACACAATGTGCATTGTGCTGTAGTGTAACAGCCGGGTCGTCGCCTCTCCCGCCAAGTCAGCCGTGAGCTTGTCGAGGACAGGGTTCACCCCTCTGTCCCCGCTGCGCGCCCAGCACCAGGCACGGTCCCTGCCACACAGTAGGACCTGCTTCTCTGCTGGGCGGCACTAGAATGACTTGGATTCCGGCAGAGTTTAACTTAGAGCACTAAGACCCTGCTGTGGATTCCTGGGAACCGGGGCCCTTCAGGGTGAACTGGACCGTGACTTCGTCCTGAGCACTGTACACTGGGCCTCGCAGTGTGGCTCTTGGTGGCAGAGCTGTTCGAAGCCTCAGAGGCTGGAGGGGTTTTGCTCTGCGGAGCGACGTGTGAGGATGTGCTGTAGAGTTCTGAGTTATTCTCCTCCTTCTGGCTCAGCCGGAGAAAGCGGCCGGAGAAGGCCGTCTCATGGCGCAGCCTCCTCTCCAGGATTCATAGGCCGAACCCTTGGGCAAGGCTCAGACCTAGCTGAGTGCACTGCCCTTCGCTCCGGCCACCCTGGGGTAGACCAGACAGCTCAGAGCCATGGGGCCGTCCATCACCACTGCCAATTTCGGCTCGTCCTGCAGCTGGCTCTCTGGCTGGGGCAGAAAACCCAAAACTATGAAACTCTGTGTCCTGCACCACAGTGCCTCGCAAGGTTCATGAATCGTCAGCTCCTCTCGGAAAACCTGCTCCCCACTGCCCACTGGACAAATGACCGTCGAGACCCCGTTACTTCCGACAAGTGAAGGTGAAGCTTCCCAGCCTGAGTGTGAAGAAATGCCGATGGGATTCTGGATTCCTCCACCCTTAAAAATCCACCGCTTCCAGCAGGACGCGCGCTGTACAGAGCATCGCGTCATGAATTAAATCTTTATTGTGTAACTGGATACATTTCCGAGCTAATTTTAATTGCTTCAAGAAACTACTTAACGTTGTAGATCAATCCCCAGGACTGAGATGACATTTCCCTTGCAAAATTAATTATTAATACCCTGATCATTTGCTTAAGACGTTAATAGATTTCATTGATCAGCACATCCTGTTTATCTAAAGTGGCCTGATCGCCGTGCATGTCAGAAGAGGATCTGAACACGTTCGGTTCGGCCGCATCAGCAGGTCAGAAGTTCTGACCCTTTTTGTCTTCAGCACATGTTAAGTTCAGCTTTATCGGGGGCCGAGCTATCAAAGGGCACAGAGGAAGGGGGGTTCCCTGATGATGGCTCTTCTCGTCCTTTCAGCCGCCGGCGAAGCCCAAGGCTCCTTGGTGAGGGTGTGAGACGGTGCCCAGCACCCTCGCACGGGCCCAGGTGTGCCGTGAGCCTGCGTTCCTCACGCATCTTCCTCATGAGTGGGGGCGCGACAACCAGCTCAGGTCACCATCTGCTTTAAAATGTGAGGCACCATCATTACAGCACCTAGATTCTGTGTGGTGCTGTGTGCTTTTCAGAGGCTCCATTTTTTTAGCCACAAGGTTTTCTTGAATCAGCCTTGCCAGGGGACAGGGTGGGGCGCACGCGTGAGAAGCAGGGTGGGGCGCACACCCAGGACCAGGCAGCGGCTGCAGCCAGTATGGGAAGGGGACGCCGGTCTCTGGCTGCCTGGGTTTCTCACTTGTTTGATTAACTGGCGAATAGGTTGATTCTGCTCATCTTTTTCAACAGCAGTGTGGGCTCATCTGCTTTGCGGAGTCTGCCCGGTTTTATGAATGCAGGGAGACCCTTGAGGGGAGAGCTGGGGTGTTCGTGTTGGCTGGTGACATGCCCCACCTGGCGTCTGGCAAGCAAAGGTGCCCCACGTGTGCATAAGCGCATGGCGGGCCAGCATGGGATGGGGGAAGGGACGGGCCAGAGCAAACGCCGCAGGTTCCCATCTGAAAGGCCATGGTGCAGACCCCGGCACCTGGGGACACCGCGGCTTTGTTCAGTTCACACACGTTGAAAAAATATTTTAAACTGATTTCCAACTTTTAAAACGGGGAGATTTTCAAGATACAACATTCTCACTTTTTCTTTGGAAAATTGTAGGTGCTCTTGAATCCTGGGTCTGTGCCCCACACGTTAGTGTTAGCCAGCCATCGGCCAGCCCAGCGCTCAGGGTCCCCGTG
>NW_024349803.1:24136203-24167311 GCF_902729225.1 Pteropus medius | reverse complement strand
GCGCCTGCTGGCTTCACTCGCTCGCCTGCTTTGTAGCATTCGGCACACAGAACAAGCAGCCTCTCTTTACCGCAGAGTGGTCCTAATCTAAGATTCCTGCCTGATGAAATCGTCATCGCGTGGAATTTGTTCCAAAGAACCGAGGAGACAGCCCCTTGCACCGGGTGGGTTTTCTCCCGGGAGGAATCAGACGCCGGAGCTGTGTGTCTGTCGCACTTTAGAGCCGAGACCTGGCGCACAGGGGAACATGTTTGGACCGAGGGGGTCGCTATAACTTTCCCACACAGAACTCCATTCTGAAACCTGGGAACCTCCCCTGCACCTCCTCCAAGGTTAGCCCGTCTTGTTCAGCGGCGGTCCTGGAGTCACTTTTTGGGGTCTGTTATTACTCGGGAAGTGAACAAGCACAGAGCCTGAGGACCGAGGGGCTGGAAGCCAGCCCCCTGCCTTCGGGTTGGCTCACATCTGAGCAGCGGCCGTTCCCGCCTTCGCACAGCGAGCGCAGGGACACGTCTGCTCCCAGCCGCCCCCGACCCCTAGCGTGTTATTCATAAGAAAAGGGAGAGAGGACGGCGGGCCTCGTATTTACAACTCAGCAAACCGCTTTCTTTACCGGCACTTTCTCGCAAGTGCGTTTTGTTTGTAGGCAAGTAAAGATAGATTTGCAAGGAGTATTCCCAAATCTCATTGCAACGTCTCTTCCTTCCCACAGATTAAAGGTCGAACGAAACTTAAAAGAAGCAGCGATTCTGTTCACTGTCATTGGACTTGAAACTCTTTTGACCTCGGACACCGAAGATGAGGTTGCCATGGGAACTGCTGGTGCTGCAGTCGTTGGTGTTGTGCCTTGCAGGTAGAGTGCCATTTTAAAACTTTCTGATTTGAAAACGCCACTGTATTTCACACTAATTCAGAAGCGGGCCTTTGCCGCAGATGGCGACAATAGACCCCAGTGCGCACGCTGCGGCCATCGCGTCGGCCAACACCGACTTTCCTGATGGTCTTTGATGGGCTCTTTTCACGGTTTTGTGTCCAAAACCGGACTTGATGTTTCTCCTGTCCGTCTGGGCCTTTCAGAGCCGTTTGAACCATTATTTAGGTTGAAAGTTGTTATTTTCGTCCATCCCAGTGCTCAATGGCACGGAGATACCGGGCAATAAAACCGCTCACGTGGTCGAGGGTGTCGCCCGCCTCGGTGTCGGCGGGCGGAGATGGGTCCGGGTAGCTCGTGCAGCATCTTTGCGGATGCCAGCGCATCTTTCGATCCTGACTCTCTCGCTTTCTCGTTTCAATACACGTCTAGTTTTAGCAGGAGCCTGAAAGCCAAAAGGTAGGAGGTTTGCCCCACATACTCGCGGTCAGCTACGAGACCAGGGCTCCTGGCAGTGCCGACGTGCTGCTTGCCGCTTTCGGAGCTTTCTGGAAGATGTGAGACGAGCAGCCGACGTCCACATGACTGAGGGTGGCTTCCAGCTGAGATGCTGAGCCTCTTCCCAGAGCGGCGTTCCTTTTTTTGAAATGTGTCCAGTTGACCTGCCTCGTAATTCAGAAGGTCAAGTCCAAGAGGGATGCCCGAAATGTATTTGCATTTTTACAACATGTAACAGGAATGACTGTGGTGTCACCACTGCTTTGACTCATGCACTTGTTCCCACGGTGTGGATGCCTGCACACCTTGCCCGGAGCCAGCTGTGTGCCGGTGACTCGGATTGTGACCCCAAGCAAGACAGGCAGTCGCTGTCCTGTCAGAGCCCGGGTGGCTGAGTCCTACAGCCGTTCAGGCCACCAGCTTGAAGTCTAGCAAGGTGTTTACAGTTAGTATGCAATCTGAGTAGTCATGGGCCCTCATTCTAGTCCAGGCGCCATGCCGAGGCTGGGTGAACTTTTTCTCACTTGATTCTCTCATGGCCACTGGAAAATGTTTACTGTTTATTTGTACTCATCACTTTTATGATTAACATTATTACCGAAGCATCAGGGAGCTAAGAAACTCACTAAGAGTCACCAAGGCAGGACAGGGTAGAGCTGATGAGATTTAAATCCAAGCACATTAGCTCTGGAGTCCGGAGTGTGGGCTGTATCTTACGAAACGGTCTTTCCGCTGTGTCATTGACTTGTCCAGGTCACGGTTGCAAGTTTATCGTTGATGTTTCGACGTTCATTCTTCCTCTGTTTTTCTAAATGTAAACACTCATGCACATACAAGCCTTACGATGCCCACCTTCCAACCCTGAGCTCCCCGACTTGGCTGAGCTCACGGCATCCTCACCATACCCTGATCATGGACCCGTCGGCCTCCAGCATCTCTTTCGGAGATGTCGCTTCTCTCCCTCATCTGGTCCCAGCCCGACTCTCCCCACCTCTGGCAGTGCACCCGAGATCTGTGCCACAGCTGTTTCCCTGGGCTTGTCATGCCGTTTGACCTCCTAAAACCAGGCCTCAGCCAAGACAGTCTTGTCTCTAACTCCGCTGCAAATCAATTTCTGAATAGTCGACGACGGCAGTGTATTTATTTGACCCACTGTGCTGAGTATTAAGTGTTGAAAACCAAGGAAGCCACTGATCTCCGCTGTGTTTGGAACACTCAGGCCTCTCACCTGAGATGTGCGCCTGTATCTATTATGCTCACCTAGCCTTTTGTCGGGAAACGGTTCATGCAGTGTTTCCGTAAGTTTTACTTTTTTGTGAACTGTTTTACATGGCACTAATATTCCCTTACCATATCATATGCCTCTTTCGGTGTAGGTAAAGTCGAGAATTAATTAATGTTTTTGTTTTCTTGCCATTTGTCTTGATTTCGTGCATTTGCAAAGCACTCGTTACTCTGAATTTCAAACAGATTTCTTTACTGCCGGCCCTTTCTCTTTTCTACACTTGCTTAGTTGTAGATTTCTGGGTGAGTTTTTTGCAAGGAGAACAGGCGCGTCCGTCACGTTTACCGTAATCACTGAATCTCATCTATGCTGTTTCCTCATCTTTTCCTTTAAAAAAAATAAAACAAACGATCCGAATGCGTAATCAGGCCACTCCTGCAAAGAGGGGTGCGCTTGGGAAGGTCCGCTAATTCTTCGAGGGCAGTGATTAGGAACGTTCTTCTCTTTTGCCAAATGCTAGACTCAGTCTCAGACAATAATTGGAAAAAAAAAAAAAAAGGCTACTTAACTCAGTCGTCTGAAAATTCAGTCTGTAACAAAATTGGCCTTATTAGTCTTCCTTTTAATCAGTTTAACCCAGGGATCACAGAAGCCTACTGCCTCAAAGAGAAGGGAGCTAACGAATAAGAGGAACGTTTCTAAAGAAACAGTGACTCCCACAAGACAATATGGGGTGCCGGCCACTGTGGAAAGTGGGGGGAGCCGGCCTGCAGGAGCAGCCCCGCGCCGGGCTCCAGCCCGCACGCGGCCGCCTGGGTTTCTGAAACGCTCACACATAAGCCTCCTAGGCCTTCACGACGGCCGACCAACTCCGTGCAAGGCTAAAACGAAAAAGTCCATGTAGAACAAACCAGAAAAGTCTGTGGACTTCACGGGTGCCCAGTTTGAAAAGTTTATTTCAAGCGTTGGCTTTTTCTTTGGCGTTAGACTCGGCGCAAACACACTAGACTTTAGGGCCTTTGGACAGTCTTCCAAGAGTGTTCCTGCCCTAAACGTCCCCATCGCTGGCCCGACAACCTCCTCTGGAGCCGTGCTCAAATGCCGCCTAGTTGGGGAAGCTCCTCCTGACCACAGGAGAGAAAGTCGACGAGCAATATTTCTTTTCCCCAACATCCTTTGCCCCCCACTTCTATTTCTCCCCAGAGTTCTCCTCAGTATGTGAATAACTATGGATTTGTCTCTCCACTCACGGGTTTTTCCCCTCAGTGGACTGAAGCTTTATTAGAGCAGATATGTCCATCTTGTTAGTTCACTGCTCTACCCTGCAAGTGGAAAATGCCTTGCACGTAATGCTATTCCATAAATACATCTAGAATGGGTACCACATCCTGGCCAGACATGACAGAGGGTTCAGTTCCCCAGTGTCCAGCTGTACGGCAGCCCAAGACATGCTGTAGTCACCTCTGAGGCTAAGCCGCTCAACGGTTTCTTGCATTAGATTTGAATATGCGAAATAGTTAAGCTGGCTTGTGTGCCTTGATCTCTGTATCAGAGGCTCTTGGTGAAATGGCTCCTCGGTCATTTGCGGCTTCAGCCACAGCTGGGTGGACCACCCTCCCCCTGTATGTTTCTGTATCGAGTCTTCGAAGTCACAAGCAAAGGGGACTATGACAAGTTAACGTCCTCCTTGGGTGTGGCCTCCAAGCAGTGGGCATGTGAGCATCCATAGGTCAATGCCTCGGCCTCCTGTCGTCTGGTGGGACAGTTCTGGGGCACACTTTCCTGTTCCCTGGAGGTCCCCAGCGAGCCTGGACCCAGGTGGCCACAGCACCTCCTTCCGCCTTACCCCTCCTCAGCTCTGCTTCCCAAGGTCGCCTCCCAAACAAACCGCTGCCCGGGCCTCCTCTCGGGCTTGGCTCTCCACCCGAGAACGGGCACGGCCATGGCAGGGAGGCAGTGGGGTCGGGCACGTCGCTAATTAGAAAGGAATCGGACCGGAAACAGCTCCGGCAGAGACTACCATAGTGTTTGTGAGGCAGGGTGTGTGTGTGTGTATGGTGCGTGTGTGGTGTGTGGTGTGTGTGTGTATGATGTGTGTGTGTGTGCATGTGTGGTGTGTGCATGGTGTGTGGCATGTGTATGTGTGTGTGGTGTGGTGTGTATGCATGTGTACATGTATGTATGTGCATGTGTGTATGTCTGCATGTGTGGTATGGTGTGTGTGCGTGCGCGGGCACGATACGCGCCAGCGCGCTGCTAACGATGCTGCGCGCTGGCGCGGCACGGCGCGCTATGCGCGCGTTAATCGGCGGCAGCGAAGTAGCGCGCTGCGCGGCGCGCGCCGCGAACGACAGCAAACGATCGCCAAGATCAGACCGCGCGAGCGTGAGAGCGGCGCGCGACCGATAACGCGCGCAGTGATGCCAGCATCGGCGGCGCGGCGTCAGCAACGCGCCAACGATCGCCAAGCACTCATAGCGGGCGAGCGCGCGCAACGATCGCGCGTTTAATATCGATCACCGCGCATGCCGCCAGCGTTATACGGCTGGTCCGCGCGCGCTAACCGCCGAGCGCGCGTGAAGGCGATGCGCGAACGGCAGGAGCAAAAGGCGGCGCGATGCTGTGCGCGGCACCCGGCGGCAGCGTTAATCGCAAGAGCGCGCGCGAAGGCTTTGAAGGCTGGCATAACCTATACCGCGCGCGGCAAGCGCGGCAACCGCGCGCGCAGGCGGATCCGAAATCCCGCGACCGCGATGCGAATGGCAAGGCGAACCCATACACCGCGCGATGGCGCTGGCGCGGGCCGCTGCGCGTTGCGTGGCGCTGGCGTATGCGCGGCTGCGCGCATGCCAGCATGCCATGCTAATCGTGCGTGTGTGGTGTGTGTGTGGTGTGTGTGTGTGCTGTGTGTGTGTGGCGTAGTGTGTGGTGTGTGTGTGCGTGCACACGTGTGCGTGCGTGCAAGTCCTCGCCTGTACACGCGCCTCTCTCGAGCTCCGCCTGTGTTGTCTGCTTCCTGCCACCAGGTGGGACACTGTTAACCAGCTCTCATCTTGTCTTCAGTATTCGCTGGTTTTATCGATGCGTATGAAATTTCGCATGGGTCCTGTGCCCTGCCACGTGTCACTGACGGTCCCCACGGGCAGGATTTAGAGGGAGAATGGGTTGGCTGCCTGCATGTTTGGACGCAGCCAGCGACTTGAAGGCGTCCGGAGCCCTCTGTGAGCCGTGAAGGGTGGACGTTCGAAGTGTTCTCAGCCAGTCCTGGTTTCGAGGCAGCTATAGCCCGTCTCAGTGGTACAGTTTACCGACTTCGCCAGTGCTCTCTTTGAGAAAGCACACCCTCTCCAAACGCAAGCGGTTGTTGATTTGCTCATAAAATCTAAGTGGTTGTTGCAGCTGTCTGTTTGGGTGGGCCTTGGAGAAAAGTCTGTGCAGTTCAGACTGACATAGTCTGGGATCGGTGAGTATTCACAGGAGGTGGAGCAGGAGGGGCCTGGGTTGAAATTTTAATCACAGGGGTGTGGCCTGAATCTATGACAGTGAGGAATGAGCATGGACGGCCAGCGCCTGCCACCATCGCGCGTGCAGAGCCAGCTCCACGGTCTTCAGAAGGCCTTTCAGCCTCAGGAAGTCACTTAGCAGGGCGAGCTGTCCATGGTGCTGGCTCACTCTAGGGCCACAGGACACAGGTAAAGGCACAGGAGGAGCCCCAGAATTCCCTGACGCTGGCAATGAAATTCGATGAGCGGTCTTCCCGCTTCATTAAGATAACCCGGCAGAGCTCGGCACCAGCCCTAACATGCCCCCTTCTTCCTCAAGCCACGTAGCCCCCAGGATGGAGCGCACACAGAGGTGACGTCTGTAGCCAGACCCGACAGAGCAGCCAGTTGTTAAGACTCTCATATTTTCCCCCAGAATAAACAGAAGAGCAGGCAGAATTTAAATAATTCATAATCCGGCGCAGATGGTAAACCTCGTACCGCCCCGGTTCTTGCAAAAGTCCCAAGTGTCCGATTAAGATCAAAAGGGAGCTGAGGAGATGTCAGTTTTCGCACAGTCACCGCGAAGCAGAGTCCTGCCACGTTGCCTATTTTGCCGTCTCTCCGTCTGAGAAGCTGGCTGGCCGGCGTCTGCACACTCACGCTGGCCGAAGCCGGACGCATTACCCGTTTGCTCGGTGCTGCCTCGTAGCCACGGTCGTGACGAGACACCAGAGTGTTAGAAAGATTTAACGAGAAGGAAGCTAACGACAAGACGAAACCAGCGATGAAAACTCAGGAAAAGGACGGCGAGGAAATGCCAGAAAATAATCGACGGCAAATGAAAAGCTCCTTCTGAATATCACTGTATTTAAATAGGCTTCGCAGCGGGAAAATATTAATCAGTAACGAAGATGTTGAGGTCAATAGAGAAACAGGCTGCAATTTTAGATCCCTGTCGGCATGGATGTGCAGCCGCAGCCATACAATCCAAAAGTTATTAGAAATATTCAATTTAAGACCGCTCTTAAAGCAAAACCATCAATGGCTTCATTAGCTATGCTCAGCCAAGCTGGGTGTCCTAACTGTAACATAAAACTTCCTTATAGATACGGTGTAGGACATTTTGTATCTAGAGAAAAAAACAAAGATTGGATTCTGTTGAATGAAACAAATTAGGAAAACAGACACGTGAAAATGCGGATATTGGGTGCATTTAACATCAGTGTCACGTGAGACTTCCCTGCCGAAGCGTGGGCTCGAGGGTGTGGCCTCGGGCCTGAGGACAGGGTGAGGGGACAGGCAGGAGCACGGCGGGAGACGGCGGGGCCGGGAGGGGACGCGGGCTTCGCAGCGAAATCGGCAGGTCTGCCCCGGCCAGCGGCGCGACGGGGCTGTTTCGTCTCCCTGTGTCTTGGGCTGCTTTTTTTCTTTTTCGTGGGCAGAATAGGTGAATCCCTTCATTTGGGTGTTGGTGAGGGTTGAGATTGTATATATTCTCCATGCTCAGCAGTGCCTGGTACTTAGCAAGCATAGTCATTATTAGCTATGGCACATTCGAGCCAGGTTCGAGGCCCTGCCATGCTGGGCACTGTGCCCCCCTCCACAGATGCAGATTAGAGAGATGTGGTCCCTGTCACCTTGGCACAGCGACGGGCCTGTAAGCCAGGCCTTGATAATAACGTCTGCTGTATCATTTATTAATAAGAAAAGGACCTAACGGTCTTCTCCTTTTACCCGAGTCCCAAGCAGGCCAAACACTTAGATCTACTTTCGGTGGACCGGAAACGAACTCCGAAAGCAGGAGTGTTGCTCGAGAAGGAAGCTGGGAGGGGCTGAGTAACGTAGTATAAGTAAAGAAGAAAGTATATAGGAGCGAGAGGGAAGGAGAAAATGTTGCAATCAGGCGCGTCCATCATTGATAAAACCAGGTCGGAAAGATCAAAAATGATGGCGTTTAGTTTTGTCGTGAAGTCGACTAAGGAGGGGGCAGCCCGTGACATCCTTCCGAGGAGGGAAGGGAGAGGAAGGGTGACTGGTGGCTGTCGTCCCCACGTAATTCTGTCATTCCGGGGGTAGATCTGCCTGTCTTCTCTCTCTAGCCATTTGGATACAGAGATATCTAAGCATCTTATTACTGTATCTTTACCCGGTCTCTTGGGCGATCTGCTAATATTTGAATTACAGAATTTTAGACGTGAAGAATACTATATCGCCCATCGGATGTTTTATCATAAACTGGTAATAATTATTACTCTGCCTGTTTTTTCACATTTGTCACCGTTGGAACATGACTTAGAGTCCTAGGCAACTTTTTCATTACTGGTGAGGAGGTCAATGATGAAAATAGTAATAATAATACTTACCATCGTCCTTTCTCTCGTCTAAATGCTTTAAATACATTAGATCATTTACGTTGGGCTCAGAGCAGCCCGATATGGCTAATGTCGTCACCTCTGCACTGTAGCGGGAGCAACTGAGTCAGGTTACGTGGCTGGAGGTCATGCAGATGTGGCCTCAGCGAGACCAGGCGCCTTCCTCCGACTCTGCCCGGGTCGGTATCGGCCTCAGCCTCAGCCCCTCCCAGCTTCCTTCTGGAGCAACACTCCTGCTTTTGGAGTTCGTTTCCCGTCCATAAACTCGTCGTTCAGTCCCAGCTCCAGTGCCTGAGCAGCGCGGCCCTTCATTGGCTCCCCCGCCTCCAGTCACTGGTTGACTGCATCACCGTGGAGAAGACCAGACTGAAGGGTCACCTCCCAGGGTTACTTCTTTTCTCGTTCGTGGCCACCGTACAGTGGTTGCTGCTTTCCTTCCAAAGAGACACCTTCCCTCCGACTCCCAGGGTCTTACCTTCCTCAGAATCGTCACCCCGTTTTCCCTCCCCCCACTGTGGAAACGTTCATCTTCTCTGCCTCCTACCTTCGCTTTCTCAGTCTAATTATATCTGAGCTTAGAATACAGATGGAGAGCTAATGAAATTGTCTTTAAACACGCCTTCAAACTCCAACTGTTCACCTCCCTCCGAGTTGGAATGAGTGAAGTTTAATTTATTTGTTTAAAACTCACTAGGCGAACGTATTCCTAGATTCGGGTGCAGTAAGCACTTTGTAAAGGAGAGAGCGAAATCCCCTAACAAAATTTTGTGCATAGAATAAAATACCACGCTGCATGGGAATCATGAGCATTCAAAGGACAAAATGCACCAAAAACAAATTCACATCCCTGAGCAAAAGAGCAAATAATAAAAACGCAGCGCCGTTTGTCTGGGTCAACAGTCGTTGCCAGAACTTGATGTGATTTACTCCGTAGAACGAGACTGGCAAATGTGAGCTGCGCACAGGTGGCCTTGGCAAAGGAAAAGTCGTCAAGTGAGGATGAGTTCTCCCCTCTCTGCCTTTTTTCCTCTTTAGCAGAGTTCTCGGGCACACGTCCGGGGATGATTTTCTCCCCAGTGGTGTGATATTTGCACGAGGATTGGGTTTTAATAGAATATTCATCTAACTAGAAACATACCGAATTTGAAGTGGATGCCCTAGATTTCTCGTATTCCCCTTACGAGTTCATGCACTTGCTCTGCTCGGCTGCCTCTGAGATGAGGGGAGAGAAAAGGAGGTGGCCCATTGATTGTGCTTCACAACTGCCTATGGCCTCATGTTACCTACACTGACCCCCAACTTAGCAGATAAAAGGGAAAGTAAATATACGTTTTATTCAGTGATCTATAATCCCTTTTGAGAGGGGAAAAAAATCGTAACTCTGTGTGGTAATGGATGTTAAGTAATTACCACTTATCGTGGCGATCATTTTGCGACATATTCGTGTATCGAATCGTTATGTTGGACACTTTCAGCTAATACAGTGCTATATGTTCATTATATCTCCATAAAAAACAAAGGCTATGACAAGCATCGAAAATGAAAGACACACAAAGAATTCACTCTTGTACTTAGATCTTTACCTTTCTTTGACGCTGATGAAATAGGAACTTGGGGAATTGACGTTATTTGCCACTTTCTGGACTGGTAGCTTAAATTGACTGACAACTAAATCACTGTACCACTTAGGACTGAGATTCTGCATAAGTGAAATAATGGAGTGGCTCCCCGATGAGTTTTCTAGGCCAGTGTCACCCAAAATTTGGTCACCGTCTATTTTTATCCAATCTGTATACTCACATTATTATTTACATCAGTTGTTTATTATCTCATTTTTTTTTTACCTAAAGGAACATTATTACAGCAGTATCACTTGTTATAAATAAAAATAACCATAAAAATAAATATTAAAGCAAACACATGTATTAAAACTGGGCTTGTCCTCAGGTGACTGATCCTGAGTCCTGATATTTCTCTACCAAAATAAGCCTGTCAGATTCTAGACAGGATTTTGAGACATGCTGACATTAACTGAGACTTTCTTCTTTAGCTTTATTAAAAGAACTCAAAGGGAATTAATTGAAAAAGGAGTGAATTTTTAAGTAAGTCGATTTCATTTAATGCCTCGTCTCTGTGCAATCGAAAAATGATCTCCCGTACCGGTGTCCGGCATCCTCCATTTTGGAAAATGCCAATGTCAGAGAGTGGTAACTCCCGACCCCCCAAAACAGATGCTCTCGCACCTGCACAGAATCTATCAGGCGCACCCTGCGATGGTGCTTCGGATGAACCCTATTTTCACGTGTCCCCCTTTCTCTTCATTGTTTTTCAAACGTGGAAAGCTGTCGCATTTTGGTCCCCGTGTGACACACACCAGTTAGCGTGAGTCAGTGGCGGGGGAAGGCCCGCGGCGATCATGCTGCCTGGAGGGTGCGATTTACGATGCTCAGAGGCTTTCTGCTGCAACTTTGCTGAGTTGCCATAGGAACTTGGCTGTTTGTGCCGATTAGCCTGTGGCGAAGTTGGTTCCGTCCTGCATCGTTTTGCTTTAAGCCACAGAACCTATCAGCGATGTTAGGTGAGGACTTACACAGTAGGAATATAGCCCACCTTCGTACTGACCTCTCTATCTGGAATATCACAGGCGAGTGACATAAAGGGGCCAGACCGAGCCCTGGATGGGGGCCCGGGCCAGAGACAGCCTGGCCCGTGGTGCCGTCATGGCCAGAGGCCCTCGGAGCACGCGGGATGCTGGCAGTGGGCTGAGTGGGGGCCCGTGTGGTGTGGGATTTGACACAGACACGTTCCCGACACCTCGGGGAGCCTGTGGGGCGCACAGACTCCACCCTCAAGTTCCTCGCCTCAGTGCCTTGTTTGTCACGTTCTTGGGAGTGTCTTCCCTCCGCTGAGCAGCGAGAGTGCCATCTCGTTTCTGTGTTTAGCCACCCGTTGCGATCATCATGATGCGCCCGGGGTTCCAGGCGTGTGTGTCTTGGAGTTAACTCCTCCTGGGCAGGCGGGACCCTCCACACTGTCCCCATCGCCTCAGACGCGATGTCTGCACTGTGAGCGCACTGGAAAAAGCCAGGGCCACTCAACAGCAATAAGCTTTCATGACCCCGTGTAGGGCCTTCGTTCATCGTTTTTCCAGTCAGGGGTTTGGGAGCAAATTCAGTGTCCAGAGTGGGTCTGACTCAGTGTCCCCGAGGAGGCTGCACCCCAGTGTCACCTGGGGGCCATGTCTGAAGGCTTGAGGGGACTAGAGGGCCACGCTCAGCTGGGCTCGATGATGTGGCCAGCAGGGCACGCTGGCTGCCGGTGGGAGGCCTCTGTCTGTCACCACAGGAAGCTCGCTGGGGTCGCGGGCACACCCCGGCGGCGCCCCTGGTTCCGACAGGCTCCTCCTCAGCCCCACTCTCTCCCTCCCTCCTCCGTTTACCATCCGTTCGTGCGGCAGCTAGAGAGGGGCCTGAACACCTACCCCGTCACGCACGCTTCTTGGCGTGGCTTACTGTTGCTCACGGCACGCAGTCTGCCGGCCGTGTCACAGGCTGCGCTATCTGACACCTCGTGAACCCAGCTCTCCTCCTGCCTCTCCCCGCGCTCAGCCGGAGTTCCGATCCCCCTTCGTTCCCGAACACGTCAACCTCCTCCTAACTCGGGACCTTCCCACCTGACGTTCTGTCACCTGAAGTGGCCCCCTTGTCTTCCCACGATGGGCTTTATACTTTGGGTTTTTACTTTCGTACCTGCCTCTCCATCGGACAAACGTGCCCCGATGAAATCAAAGTAGCGCCTCTTCTTTTTTCTTCCTTTCTTTCTTTCTTTATTATTATTTTTTCTACACCTGCAGCACTTGGTCTTCCTAGGTGGTCTCCCCTCCAAGTACTAACCAGCCCCGAACCCGCTTAGCTTCCGAGATCAGACATCGGGCATGTTCATCGGGCATGGCCAGAGACGTTTCCTCTTTCTTAAAAAAAGAAAAGAAAAGAAAAAAGAAAGCTTTATTGAACTTTATTGAGGGATAGTTGACATGTAGTAAACTCCACAATTTAAAACTGTACAATTTGATACTCTCTGACACAAGTACGCAACTGTGAAACCATTTCCACAAATAAAATGGCAAAGATATCACCCAACGTTTCCTCGAGGACCTTTGTAACAAGCCTCCTCTATTAGTTTGTAAATTAAACGCCGCTTGGTCCATTGCAAGACTTACTGCAATTTACAGTTGCTGATTTCTTCTATTCTAGTTCGCGACGACTTACTTGTGTGCCTCCCCGTTTAAGTTGATAGTGAAAATATGGCTGCAGCGTTCAGTGCTCCATCTCTATGATCACATAGCCTGGGACATTGCAGGTGCTTGTAAATATGTTTTGTAATAAACGAAGTAAGCTGATGAGTGTCCTCAGGAGATACAGCTCGTGTGCCCGGGCACTGGAGAGGCAGGCGGAGTGCCGGGGAGGTTAGGGTTCATTGTGGAGTGTGCCATTGTGGCTGCCCTTCACATCCTTGACTTAATGAAGCAGACGGAAGCCTTCGGGGACGGAGCAAAGAGAATGAAGTATGAGCTTCTAAGGAACAAAGGAAAACCAGACTCCGTGTTTCCCCGTCACGTAGGGTAGACGAAGGAAAGTCAGCCTTGAATGCCTGCTGTCATAGTCTGGTCTTTATTTCAGCGGCGAAAGAGAAGCCATCACTGAGGTTTTCAGCCAGGCCCTGATTCTTTGGCGTTCTGGCTTTATCTCAGAGTGATGAATATGGCACCAGGAGATGAGAAAACCTGTATGATGACCTTCCAGACCTTTGCTTTACCCGTCTTTATGTGACTTCTGTCATTCCTAATAAAGAAGAAGAGCTAGGAAAATACATATATTACTCAAAATATGAACTTCTCTACAACCAAAGAGAGGATTGGTTTAAGGATTGTCCGGAGTGATTTATTCACAGACTGGTAGCAAATAGTTTATTCTTAAGGGTTTCATAGCCTTGGAAATAGTCAGACAGATGTTAGGAAATGGTTCGCTGCACAACGAAATAGATGCTTTGTCCACACGTTCTTAGGTGCTTATCGTACCGAGTGGCTGTAATTGGGTAACTGCGTGTTGAGGACAGAATGGGCAGCCGGAAATTGAATTCGAATATCCTTAAGCAGATTTCTTTCCTTCGCGAGTTCTGATCCGAGCATATGTGGAGCCTGTGCAGCAGGCTCCGATCTCACGTGCTGGCTACGCCCGTGCGATTGTAATACACACAGATGAGAATAACCGATATTTGGCCCATGCGCTCTGTCGGTGTATGGAAACACGCGCGCATGATATCATTCCCAGCGCTGTTTGATTTCATTTCGGTGTTTTCGTCGTGATCGACACCAGGAGAATGGGAAATGATGGCTGGTGGATGCAGGATGAAGGAACGCCACGTCCGTGCAGAGATTCCTCGGGTACGCAGCTCGGTGACCACTCCTGTTTATTCCAACGACACGAGAGGACAGGACCTCTACTTGACGAGCCTACCAGAGTCTTCACTGTTGTCCTAGCGAGTGGACACGTCGAGGTCCTCCTTGTTTAACCGATGCGAAGATGAGGCTCGTGGCCACGGCATTTCTTCAGCAAAATCGACCTGAATCTCGAGTCTGTAGCCCCTAAAATAAGGCAGCGGCTACCGATTTTTAAGTCTGCGGGATGACAGATTTTTATTTGATCTTAGACTCTGGATTGGATGTTTTTCATAGAAAGGAATAGGTCATGTTTTGGAGGAGCAAATGAAGGTCATATAAGAACGTCGTTGTCCAGCCCAGACCTAGACGTGCCAAAAATATTTCCGGGACGAGAACACGCGGGTCGATGGATTTCTTTCATCTGCCTCTGGATTGACTGATTAAAGCCAGTTTTGCCTTATGGCTGAAAGTGTAACCGTTCGGTATCAGGCAGTGAGTAGAAGCTATGGCCTCATCATTGTCACCGTCTGAAGCAGTCACACATATTGATTTCCTGTGACGTCCCAGTCTGTTCCAAACAGTTGTACTTGTATTTACATAAAATCATATATTTCAACAAATATGGCAGTCTGGCAGGAATCGTGTTATTTTTTACATAAATACGTGTTTTCAGACAGTCTCATTATTTGTGTATTTTGAGAATATAGTACCTTGAAGATCTTCAGTTCTGTGGGAACAGCATGCAGACTGAGCTGCCTGAGAATCTACTGGCACATATTCAAGATAAATTTTCACAAGCAGGGGATTATTTGGGGAGCATAATGCATCACTTTGCTTCCATAGCTAATGGTTCTTAGTCTGGCATTTTATTGGAGAGGGATGTTTTGTTGCAGGAATGTTAAACAGGGTTCCTGAGGAGCTGTTTTGCTTTGAAAATTTGAAACATTACTGAAAAAATCCCTTAGGCCAGTTCCATGCACAAGGCACATACTTATCCATGGATTCCATGAAAACATGCACACCCTTTGTGCTTCGTAAGTAGATCGTTTCTGGTAGAGGGTTATTTTCCCTGGAACGTCTAGTTGACCAGGATATAAGAGGATGGAGCTTGGAGAGTTGCTTTTTAGATTAGGAGAGAGAGAGAGAGAGAGAGAAAGAGAGAGAGAAGGGCAGGGAGGAAAGAGAGAGAGAGAGCGAGCGTGTTTGCAGGTGTGTGTGTGTACCTACATCCTGTGTAATGGTGTTTGTGCATACTTGTGTATGTAGAATAGTTTTTATTATTCATTTTCAAAGACAAATATGATAGATTTTACATATTTCTTGCCTCCGATCTCATTCTAATAGTAGAAACACTGATCGCAATTGGGAAAATCAGACTTTTCATAGACATAATATTTATCGCATTAGCCACAATTCCATTCCACACTGAGTATGAGACCAGCCTTTTAGTGGGTGAAATACACAACCGAAGATGTGATGAGTCATGCTTCAGTAGGAGCAGCACGTCCCTTGATATGACACTGTAATCTCTCGGCATGTCTTAGGATTTCATTGGCTTATTTTTAACAGCTCCTTCAAGACGTTGGCCAGTGTCATACAATCTACTGAGTATTCCTGACGCATTCATTCCGTTAATATAAAATTCCAATAAAGTTTATAGCAACATGCTTGTTGTGGCATTTTAAAGATGTTTTTGTCCACAGTTGCTGCGGCAGGTCCCATCAGAGTCCACGTATCCCATAGAGTCAGGACAAATTCTATAATGTCACATACTGAGGACTAGAGGGCAGATTTTACCGGGAAACATTTATAGGTCAAGAGTTAGCAAAGAGGAGAGAGGCCGAAGGTCCCTTAACGATCCGCGTCCCGCCGACGGGGTACCAGGGCCCCGCTGCTCTGAGCCTGTGTCCCCATCAACGGTCCCTTCTCTCCAAGTCTGCCTGGTCAGGCAGGGAACGCTGAGCAAAGCAGGAGTCAGTGAGAGGGCGGAGAGACCACCTGCGAGGTGGGCTGACCCCGTCTCGGAAGCCCTAGGCGGGAGTCTGCAGGAGTGAGCAGGCTGTGGAGGACGGGACACTGGTCACCATCACTCACAGGGTCACCGCCCGTCGGAGCCGACTCAGCGGCAAGTCGCACACACATCAAGGACACACGGATTTTCTGGCCCCGGGCGGGATGTTTGTAGAAAGTCCTAGAATATTGGCTCCCAGCACCTAGAGACCTTCAGGCCCTGAGACGTCATGGTGCCCCGTGCTTGGAGCGTCGAGTCCCTGGTGGCATGATTAACTGAGCGGGCATGCAGCCCCTCCTGGAGGGGGAGTCGGCTAGCCCCCTCCCGGAGGGCACGAGGTCGTGCACTTACGTGCTCCTCAGACAGGCGGCTGTGAGTCCCTCTTAGCATCTCGACACTCAGGGGATGGCTCACTGTCAAACCGTGAGGACCGCTCAGCATCGCCTGTCCTGGTGGGTGGCACGGCACTGATACTGGATACGTGAAATGGCTGTGGTTTCGCGCTGCTGGAAGTCGATGACGTGACATCCTTCTCAGAATCTAAACTTTTGGAAAAGAAATTAGCATTATCGTATGTGCCTTTCACAAGGGGGCATAATTAAAAGCAATAAATAAATACGTATGCAGATGCATTAAACTTATAACATTTTAAGGATCCCGGAGTTTGATTGTAGATATAGGATTAAGTGTTCTAAATAGACCTTATAACCATCCTGATTTACATATTTCCTTGGAGAGAAGCATATTGAATTATACATAATTCTTACATTGATTTGCATACAGATTAATTTGCTAAATAAATTATAGTGTATATATTGAGTATATTTATTTAATTTCAACAGACTAGTAAAATGGACATTCTTTTTATGTTTTTATGTTTTCACTCAGAGGAAGGCGATAATGTTGACGATAATAATCCTAATCTTAATAACGATGAGAGCCATCATTTGTGGAGCATTTACCCCGCTGGCTATAGATGCGATTTATGTGCGTGCGTGTGTGCCTATACGTGTGCGTGTGTATGCGCACACATGTATATTTTCACTTAGTCTGCCTATCAGCCCTGGTAGGTAGATCCTTTTGTGTGCCTGCTTTTCGGGTAAGGATACTTGGAATTAGACAAGTTCAAACACCTGCTCTTCACGGCTCGGCGAGCAGAGCAGGGTTTGGTTCTAGGTGGTTCACCTCGAGAGCCCCGTGCTTTTTGTCACCGTTCAGTGCTGCCCGCAAGACCACCCCATAGACATGTCCTTCTATACCAAAATGCCACGGGCTGGGCTTGGAAAAGGCTGGATGTTAAGCCCACAGCGGGCTGGCTCCAGCCCTGATGAGCAGTCGTGTGTTTGCAGGCACCATGCGTGGGACACGGCTAAACGTCACTTGGCCACGTCCCTGGTACTAGCGTCTCATCTGACGGGACGTGGTGTCCGCATGTAGCAGACGTGAACTCAGAAACTGTTTCGGGAACTCACCGAACAAAACGTCTGGAACTTCGTCATGGGAACAACAGACGCAGAAGGCCGGGTGACCCCGGGCTTGCCCGCGAGTGCCCAGACAGCTGCCCTCGGCCGCCAGCGAGGCGTTTGCGGGGGGCCCTGTGTCCTTCTGCAGCTGTCACCACCGGCTCCTCCTGCCCCCGCCCAGCTCCTTAGCCGCGGTCACACGCCGTGCATCCCCGGGGGCCAGGGCTTTGTCCCAAGGTCAGTCAGCGCAGGGCCCGGGGCCGGGCGGGAATGGACGGTGCGCCTCCGAGGTCCTGCAGAAACGCTTCACGTGGAGTTTCAGGCGCTCTCGGGAAGCTGGCGGAGGGGAGAGCTTCAAAGTTCTTCAAAACGCCAAGGTGCGTCTGCGCTGACGTGGGGCTCGCGAGTCCTCATGTAGACAGACAGCAGACAGCGGTGACATGGCGCCCAGGGACCGCACCCGGCCGTTTCCCCGAAGGGGCGCAGAGAACGTGCAAGTCGGCGGCCGGAGGGCGAGAGACGCATCCGGGACGTGGGGCCGGTGGCCGCCCAGTGCCACGGCCGCAGCGCAGGCTGCACCCGAGCCGCCCCCGGCCTGAGGACACGCGTCACCAAGGGGCCACGGGCATCAGCGGGTCTGCGGTGTGGGACGGTGACCTGACGGTGTTCATTGATCCTGTGGCTTCAAAGTACAAGGGAAGCACCAGCTCCGGAGCCAGCGGCCCGGAGCCCCCGCGGGCGGAGCAGGGAAGTGCGGGGTTTGTGACTGGGCTTCTCCCCTGCCTGCCCCCCCAACCTTTCCTCGCATCCATCAGTTCTAAGGAGGCAGCTGCTGAAATTTCCACTGCGGCTCCGGCTCCGGTGGCCTCCGCGGTTGAGTTTCCTAATTCTCTTTTTCGGCCTCCCCGCCCCAGGCTATTTGGAGGGCGTGACACACTCTGGATTGGGCATCTGCTCCCTGCCTCTCTTCTGGCCGCCGCCCGTGACGCCCAGGATCCGCGTGGCTGCTCCTCCGAGTTTCCTCCGTGCTGGCCGTGGGGCCGAGCGGCCTCGTCAGGGCCGCCGCAGAGCCCAGCTGGCCCCGTCAGGCCCGAGCGGGGCCACGCGCCGCAGACGCCCCGGCGCTGGCGAGGACCTTGCGAACGCTCGGCCGCCTCGCGCCGTCCGTGCAGGAGGCCGTCTGGCTTGTTTTAAGGGACAAGGTGCTTTAGAGAGAAAAGAGAGAAAAAAATCAAAGCAAACTGGGTTTGCCTCTCGACGTCCCAATCACCTAGGATTAGAATTTTCAGGAACCAATTTCAATTTGATGCCTCTATTTAAAATTGAGTTGTGTGTACGTGATTGTGTGTGTGTGCGCGCACACTCACGTGCACACTTGATACAGAACTTGGACTGCGTGACCCCAGCACTCCTTCCTTGACTGCATGTGTGCGTCCCTTTTATTCCATGATTTAAAAATATCAGGAAACCTATGCAGCTTTAATAGAAATTCAGTAAAGTTAAGCTCTAAAGGCAAATAATGTAAATAGGTCCAGCAGCTGGGGCCTCGAGCCGCTTCAGTCCGCTGATGTGTTTCTCTGTGCACACAGAGCCACGACGTTTGCTCAGCACTGTCCCCACGTGCCCGGGAACGGGGACATAGAGACCCTGTCCCCACGTGCACGGGAACGGGGACATAGAGACCCATGCTCCTGGTTTTGTAGCTGAGCAAATGTCCCCAAGCTGTGACGAATGGCAGCTTTCCCTATTTAAAAGGGGATTCTCAAACGGGACAACAAGGCTCTGTTTTTCATTCCCTGGTTTTAAAAGTAATTTCTAATCTCAGGGAAAAAACAACACATCTTTGCAACGGAATCCATTATTAATAATAACAACCAACACGTACCGAGTATCGTCTCTGTGCTCGACATCGCGTTGCCGTTTTGTACACAGTGCCCTGTTTTAATCTTCGAAACGAGCTAGTCGGGGCGATTTCAGAAGTTGCCCACGCCGAGGACTCCATCTGGACGGAGCGCGGACGAGGGGCCTGTCTCGGAGCTGGGCGTCCATTTGAGCACGCTGTGTTTACTTGGTGTGTATGTCTCAGATCAGTATAAATAGCAACATGTCCTCAAAGCACCTCCAGTCACACTGTCCGTAGACGGGGAAGACACCTGTGTCCATTCGGAGCCTGGGGTGTCCACGTGCAGGGCCCGTGGGACGCGTGCTTGGTGGTCCGGCTAATGCCCTCCTGAGCCGCCCGTGGCCTCGTTCTGAGGTGCAGGTTCCGTTTTCACAGAGGATGAAACCGACGATTCCGGAGGTGATTGGGCAGGTCCGGGTGGGGGAGGCATTCCGCACTCGTCTGCCCGGAGCCAGACTCTGAGGCTGCTGACCACCGTGTGCCATCGTCCCCTCCGGCCTCGGGGATCCGCTTCGTAGGGCTCCTTTCTTCCGTTTCTCTGTCCTCTGGGTTTAAACTGCACCCTGTGGAGCTGCCAAGGGGACAGCGAGTCCCTGGCCTGACTGTCCAGGGCCGGAGGTCACCTGGCACCTGTCCAGGATGTAGCCTAGCCGCGCGACAATCGCATGCACAGACGCAGATGCACACGCGGCACATGTGTGCACACACACACACACGCGTGTGCACGCTGCGGGATCTCAGTGTCACGACACTGCAGTCGCGTGACCCTCGCTCCCACGCCATCCGCCTTCGGCAAGGGGCTCTGCCCTGCGTCATCCGGGAACGTGCCTGGCGGCCGCTTCCCCCTGCCACCTGCTGCTAACGCCGACAGCCGTGGGAAGGGGAGCGTGGCGAAGCGTGGAGACCCTTCACACTTCCATGCAGAAGGGACCCAGACCTTCTGCCACATTGCCCTGCCAGCTCAGACCACGTGGTCACAGGGAAAGGACACGGAGTCCGACCAGGTCCCAGCCAGAAACGCCCGGCGACCGCGGGCTGGATGACTCGGCATAAACCTCCCAGGGTACCTGAGCTTAAGCGCTGTAATCTGCTACGGGATCGAGAGGATTTCCCAGACTTTCCTCCGACGTCATGTGTCCTGGGAGCCGGGGAAAGGCATTTTTTTCCATTCATTCAACAAGGACTTTGATCTCCGGCGTGTCAGACCCTGGAGAACGCGAAATCGCGAAATCCCAGGTGGCGTGGCGCTCAGCCCCTGACGGGCGGTGACGCCCGCAGACAGGTAACCGCGTAGTGTCTTAGGTGGGTAGAAGTTCAAAGACGAAAAGTAAAGTGCGGTCGGCTTTTCAAGGGACGCTTCTCACACGCGAATAAACGGGGGGCACGTGGGAGAAAGGGAAGAGCCACCCCGATGGCTCTGGGAGAAGAGCCGGGTCCGTGCCCCAGCTCAGGATGCGGCAGGCGCAGCTGAGGGTCAGAGGGGCCCCCGAGTGTCTGGGCGCAGCGAGCGGCAAGAACCCAGTGGGAGGCGGGGACCGTGACCAGAGGCGGAGCAGGTTCCTGGAGGTGCGCGAGGAATTTGCGTTTTATTCCGAATGAGCTGAGCGGGGAGGGTCACAGGGCTTTGAGCGGAGGGGTGTCGTGACCTGTTTTGAACTCACCGGCTTCTCTCTGGAGAGGAATCTGGGAGGCAGGAGTAACGGTGGCCAGAAGCACAGCTGGGCAGGTGTCACAGGCTCCACGGGGGACAGCGTTGGCTCGGACCAGTCCTGGCCGTCGGGCTGGGTGAGGGGTGGAGGCCTCTGAGCACGGAGCCCTCAGCCTTATTAAGGGACTGGCGGGGGGACGCACGCCTCCCCCAGTGGTTGCTGCGTGGACGCCATCCACCTGTGCCACGAAGCTGACCGCAGCCTGTCAGGTGCTCCTGCTGGTTCGGGCTGAATTTTCATGAGTTTTCATTCTAATCAAGGGAGGCAATTTGAAAATCACCTTTAATAACCAAATAGACGGTAGTTAGTGCTGGAAAGACAAACATGGGATATGAGTGACTTTAGTGGTCACCGGGACAAAGTAACCAGGGAGGCCTGGGGAGCTGGGGCGGAGATGATGGGAGGGGCCGGGAGAGGAGCCTGGTGGTCTGGAGGCGGCGCTGTGGCAGACGGGCCGGCAGGGGGCTTGGGCCGGGCTCCTGCTGCGGGACCTGGGCCTGCGGTTCGGACACAGCCACAGGCAAGGACGCGGGTCAGCGCCGAGGGGGGAGCTGGCGCGGCCGGGTCACGGCGCCTCGTAGGCTCCGGTCAGGATTTGAGGTTATCGTGATTTTGTGCCAACGTGAAGTCAATTATGGTTTAAACAGACGAGAATGTGACCCGCTTTCCTGTTCTGAAAATAACCCCACTCGGACCGCTGGAGAATGGGCTTTGAAGGGACTTTGGCGCTGAGACCATTTGAGGCTGTTATTTTATCGCTAATTCGTCATTTTCTTATCTTTACACAACCAAATGTGCTTCCTTTCCTTTGTAAAGTGACGTTAACACAGCCACTCTGTGTCCCCACCACTCTGCCTTCCCGGAGAACGAAATGGCCTGTGGGGGACGTTGTTTTCCCCTGACTTATGACTGGACTTTTGAAACTGTATCTTTAAAAAAACATGTGTTCCTTTCCAATGAAAGCTTTTTTCTGAATGTTTAACGCTCACTTACGCTTCAAGTGGGAAACAGTAAATATGGCCGAACCCTTCCCTTCCCCCTCCCCTGCCATTAGCCCTGATAAGCCGCCCCTCCCCCTTTTCCCCTTTGGTTGCCAGACTTCTCATCCATACCCCTCTGCCTCCCCGCCCTCCCGAGCTCCCCTCAGCAATTTTAACCCCCTTTCCGACGGCACCTCTGCCTTTCTCATTGAGTAAATTGTCTGGACTTCATGAGAACCGTCGCGTTCCCAGGCGTTCTGCTTTGGGCCTCGGTTCAGGCCACCTCTGATTTCGCAGGAAGCTGTCGTGTGAGTGAGGAATAGAGTACAGGTCGTCTCAGTGACATCGTGAGGCCGCGCGGCCGTCCCACGGAGCGTGAGTGTGTGCATCTCCACCACCCAGCAAGGATCCTTCTAGATAGATGTACACCGAGAGACACCCGTGCGTGTGCACAGCGGCGCGTGTTCCCCGGAGCACTCTGTGACAGCACAGACGGAAGCAACCCGAGTGTCCGCCCAACAGGAAGGGGGCGAGCAAGCCGTCCACCCATCCCCATCACGCAGTGCCGCTGACGCGAGTTAGAGCTGCATGTGTCGACCAGTGGGAACACCTGCAGAAACGGGGCATCGCGTGAAAACAGGAGATTTCAAAATAATAGAGAAACGGAATGCTGTTTGTGGACGTTTTAGAAATACAAAAAAATAATAATACAGACGCGCATTTATTGATACATGGCTAATAAAAGTACAAGAACATGCAAACCCCAGGAAACTTCTAGGAGTAAAAGCAGCTAAGGAGATAGAGAGGTCTTGGCTGAATCTGTCACTTGTAAATTATGTTTAAAAAGAGGGAGATATATCTTCAGCTAATTGGTAAAATGTTATCATCTGCTAAATCTGGCTTTGGAGTACACGGCTGTCATAATAATTCATGAACTTTTCTGTGTGATAGAAATATTTAATAATTAAAGATATTAAATAATAAAAATAATAAGGTTATTTTCCCTGCCAGCCATGTCTTGATCATTGCTGTGGGCTCGGTCTGTGCTTCACGCCATCGGAGCACATAATAGAATCATTTATTTCCTAGCAAGTGACGGAATCATCCTTAGATGTGACGGTCCACTTTTAGTGTTTAAGTTTTCAATAAATCACAGGGTTTTCTTGCACGATCTAAGGCGGGGCCTGACCGAGGGGACGTACGGGGTGCTGGTTCAGGCTCCTTAAGGACCACGTGAGATAATTTGCAGTTTTGAAGTCAGCATTAGCTGAACTCTTGTAACCCCCGTGAGCAGGAGGGATCAAAGCGGAGAAACGCAGTTTAACGGGTTGCGTCGCCCACTCAAACCCTTTGGTTTGAGCACAGTTCATAGAGGCGTTTTTAAACACCCTTTTGTCGGGGCACAGTCGAGGCGGGGCCTGTCCCACCTTCCTGCTCTCACCCTGGAACCACAGGGGGCATCTCCTCTCTGGCGATGGCTTTGCTGGTAGGGAGGGTCTCGTCCCTCTGCCAGCTCCTCAGGGGAAAGCATCAAGGGCAGCAGTTAGCCGACCCGAGCGTCCTTCAGCCCAGTGCTGTCGAGCAGGTGCGTGGGGACACTGACTTGTGTGCTAGGCTTCCTTGGAGAATGACCGTGTGCCTCCCGTGGCAACAGACATAACGCAGAGTCCAAACAACGAAACAGCCGTCCGTATCCGCCCGCTACAGGTAGCTCCCAAAGCGGCGTGTCCGGCTCTGTCACTTACCTTAAATAAGTTAGTTAAGAAGTGAGGATTCCACATGCATTTACGTGGCTTCTCCTTGTACTTTGCTCAAGGAAAGATATCTTTGGGACTTGAAAAATTAAGTGTTGAATATGTTTCATACGTTGAATATGTTTCATATTCAACACTTAATTTCATACATGTATATGAAACGTATTCAACACTTAATTTTTCAAGTCCCAAGCGTATATACAGATATATACTTGTATATCATATACATCCATTCTTCTATATTATAGTTACGTATTTCTATGTTATATATAATATATATTTCTACTAAAATCATGCATGATTAAAAATCATCTATGTTCCAATCTTCAAATAAATCCTCTCCCTCGCTGTCTAGAAAGTAGGATGCTAATAGTAGTATAGCTTTACCTACGACATCATTTTGTTTCATTAAACAAATACCACCGACTTCATAGTCACAAGACGATTCTCTTCACCTCCCTCTGATGTCTGTCCACCCAGCCAGGAACTCGTCCATCTTTCTCCTCTGAGGCTTACGGACCCCTCGGTCCCCAGAGCCTGGCACGTGGGAAGCGTTATTGACGGGCGAAGGAAGCATCTGTATTCCAGCGAATATGGAGAACGGTCTGCATCCCCTCCGCTTCCCTGCGCGAGTGCTGACCAGTGTGCTTGCGCTCTATTAATTGTTTTCCGTCTGTGTCCTCGCGTGGAATGCTCACTCCAAGAAGACAAGGTCGTCGCTCTCTCCACGGCTTTGCCCGCCTGGGAGGGACAGCGCCCGTGACATTGTATGCATGTCGTAAGTTTCGAATCCAGGACCAGATACTGGTTTTCGGTAACTCCAAAGCAGATTGCTGCAGGGAAGGCTAGGCGGGGGCGTCCTTCTTCAGCGTTCCCGCCCCCCTGGGACTTTAATGTGGAACTGAGCGTTTTAGTCCAGCGGGCCTCGAGGAAACCGACCGCCTTCTGCCTAGTCACCTACGGTCGAGAGAGGTTGTCTCACTTCTGCTTATGTCACTGGGATCGTCTCGTACTAAAACAAAACAAAACAAAACAAAACAGGAGAGCATCTCCGACAGCTCTTGCCTTGCTTGTGTAACGAGGTAGCTTTATGTCCTGGGTCGCCATCCTGACAGCACTTTTTCTCAGGCCACGCGTGAAGAAAGCTTAGGTCTGTGGCCTCCCGCGTGATTCCTTCGCCAGTCCCAAGGCCTCTCTCTGGAGACACTGCTTCGTATGCGTGCGTGCTTGCTGTTCTCACCTTTATGCACCTGCTTCCACCGAATCGGGCTTCCGCACCTGTGGAAACCCGTGACAGCTCGTCACCTGGTACAACCTTACACTCTGTGCGGTTCGCGGGCCGGGGCCGGACTGGTGTGCTACGAGCGTACACATCCTCACGGTGACGTCACACCTTAGGTGGAGAGGAAAGTGTGAAAATGTCTCGTTTGTATTAGTTTGTTTTTCTGCGGAACTCGATGGTGTCCCATAAGACCGATGTCGGAACTTTTAAAATCGTAAACATGCAGTCGGGCCGGAGGGCGGCCACCGTGAACATTTGTGGGGTGTCGTATCTGAGAATACAGTGCTCTCCCCATCAGCATGGCGCTCTACCAGTAACTCGGGGAAAATGCGTTTGGGGTTATGCTGCAGGAAGTTATTTGACCTGGAAAGGGAGCTTAACTCTGCATTAGTTACGTAAAGCCAACTGCACCGTTTTCTTACGGTTTCTCTCCAAACAGAGTTCTGTTCCTCTAAATCTCATAATGCTTATCTTATGATATGCTTTGCGTGCGTTATCTCATTCACTGCACGTGATGATCCTTTTCGGTGGATATCATCATTGTCCCCATTTTACAGATGTTGTAAGCAAAGCTTAGACACGTGTAGACGGGCCATCGTGATGGAAAGCGACAGAATCCTCTGTGGTGTAGCTCTCATCGGTCACGCAGCCTCTGCTCCGTGGCAGCCTTCCAGCTCTTACGGAAGAGAAGGTTTAAAGGCACAAGTCCTCGCAGCTCGTGGGACAAAGAGTGGGCTGTTAAGTATTCCTCTGTCACAGAGAGGACTTCCGAGGATGGTGATAACCACGGGACAGAGGCCAGGACAGGTACAGGAGACCAGCCAGACAGCGCGACGGCCCTCCCGAGCCTCAATTCCAGGATGGGAAGGAACCGGGTAGCTTCTGTCCCTTGGCTGGTGGCCTTCGCCAGACACCTGTGTCCCTCTGAGAGGCATGGCAGGGGGCGACCCCCCAGCTCCGGTAGTGAAAAGCTCCCCCAGCCACAGCAGGAGACCGGAATTTGGAGAGAACCAAGTTTCATTCCGTCGTTCTCTGTGTCCCCGAGGCTATCACAGTCCTTGGTTCGTAAACGACTCTCTGGATCCGTCGATCTGAGTGTAATGAAATCCATGCCGGCCCAGCTCTGAGCGTCACTAGTCACATAGCCTTGGGAAAGCCACTCTGCTCATCTGAGGCTAGGCTTCTCCCTCTCTAGAACGGGTGGCAGTACCTGCCCGGGACAGCTGTCGCATGAATTCAGTGTGATCTCCGAGTAGGAACACGACTCGCATACTTTGCCACCCCCTCTGTCCCTTCATCCCTGGGCGGCCAGCGCCCCCCTGGCCTGGACCCTGCTGTTTACACCTAATCAGTGGCTGGAACGCAGACGAGAAGGAGGCTGGAAAGATGCGATGGATTTATGTTTTTAAAAGGCAGGAAGATGCCCGTGAACGAAGGAACCTAGGAGCAGAAGGCAGAAGCGCACGGGGACGAGGGCGGAGCACAGGCAGGAGGACACGCTCTCAGGAAGCTGTCTTGAACGTTTGGGAAATGCAGGTCGGCCGAGATGTTTCGTCTCTCCGTCACATAGCAGACACGCGTGTCATCCCTTACAGACGGCTGGAAAAACTTGAAGTACATTTTTAAATGTCAGACGTGTATTTCTTTTGAGTGGGAAAACATATAGCGAGGTGAACTCTTAGGTTTCATTCAGGCTACAAAAAGGATGGAATATTATGAAGCTGAAAATTTGTATTAAATATGCCCAGATGGTAATATTTCAAAGGCTGAAAGCACTATAATGTGTTTTCATTGAAAAATCTTCTATTCGACTTAATGTAACCGAAAAACACCACACACACACACACACACACACACACAGTAGCTGACAGCAGTTGCAGAGATGTGACATATTAATACTAGTTTCGCAGAGCAGGGAACATTATCATCGGTAAAGGATTTCCGTGAGGAAGATATTGCTTTTAGCTAGGAAGAGGGATGTAGATGAGAGATACGCTCCAGATTATTTGAGTCGGGGATTTGCTGTGATAAGCTGCATGTCTCCCTCCTCGCTCTTTAAAGGACTCGGCGTGTACTTGGCGACGTCCTTGTCACCGCCGCGCATGGCGCGGCCAGCGTGCCGGTGTGTGGCATCTGATCCAGCCGGGTGCAGCTTCGCAGACGTAGGACGAAAGGGGCAGAGCGGGGATAATAGAGAGCAGTGCCGTTTCCCACGCGGTTCCGGCCACAGCGCGGAGCTGCGTGACCTTGGGGCGGGAGCGGGGTGACTGGCCGTGGCGTCGCCCGTCCCCTTTCGTGCCCGGCTGGGGGAGGCGGCATGGAGCCGGCCGGAGCGTGGCGTCCGGAGGCGTCATCCTGGAGAAGGATATTTCGCAAACGGTGGCAGAGGCCTCGGCCGCACGTCGCTGGGGCGGCAGCGTTGTCACGGCCTGTGTCTCCTTTTAAATTCCTTTGTTATCTCCTGTCCGTGTGCTCTGTCTGTCCGGGAATGGCACCTCGCTCCCCTTCAGAGAGGGCCGGGGCTCTGCGCTGCCACGGACAGCGGGTCTGGGGGGAGGGTCTGCTTCTTCTCACAGGTTTCGTGAGTGGTGGAGCCTCCTGCACGCTGCTCCTCGCTCATGGTGGCCAGCATCGCCCCTGGTGAGGACGGTGGCACCAGGACGATGGGCGTGGGTCGGCCGCGACTCGGCCGCTGGCCTGGGAGTGGGCCCCGGCCTCTGGCGCAGGTGGCCACGCAGAGGAAAGCGCCGGATACTTCAGAAAGGACGGCAGGGCGGGGGTGGCGGGGGGGCAGCAGGCTCCGCACTCACGTGGCTGCCTGACTGGGGACACGTGAGACCACGTGCGTTGTATTTTATGGACAGTAGAGGAGCATTTGAGGGGCGATGTTGACTCGGATCTTCGCCGTATGGTCGACGTTACTGTGTAACCCGCACACATGATGAGACGCGGGTGTGATGGCCGCGTCTGGCTGCGTTTAATGTTTATTCTTCTTGGACATGCAGTGAGCACTCTTTATAATGGTGAGTGCGTTATCTGGTTTGCTGCTATAAAAATTTGGTCGTCAACTTAAGTAGTTATTCATTTAAAGGAAAACCAATGTACAGTAACTCTACATTGAATGAACGTCCCCACATCTCTCCAGACGTGCAGTCCAAGCCTTGGAACGACCACGGGTGAGAACACCCTCAAAACAGGGAGCACAGGGTGGAAGGGTACGAGCGGACCGGGTCACGCGGCAGTGGGTGGAGGACAAGGTCACGTGACAGCGGGCAGAGGGCCAGGTCACATGGCGATCCTATGCAAAATGAAAGGTGTTTATTCCAAACACAGTGGGAAGCCACCGAGAAGCCACCAGAGAGCTCCACACTGAGAAGGGACAAGATGAGCCACCGGGTGAGGTGTGGGAACAGTGTTCGAAGGAAGTCAGGGGACAGCTAGGGGGCCGCTGTCCAGGGCACAGGCGTTGTCGAGTGAGACCAAGGAGGCAGCAGTGAAAGGTACAAACAGCGGACCCGTCCAGGGCGTGGTGGAGCCGGGGCGTGGGAAGCGGGTAGTGGGAGGAGGAGGTGATGCCGAGACTTCCCGCGTGAGCGGCGGGTTAGACGGAGAGGCTGTGCAGACGGGGGGCTCTCTGGGGAAGGTCTAGGCCAAATCGAGAGATCTGTTTGGCCCCATGAAGCCAGCGATGTCAAGGACACAGTTGGATCCATCAGCCTGGAGCTCCAGGAAGAGATAGAGACTTTAGAGTCATCTGCTTATAAAACAGCAGCAAAGTGCCCACACAGTTATTTTAATTAATTCCGCAGAGCATTCTACAGTATAATTTGGATAACTGAAAATTGATGGGTACTTATTTATCGAAACATTTGTCTTGAAAATTTGTTGACAAAACAATTGCTGAGAAATTAATTGATCGCTCATGACAAGCAGCGATGGCTCATTTCATCCAAGTTTCCCTAAAAGATAAAGAAAGTTTGATAGTATCGGCTTTGGCTTCCTTTGAAAAAAATTTTTTTTGGACATCACAGTTTTGAGTTAGCAATAAAACCCGATGCTTTGGCTTCATAAATCAAACAAGGACACAATGGTTAAATAGTCTGTATCATATTAATTAAGCTCCGAAGCAAGGCAGGCATGGCAGCCATTTATAACAGGGCATCGCATAAGTTACTAATCAATGAGAAAAGCAACTAATTAACAAGCCACCAGCCAGCATTTTGAGCAGAAGTTGGTGACTTTCAGCTTAATTAAACCTTGCAGGTGTCAGTGACAATATGAAAAAATCTTTAATCTGTTTGTGTCTGAATTCCCCCAGACCACTTTCACATCTGTACATGCCGAAAGCCCCTCTCTGTTTTGAGGTGGGTAAAAGGACTTCAGGGTCTTAAAATAGTTCGCTTTTTTAAAACCCCTCTTCTTAACTCGGTTGTTGAGCTTTCTCTTGTCTTAAGACAACGGAATGAAGTTCATGAACTGTCAGCCTCAAAACAATAAACTTAGAGTGCTAAGTCCCAGTGAAAAGAAATAATTTTAAAGAAACTAGCTGAAAAAAAAAAAGCAAGTGAATCTTTAAGCACCTTTATTAAAGCAAAATGTACTGTAAAAATCACTGATTTTAAGTGTAAGATTTAATGATTATTAGTAAATGTATAGACGTGTACAGTCATCACCAAAATAAAAATTAGGATAAATGAAATTTTAAAGTTTGGACAACTTGACCCGTGATGGTGTCGCATTAGCCCGCAGGGAGGCTGGGATGGAACTAGCCTTTAGAAATGACCTAAAAGGGACAATTACGCAACATAGAAACAACAGGAGGACAAATAGTTTCGAAGAGCCAGCTCGGGGAATAGGTAACGGCCGTTCGCTGTGGGGGACGCGTCTGCAGCATCCGTGTGCACCTCTCGTCCCGTTTCTATCACAGTTGCGTGTCACAGACAGTGTGTGGTCGCTGGGCCGCAGTGGGCAACGGCTGATGGCAGGAGAAGCTTCTGGCTGAGTGGACGAGGAAGGGGCGGGGCCGGTCGAATCCGTCCCCGTGTACCACTCGGAGCATCTCAGGTGGCTCCCGGTCTTTGGAGAGAAGGCATCTCCTTGGCCTAATGGAGAATACGGGGGAACAAGCCCTTTTTCCTTAAGATGCGTCTTTATATCGATCAGACGTGTGACAGCACAACACAGCCTGCTGGGTGCCACTGCTTACCTCTCCTCTGTCCACAGGACACTGCAGAGCGTGATGTCCTTCATTTTCCCAGCGGGACTCAGAGCCTCTGGCTTTAACCCTTTCAGCGCTGGAATCTGTCGTTCCTGAGACAAAGACTGTGCTCTCTTCTCTGTCCCTGGCGCTTTGTTTTTTTTTTCTTTTGTTTTTTTTTTTCTGGCATAAATAAGAGTCTCTCTCCAAATGTGTACTCAGCGAGTGACGTGTTATCTGTCCTGCTCCGTGGGGATTTAGAGACTCGGAGGTAAGCCAGTCATTCGCCGAGTTATATTAGGATCGAATAACGGGAGTCAAGGCCAGGCCGTCTTTTTCGCTAATATAACTCTCGCTGAGCTTCTGTGGTAATGGAGAATGTGGCTTCGAATTTAAGGTCGTTATGCAGGTATTAGGGTCTATGGAAATCTAAGGCCTCGAACAGGTGAAATAACCGCCCTGTGCGTTTATTCCGCCACTGAAAGGTTCAGCTGCAGGAAACGCGCTGCTGCAGTCGAATGTAACCCTAATTGGTTGGATTTAAGTGAAAATCGCTGTTTGGACGAGAATATGCTCGTGCGTGGGATGAACAGGACGTCAGGACATGGGAAGCCCGCAGAGGCAGAGAGAAGGGGGCAGTGCCAGGCTCCAGCGTCACCCTCACCGCCCCCCGCCCTTGGAGAGCAGGCACGGAAACCCCGGAACCCCTCCGTTAAAGTCGCCGCCGAGGCATCATTTTTTTGTTTGTTTTTGGGCCCCTTTCATGGACATTTAGCAAAAGGAGACCGTATATTTTAAGAGAAACAAACCTAAACGCGAAATAAGAGAGACTTGTACTCTGGCTCGTGTTTGAACTTGGGTCAGCCTTGGGTCGCAGTGAACTGTAATTTCAACCTTCATAAAAGGAAATAATAAGAG
>NW_024349803.1:24081318-24130351 GCF_902729225.1 Pteropus medius | reverse complement strand
CAGAATCACCTGTGAGCTCTTTGGCTCTGATTTAATTCATGCAAATTAAATTCCCCTGTGATGCCAAACCATAGTGCCACGTGTCGATAATAACAATATTTCCGGTTTATTTAGCACTTACTGTGGACCAACCACATTGTATGCACTTCGCGAGTAATAATAATAATCCTCACGACACCAAACAAGGTTTTATTACCATCATTTTTATTGCGGGCGATGGAGCTGAGAGGCAGAAAATTTGAGTTAATTGTGGAAGGTCATTCTGCCAGTGAGGACCAAAAGCAGGATCAAAGCACCATAAACGCTTTTAACCACCAGGCCACACTGCCTTAAATACCCGATCCATACCCACCAATGCGGATGGAAAAGCTCCAACAGCAAAGATGTTTAACTCCACACTGTGTGTGGTAGCCAGCTCTTGCTTCAGGTTGCTACATTTTATTCTTCTGTACGTTTATTATATCTGTGGCGCAAAGAATGATCTAAGGTAGGAAAGTCACCGCCATCGGTATGTAGGAATCTGGTCATGTGACCGTTAGCTGTAGCTCACCCGTCGGGGTGCACAGATCTAGGGCTCTTTTCACATAAGACACACATGAGTGGCACCCCCACTCCAGAGCCAGGCAGAGCAGTAGGACCAGGCTGGCTCGCCGGTCATTGGGTTCATCTGAAAAGTTTGTCTTGGTCAGACTTCACCAGCTATGCCTTCTGCCTCTGGTCCTGCACACACACAGCATGTGAGGATGCCAACACGTCCGCTTGAAGTGTGAGGGTTTTGGCTTGGCGGGCTTTGTGCCCGTACATTGGTTTTCCATGTTTATACAGCAGTCCAGCCTCGATCCCAGGCTTAAGTCCACTGTGAAAATTCAGCATCTCTTTGTCACAAGGTGGGGATTCTTCTGAAGCTCCTTTGATCTCTTGGGGATGCGTCATGATAATGTAATCATGAAACAGCTAGACCCAAAGTGTGGTCCGGGAAATCACGCGGCCCGCCGCCCGTCACCTCCCTGCAGAAGCAGAAGCGCTGTGTTTATAAGCTTGCTGGCAGGAGGTTAATTCACAAAGTCACTTGGTCTTTAGCTCTTGACCTCGAAATCTACCTCCCTGCAAGGAAGGAGAAGGGGAAGAAGCGTTCGCTCTGCCGCTTGTCGGGCAACGAAAGGAAGAGAGGGGATGCTCAGAGCGAGGTAACCCGGCAGCACCGCGGTTTCCTGCCGTGCGCGGCGTCGCCTCTGGGCAGTGTGGGTGCTGCGGATGCTCGCCGGCTCCCTGCGCATGGCATCCCACCCCTCACGCTCGCTGCCCTCCGGGGCGGGCCACCGGCTTAACCTGGCCCCGCGTTCTTTGCAGAATCTCATGTAAATTCATTAGTGGCTGCGGAACCATCTACTATGCATTTAAGTAATGAAAAATGTATTAGTTTCACTACGCAAATGTATTAGCTTCCACTGTATAGTGAGATGAAAAATGTATTAGCCTCGATGTATAAATATATTAACACTGAGTCCGCAGGATTTTCTCTTAGGTGTTACTCCATTCAAACTAGTCTATGATGCAAACACGGCTTAGGGTCTCAATGCAGCAGAATTACACTTTCTAAAATGTTCTCTTAAGTGGCAAAAATATTTGTATCTGTAGCGGTATTTGTTTATCGTAGCAAGTGGTCATTGCTTCCTAGGAGAGTGCATTTCTGAGCATACTCACTGCTACATTTATGCAGAATGATAGAGAAGGTTATTCTTTTTTTTAAATGTATGAATGATTATATACATTAACATTCGACATTTTTTTATTTTAAAAATTCAAGAACTGGGAGGAGATGAAGGTGCCCTTTTTAGTGGAAAAACATGGCATGAGGCACTCTGACTGGCAGACTCACTGTATGCTGTAACTAAGTGCCAATCAGCAACCTGGACCGTCCGGGAGAGTCTCTGAATTCTCGTGGAACTTTCTTTCTGTTGAGGAGTGTCGCTGTGCTAGGTTTAAACTGAAGCCCATTCGTTTCCTACCCACCATTCAACACCACTACTCCGGCGACTATTAAACATTTCTCCCCTCCTCCGTCTCCCTGGAAAACGGCCTGTGACATTTTGTGAGCGAATCTGACAATGTCCAAGAATATCAAAAAAAAAAAAAAAGGGGAGGCCAAGATTTCAACGTGCAATTTGAAATCGCAGTGTTTTCGCTCAGTGTTTCTAGTTCCTACACACTCTTTTCTCTCTTAACGATTTGCGTCCCCAGCTGTAGTGTGAGCACAAAGGGTTGCAGAGCCGGGGGCGGGGTGCTGTCTCCGTGTCCCCACGCTCACGCATCGCGCGACCCCCGTGCCGCATGTCTGTCGGCCCCTTTGCCTGTGGCATCGCCGAACCCGAGTTCCCCTTCTGCTCCCGCCGGTCTTGGAAGCTCCCACGGGGTGTGCCTCGGACGTGGCCTGGGCTGCTGGAGCTTCTCTTGTCCTTCTCCGGCTTCTTCTGGCCACGCTCAGAGGCTGCAGGGTTTTTCCACCTTGATGGGAATGGCCACGGGCCTTCAGGAGAGCGAGGACAAGCGAGCGGATCCGGGGTGCTCTCCGTCCCTCCCTCCATCATCAGGCGTCAGGATGCTCCCTCCCTGCTCGCCCTTGGGAAGTAGACGCGGAAGGCAGGTTGTCCGCGGCAGGTAGGGAGCGTGCAGTCATTTTCCGGACGTCCGGGGCCTGCCTCCTGATAGGGACCCGCTCACCTCAATGGGTCCCAGGAGTTACCTCCAGACTTTAAGTTGGCCACGCTAACCTGGAAATGAGGCGGTTGACCAAATGAAAGTCTCTCTTAATGCCTCCCCGGCCCCCCCAGAACTCATGCCTGTTTATTGCTTTAGAGCCGCCCCTACCCCTCACAGCAACAGTGAAATCCAAACTTAAAAAATCCTAACAGAATCACAAGCACGAGTTTTCTACAAAGCATTACATTTTATGAAGACTATTTTCTATTTCATTCAAATGCATCTGCTGCCGAAAGACAAAACAGTATGGTTATCCCAAGGTCAGTGGCTTTAGAATTAACATCACTCCCCCATACACATGTCTATATCAGTTTTTAATTATTTGTAAGTGCAATGCATAATTTCTGCCTTATTTACATACACAAGGTTTTGTTTTTTTTTTTACATTAATAAGCTAGTGTCCTCCTCTGCCCTATTTTTAAGACAAGTAGAACACACACACATTTTGATTATTGTTCTTCAGATTGTGCAGTGCAAGGCCCCTCATGCGCCACCTCGGGCTTGGTCCCGGCCTCAACAGGAGGCGTCACTAAGCTCTGAGCCGCCTCAGCTGTCACGGTCCCTTGGGATCTGCATCCTGCTGCCTGCTGCCACCCTGCTCATTCAGCCCCTATGAACTCCTGGTTCCTTGGAATCTACAGCTGTCCCCAGCCATGTGTCACAGGGCTCCCTGCCTAAATTTCTAGTGCCCGATTACAGAGGCTGTCCTTATCCAATCTTAATTCATCCGACACCTGATCTGAATTTGATCACTAACCTACACGCTGGAATAGGAGAAAAGCAGAGTTCAGAAGTCATAGCCGGAATTCAAACCCATGGCACTTCTCAGCTCTGTGACCTTGGCCGCACTGCTAGACCCTTCCATGAGCTCCGCTTCTGCCGTGGAGGTGGGTGAGTGACAGGTCTTCACTGAGTGACACGGGCAAACGCACAGCGCGACCCACCCGCGCTGTGGGAGCTTGGCTGACTTCCGGCTCACCGGGAATGCCCCCTCCCCTCCTCTGCCTTAGGGTCCCCCTCGTTCGGCTTCGGTTTCGTGACTCCTGCAACTTCTCGAGATCTCTCCGTGTTCTTTGAGTCCTGGGGTCACAGGATGATATTGCAATTTATAGGAAAAACATAGATTTTTTTGCGTGTCCTTGTTTCTGGCACAGGGCTCCAAAACCTCTTGGAATTTCCTGAGTGATAAGAGGGATAAGGTGACTTCATGGGCATCACAAGCCCCTTTCAGTCACACCTGAGTTTGGTATTGAGGTGACTGTGGGAAAGCGGCTAAGGATGGAGGCAGGTTGCCAGGGGAACTAGCCATGTGACCAGGGGGCAGGAACTTCCCGCTCCACCCTGACCTCTGGGGAGGGAGAGGGCTGGAGGTCAAATTGATTGCCGATGGCCAGTGATTCATCCATCTTGCCTATGTAATGAAGCTGCCATGAAACCCCAAAAGCGTGGGGTCTGGAGGCTTCTGGGTTGGTGGCCACGTGGACATGGGGTGAGGGGTGAAGGGTGAGGGGCGCCCTCAGAGCTGGCATGGAAGCCCTGTGCCCTTCCCGTGCCTCGTCATTGCATCTCTTCCATCCGGTCGTTCTGGAGTTACAGTCTTTTATCATAAACCAGTGATTCTAGATGTCTCTCTGAGTTCTGTGAGCCACTCTAGAAAATTAATTGAACCCAGTGCAGGGGTCACTGGAACCTCCCGTCTGTAGCCAGTCAGTCAGGAGCCAGGAGCGCAGGTGACCATTGAGCTTGGCTTGCTATCCTATCCGTGGGGGGTGGGGAAGGAGCTTTGTAGGACTGAGCCCTTCACCGTGCGACCTGATGCTGTCTCCAGGTGCATAGTGTCAGAATCGAGTTGAAAGTCGGACACCCAGTCCGTGTCACCTGAGAACTGGGTTGACTGCTGGGTGGTGTCAGACAGACCCCGCCCACGTCCGCCTGGGACTGTGGTTTGAGGTGACTCAGTGTTGCCCCCTCCCCCGACACAGCCGGGACAGTGGAGGGTTTTCACTTCAGTGAGGTCTGGACGTGCCCGAAATGTTTTCCAGCCGTTCGGATTTTTAGTGGAACTCTACTGCTTATCAAAGAAGGGTATCTAAGGTTTCCGGAGGAAAGAAATATGCTTCCCTTTTCACTCTTAGATACGTATTCACACATGTCATTATGTGGGGAAAAAATGCATGATCAATAAACTCGTACACTTATTATTTTTAACTGTCTATACAACTCCCAGACCGCATTGGAGTGAATTTCTGTGTATGAAAACAACTAGGCTCGATGAAGCCCGTGAGCTGGATGAAGACTTTGAAGTGCGGTGGGCACCTCGGACTCAGCATTTCCCCCACAAGCCCGAGTGTCCCCCGCAGCCTTCCCGGTCTCGGGGGCTGGCCGCTCTGCCCTTCTCAGTGCTCAGACCACAAGCCTGGGTGCCTCGGGGACCCCTTGCTTTCTCTCATCGCCATCGGCCAGTCTGTGGCTTAACCTTTGAAACATGTTCCTATTCCAACTGCTTCTCCCCGTGCTCCATGCTGCGTCCTGGTCCGAGACACCAGCGAACATCTCTGTCCTGGATGCCGACGTGTCTTCCTAACTGGTCTCCCTTTTGCTTACGCCGTAGTCCGTAGCCAGGCTCCCTGCGTCTGGCCTCTGCTCTCTGCAGCCCATTGTCAACACAGCTAGCAGAGGAGCCATTTTAAAAGGCAGAGCAGGACCCGTCACTCCCCGATTCGGGCCCTCGTATCCGCTCGCTCTTTGGCTCAGAGCAAAGCCAGAGAGAGACCCTCTCACAGCCTGGCCTGCAGGGGCTGCACCGCACCCGCTCCCCTAACTGTCCACCCCCGCCCAACTCCCAACTCTACTCCCCTCTGTCCTGTTCCGGTCTCAGTCTGTCCCAGGCTCGCTGGTGGCCTCGCCAACCCGTACATGTGCCCTGATCTGTCTCCCCCCAGATAAATACTCGGCTGACTCCGCCCCTGACTCCGAGCTTGGCTTGGCTGTCACCCCCACTCAGCCCCGCCCACGCCCTGCCTGCCACCCTGCACCCAGGCCCCTCCGCCACCCTCACTGTCCTTTTATCCTGTCTCATTTTTCATTTTTCTATGACATTTATAAACTTCTCCCATGCAATGTATGTTACGTTTTTATTACGTTTTGTTGGAGATTTTTTTCTTCCTGCTAGAACTTCAGCTGTTGAAGGGCTCAGGCATCTTCATTTAATTCTCTCCTGTGGTCTGAGCCCTGAGAACAGGGCCGAGCACGGAGCAGCCACTCGCTAAATACTCGTCAAATGAATGTTCAAATGAGCGAATGAATGAATGAATGAACGAACAAATGAACACAACTGCATCTGAAGTAAATTCATTTGGAAGAAGCTTAATACGTTTGTATTTTGTTGGGTGGGAGGTTTTGTTGCTACTGCTATGTCTTTATAAGGTTGAAATATCAAAGGGGAAAAAAAAAATCTCACCTGTTATCTGGCATTGTGCAGATAAAGCCAGATGATTAACTATTTGACTGAACTGCTGGTTGTTTGGACATCTTTTTTGTAACAGCTTAAGGAAAAACTAAGCTACGTGACATCTACCACCTCTCCTTGCTAAAGCTAGAATTGTCACAAAGGGACATAATACACACTTGGTTTTTAAAGAATTTAGTTAATTGCACTCAATGAACCAAAAATACTCGCAGTGAAAATCATCAACATTTATAGGTAAAGCAAAGTCTGTATCTGTCTGACCTAAAGGGGACATAGCCAGGGGCTACAGGATGACAAAGGAGTCCGAGGGGACCTTGACATTTCTTTTCATGCCAGCTTCCTAATCCCTGAAAAGACAGCGTTTGGAAATGCATTACATGATGGCAAAGTGTGACATGCTAGAGAATCTAACTTGGGAAACAAAAGTGGATACTAACCTGCCAGACCTGAGAACTACTGTAAAAACAGCCGTCGTCAAGTAATAACAAGTGCTGGAGAGGATGCGGAGAAAAAGGAACCCTCATAACTGCTGGCGGGACTGCAAATTGGCACAGCCACTGTGGAAAACATTGTGGAGGTTCCTCAGAAAACTAAGAATCGATCTACCATATGATCCAGCAATCCCTCTACTGGGTATTTACCCCAAAGACTTGAAAACCCATATCCAAAAGGATATTTGCACACTGATGTTCATAACAGCATTATTCATGGTGGCTAGGACATGGAGCAACCAAAGTGTCCTATGATAGATGATTGGCTAAAGAAGCTGTGGTACATACATACAATGGAATATGACTCAGCCATAAGAAGAGATGAAATCCTGCCATTTGCGACAACCTGGATGGACCTCGAGATAATCCTGCTAAGTGAAATAAGCCAGACAGAAAGGTTCAAAAATCACATAACATCACATATGTGGAATATAAACCTGAAAGCAACAAATGAACAGGACAAACAAACAGAGACTCATGAACATGGACTATAGACTAGTGGTCACCAGAGGGGAGGGAGAAAATAAAAAAATAAAATGTTAAAAAAATATGTATATATAGTATGAAAAAAATAAATAAACTGGCTTTAAAAAAAACAAAAAAACAAAAAACAACCATCGTCCAGCAAAAGCTATGCTCGGTTACAGCGCAGAGCCATTTAGGGAACAGCGTTCTCTATTTTCAGAGATTTTCCTAAGGCCACGGATGGTTCGCATGGGAAGGACAAGGGCCGGAAGGGGGCACACAGTTTCCGCACAGGACGGTGGCGGGGATGCACGCTCGGGAAGTGTGGGCTCGTGGGACGACGAGGGTGTGGAAGACGTAGAGAAATGCAGTGGCGTCGGCGGCTGCCTGCCATCGATGGCTCTCCAGAGAAGGGCAGGTTCGTTGGAGACAGTAAACGTCACCTGGAAGTCCTTTCGAGCTACACAGTGACAGCCACGTAAGTAGCCGGACTCAAGCCGGCTCCTTCAAGGACGGCTCAGGCATGAGTGCTGTGCGCGTGCGGGACACGCGTGGACGTGTGTTAACCTGTGACACGCATGCGCTGTGCACGTTTATGCCAAGAACCCCGAGGGGACCGTGGCCAGACACTCCAGCGTCGCCTTCGGCCCCCAAGGTCAACCTTCCCGCTGACGGCGGGAAATTCCTTCGCTGCTAAATAAATGACTTTGGGAGCGGAGAGGCCCTTCTCATCAGAGAGCTTTTCTCGGGTTGTATGTCATCGTCGGACCTCTTTCTACACGTGTCCTGTGTGTCGGGTCCCTTACTTCTCCAACCGGAGGCAGCTGGGCGGGGGGCGGCGAGGGAAAAGCTCAAGGGTGATTAATAAGAAGTGAGGACAGATGGAGGTGGCCAGACCGACTTCTCTTAAGTTCTCAATCCTGCCTCATCACAGAACTAGGAGTAATTCTGCCGCACCGTTCATTGCAGCTTAATGGATTCGTTAATACCCGAAAATAAATGAGATACGCAACTCCAATTAGGTGTTTTTTTCTGAATGCGACAAAGGCATCAGATTTTAATGATAGATGACATTAAATGCCGTCATATGCTTAGCTGTTGCCAAACCGTCTCGTTAATTACGATAGGTAGTTCACCTGCAGTGTGCGAGTATCAAAAACCCTATTGAATTTACCCATAATTAGATTTGCAGTGATTTTCGTATATTCTGCTGCTATTTTCCAAGAGCACGTAGTGGTCACACGTCTCCCAGAGACACGGAAGGAGAAAGCACAGGTCACGCAGTCATCAGCCTTTGCGTTAAAAAATTCGGGTTGTTTTATTCTTCGGGACCATGGAAAACACCTGATTCTGGGAATCCTGACCGAAGTCGGATACATGCGAACGCGTCCTCGGAATGCTGAACTTCCCGGCCCGGGTGCCCCCACCCGCACCCCAGCACTTTCAGTCTCCCCGTGCTGAATGGCCCTCACTTTCTTCTCCGCTGATGTCGTTACATTTCATCTTCCGGGCCCCCCGCCTGCCGGCTGCGCGCCTGATTCCACACCGGTGCCCCAAGGCGCCCCCAGGTGGTGACAGCGTTTGTGGCACAGCGCCTTGCGATGCGGTTGGGTCTCCTGGAGGTGAATTTTAAGCATTGTGTTATTTGCTGATTTGCCAGAGTTTATTCGATGCCAGCAAGGAAAATGGCACAGAAGCTAGGCTTACAGCATGGCCCGCCTCAACAGATGGGACGCGCAAAGCCAGGCAGGTCGCTAGCCGTATTTATATTTCGTTGAATAATATGTGTAACCGTAACTTTGGCAGATCGCAAAAGAGTTCATGAAAACTTGGGGAAATAAGACGGTCTCAATCTTCTAATGAAAATAAGCCACGTGAGTTACGTGGAGTGCTTTGCTGCTCCTCCGGACCAGTGTGCATAGGTGCGCGAGCCAGGCACGGGCGTGGCTGTGCGTTTTCCGCGTGGATTTACACTGCTGCCCAGTCTAACAGGTCTAGCTCTCCTGTGCCGTGCGTTGCCTGCCGTGCCCGGCTCTCACACCGCTGGGCTCCCGCAACGCACACACCACGCTAGGTGCTGAGGACGCGGCTGTGAAGACGCAGGCAGGTGCTTCCCACCTGGAGAAGGCAGATCGTGGAGACGTTAACGCATAAACGACCTAACTGGAGATCGCCATGAGCGACGAAGGAAGATGAAGGGTGTCGGTGGTCGCCGTGTTGTTTCGTGTATCTGGAGCCGCCGAGCCCGGGCCCCCCCGCTGCGCCGTCCCTCCCACGTCTGCCATCGTGGGCGCCTGTGCTAAGCTGCCGTCGGTCTGCCGTTAGCCCAGAAGCTTCTCAGGGAGCGGCTTCCTCCGCTCGTTCGGGTTACTCGGCTCGTAGCGGATTTACGCCGTTTGCTTCTTGTGTCTGATCGCTCCATCATGTCCTCCGTTCTGCCCAGATTCAGGCTGCGGTCCGCCTGGCACTGGTTTCCGGGTCGCCCCGAGACACTGTCCCACACTTAGGTCCCTCTTCTGACTTTGTTTACGACAGCCCGAGAGCAGGTGCCGGGACATCCGTTCCTGTGCCCTGTCCCCACTGTGTCCCTCCCTGCCAGGGATGGAAAACAGGTGAGGGGGTCCCCTCAAGGTGGGTTCTAGTTGTGTCCCGAAAGGAACGACCTCGGGCAGAGTCTGCCACCGGCACACGGCTCCCGTGGGCGCCGCTCGCTTCTGCGTTAGCGACGGGAAAGGGTTCAGCAGCAGTTGTCCCCACAGCCTGGGGAAGGCGTGTCACCCGCGCATGGTCCGCCGCAGCCTTCACCACGAGCTGAGCAGGTCTCCATGTCTAGCGTGTCTGCTTGTCCTGTGCTCCTTGAGTCTCTGAGCCAAGGAAGAAGGCGGGTGACCGAGGGAGGTTGCACCTGTCTTGGCATCTCGTTCCATCTGTCCATACGTCTGTCTGTCTGTCATCTGTCACTCGATTCAGATACACGCTTCATCCATCCACTGTCCTGCGAATTACCTGCATACCAGCCGGGAGGACAAGACCAAGACTCAGGCTTGGAGTCCCTGCATGAATCCACGCCTTGGGCTCCCCGTGGCCTCCGTGGCCCATCTCCAGGAGGGTCACAGAAGCTGGGACGTGTAGGCTCTCTGACCCAGACCGGGCTCGGTGGGCTCACCCCAAAAACACTGGCCTGCGGTGTCCGTTAGGGTTGTATGTCATTGCTGCCCAAAGAGGCAGACCCAGAACCCTCCTGACGCCGAGGGAAGCAGCAAACCTCTCATCTTGTATTTTGCAAACATCCAGGATTACTCTGCTTGCTCCCCAGACGCAGGCTTCATGAATTAATGCCTCCTTTCCCGGTTACATATTCAGAACTCATTTGCCTGAACTAAGTGGCAAAGAAAATAATTTTAAACGTGGGTGGCAGAGGGGGGGGTGCTCGATTATCTGGAAAGCATTGATTAAGTAGATTTGAGAGCCACCGCTAGATCAACAAACAGTGGCTCTCTCTACCCCTTCTCCTTTCTTGTTTTTCAGACACAAAAATTGTTAAGACTTTCAGTCTGGTCTGTGTGAATGCATTAAGCATTTCAGAAATCGACGTGTCTTATCAAACCGTTGTGTTCTGGGGGAAAACAGCCAGCGCGTGACGTCATTTCCTTGTGTTGTGCAAACGCGGTCCTACCTGTCGTACGCAGGTAGAAGCAGGTCTCATGTGAAGAGGGGCTCGTGACAAGATCCGTGAGGAGCATGATGTCGTTAGCTTAGACGTCTGCACTTACCAGGTATCCTATCCAAGGCAGTTTTTCTTGGGCTACAGGTGGTTATCGAAGACAATCAATTTACATAGAACAATTTATTCTTTTTCATGCTGGTAAAGCAAATTGGTATGTAATTAGATTTATATACTGAATAATCTCATTTGCATATCCAATTAATTCTTCCTGTTTTAATTTGCTAGGGTTGAATTCACATTACTAATAAAAATAACACTTAAATTATCAAGGACTCAAGTTTTTCTGTGCTGTAATCTGTTCAAGATGTTCCATTTAGAAGCCGGTCCCCCACTTTCTTTTCTAAATCTGCTGGGAATGTGTGAAAGACTTTCCTTAAAAACACCCTTAGTCCAAAATCACAGACTCGGGGTTCGCCCTCTGCTCGTCAGACAGGGAAACGGTGCTACGGAGGTGCTTCCTGCCTCGTCACGCGATGTCCTTCAAAATGGGGAAAAGTCGGGTTCCAGGTGTGTCACACTCAGACCACTGCACATTTCAGAGTGCGTTGGAACACGGACGCACACGCGCGCGCACACGAAGATGGTCTCCGTGCTCGTCCTTCGACTGTGTCCCTGTGACTATGGTGGTTCCTCACCGTTGATAAGAGTGCGTGACCTTGGGGGTCTGACACACCCGGCCTGACCTTGTCCTTTACTTTACCGACCCCGAGAGTCAGTGTCCTCGCCTGCGAGGGTGACGGAGAACCGTGTGTGTCCACCTCCCGCAGCCCGGATGACTTGTCCGGTGCCGCACGTGCAGCTGGCAACGGGAGGCGTCCAGCAGATGCGCGTGTCTCGTCTCTAGTGTCCTGAGGTGCATGCTCAGTTTCCAGGACTCGGTGACATTTATTACGAAGCTCAGTGAACATGTACCAGGGGTCACTCTCATGGCCAGGCAGTGGATTCAAATAGTGGCCGAGCGTTTTGTGCAAGTAGCTTCGTCTCTCTGTGCCTGTGTTTCTTCCTTTGTAGATCTGGAATGATAAAGGGTGCCTGCGCCACAAACTCGTGGTCAGAATTAAAGGGGTCGCGCATGTTAAACCCTCGGAATGATTCCTGCACAGAACAAGCACTCAGTGCATGCCGACCGTGCTGTCATCTTGAAAGAATGTGCACACACACCAACTTTTTTATCACAACCTGTGACCCAGTGTGTCCGTTTGCTCCAGCTGCCAGAACGTAACAAAGCACTACACACCGGGAGGCTTAAACAGCAGAAGTCTGTTGTCTCACCGTTCTGGAGACTGAAAGCCCAAGGTCAAGGTGTCGGCAACTTGGCTTTCTCCCGCGGCCCCCTCCTTGGCTCACAAAGAGCTGCCTTCTCGCCGTGTCCTCATGGCTCATGCCTCGGTCCAGACGTCTCCTCCTGTGCAAGGACCTCAGCCTCGCAGTCCCAGGAATGGGGCCCACCCCAAGCGCCTCACTTTAATTCAGTCACCTCGTTAAAAAAGCCCCATCTCCACATCGGTCAGACACTGAGGGTGTCAGGGTTGAGGCTTTAGTCCTCTGATTTTGGGGGGACGTGATCCAGCCCACGGCGCCGAGGTCAGACTTCCCTCGCGTGTGGGGGCACCCCAAAGCTCTGCCTTCAGAATCCCCGGTACCCGTGGGGTCCCCGGTCCATCGGGCATCGAGAAGGTGTGTGTCACCTCTGTCTTATCTCCAGCCGCCCTCCACTGTCCGTGGCTACAGCCTTTCTGTCAAAGCCGCGGGTCCGTGTTCTCCCCCGTGACATTTCACCTGTGTCCCACTCATGGGGCAGAAAGGTCATCGCATGTCTGGGGCCCAGACGGAGTGCACACCTCAGCCGTGCCACCTACGAACGCACCTGCGCGTGCTCCACGCGTGGGCGTGTGGGAGTCGTGTACACACGGGCCAGGCCTTCCGCCCCGGGTGGAAGTTTTATTTTTTTACTGATCTGTAGAAGGGGACACGGGACGGGAAAAAGCAAAAACTTTGCAACTCGTGAAGCGCCCTGTGGGCGCCAGCCGGCTGCTTACTGAGGAGGTGGCATAAGGTGCCTCTTTACCAGCGCGGCTTCCCGTTCGCAATGGCCAATGGCTTTAATGTCACTCTAGGAAGGACGCGTGCTTCGTGGCGAGAGCGGCGAGTTTGCAGTTAGAGGTGGTTCTCCTAGATTTTAGGAAAACCGTCGTTGGCGGTCGATACCGTTCTGCTGTGTGCGGATTTTCCGTACAGATCTTCACCGGCCGCCGTGGAGTGTGTGTGACGATCCCAAGGCAAAGACGCCGAAGATTTTATTTTCTGCCAAAATGCCAGGCTACCTCGGGCCCCCCACATGTGTCATTTAGGTGTCAGTTACTCTGTCTGGGAGGCCCGTGTCCTGCGTGCGACTCTCAGACAACCTACCGGTACAGGGAAAACGTCGCCAGCTTCCTCGTCATTTCAGTTTGGGAGATGAGCAAACTTTTACAGGTAGGACAATAAGGGCCTGGAACTTCATGGGCTGGAGCGATCTCGAAAAAGACCTGGTTCGCCCGCAGCGCTGTTACGGGCCCTGACTTCAGAAGTGAGGACGTGGGAAGCTGTCGTCAGCAGGTGGCAACGGGCCACCAGCACAAAGTCAGCAGACTTCCCGGGGGTTCCGGTGCTGAGTCTTTGGTCGTTGGGGTGAGGATTCGGGAGAGGCCCCGAGGGCTGCGTGCCTGCTCGGCCCGTTCACACCCCATCCTCGTGATCCAGTCTCGGTGGCCCCTCGCAGTGACCGTGTGGGCAGAGAGGACAAAGCTGCTCTCGGCGTCCCCAATTCCTTTGTCCTCTGTGTCCTCTCTGTGTCCTCCTGGGTTTCTTTAAAGCCTTTGCTCCCTCTTCCTCTCTAAGAGGAAGTGGCTTCTTCTCCAAGGCAGCCCCGTAGGTCGCCAGCCTGTCGGTTCTGTCAGACTCGTGTGGAGCCACCCTTCTCGGTTTCCCGCAGGTCACCTCCCGTGGCATGTGTCCCCGTGCTAAGCCGTCGACCTGTCCCTGTGGTGGGCGGGGCTCTCACGCCCACCGGGGACGTCCAGAGCGAGGACAGGGAGAGGCCTCGTCCCGCTGCACGTTCGTTCCCAGGACACCCGCCGGGCGCGTGGCTGGACCGGGCACCGCGCGTGAGCCCAGAGGCCGTTCCTTTCCTCGGGGGTCTGCTCTTCTGGAGAATATGTGTGGGACAGGAAATGCGCGGGACAGTGATGCAGCCACAGCGGGACCTCCCGGAGGACGTGAGTCCCGTCTACACTCGGGGCCTTCAGCTTGGGCCGGCCGAGGCTGCAGCCGGGGACTTGCCCGGGGCTGTGACGCCAGGAAGCAGGTCCCTGGATGCCACGCCCCCGGCCAGTCGGCGACAGATCGGCCTGCAGACTGCATTTCTCATGCGCCAAGAAGGGCGCATCCCGAACGGCATGCTCGTCACCGCACTCCGCCCGGCATTTGTCACGAATCGCCTGTTCCGGAATGTTCTCTGCGGCGTGTAGTTTAGTCCTCCGAGCACCTGAGCTGCTGGAAGATCCTCGTCCTTTCGCGTTCGATGGCATTTCTGGCACCAGCTGGCACTTCCTATTTTCACGAACTCAGAGCCCAGTCATAGTAACCGCGGGCGATCATGCCATGGGACAGACACCATCTGGGGTCAAAATATGAATTGTGGCTATAAATTAATGAAGCTGCTTCTCTTACGTGGCTCGTAAATCAGGTCTCTGTACAGTTTCAAAGAGGAGTCTTCAAACTCAGCTGAGCTAAGACGTGTGACGGCTATTTTTTTTCTTAATTATAAATCACTCTACAAAAGTGAGGCCTTATTTTACTTGTATGAATTATTAAGTCTATTTCAACATACTGCTTTAAGACTCAATAACTACATGTTAAATTACCTTTGTAACCGCTAAATTAGTTTCATCAAACCTTGTTCCTTTGGTGGCGTCTTCCAGCCACTCAGTGGGTTGAGCTTTTCTCTACATCCATCTCTTGAGTTCATAGGAAATATCTTAAGAGAATTATCAAGGGAGGAATCTGAGGCTCAGAAACAACAACAACAACAAAATAAGTAATTTATCTAGGGCCACGGGGAGTAACTGATGGGCTAGGAAATAGAGTTCAGATTTCCTGATTGGCGGGCCGATTTATGGAGGTCTGATGGTCTCGGACTGAAATATTCATCCTCCTTCTTTCTCGCCAAAACCTCTGCCCTCGCCTGCATTAGTCCACACCACGCCGATGCCCCTTCGTCCCTGTGTCCCATCCGTGTCAGGGTTTGGACAGCAAGAACACGGTCTTCTTGCCTGTTTATTTCCGCAGGGTCCCGTCAGTGACTCGTTAACAACGATGCGTATACTGTGCACTAGACACATGCGAGTCTGATGGTCGCGAAGTTTGCTCCACCGTAAGGGCCACCTGACTGCTCTGTGCCAAATTTAGCTTGTGTTTTGATTGAGTGACTACAGAAGGTCAACTAACAAGCCATAAAACAAGAACTTGGGAAAGATGGGTACTTATGGACATGGGGAGCTTTGGGGTTGTTTGCTCTGTCTTCGTTTTGTTTAATTTTGCTTTGTTATGCTTGTTTAATAAAACTAACCAATAGTTAATCAGACGTAGGTTCGCTTATTTCCCACAGGCCTTGCTTTCCTTCCTGAAAGCAATTAATTGCTGAGCTTCCGTTCTGGGGACCAGTTTGGCTTCTCCTGCCGCCCGAAGCCGAGCTGTCGGGACTCAGAAGGGGTCTGGGGAGACCAGTGAGGAAAACTCTCGACTGCTTTGACTCTCCCTCTGTTGGTACTGCCGGCCTCTTCGTATCTTGCCGAGGCTGTCATCTAAGAAAGCCCCCTCAAAATTGGACACCCCTTAAAAGTATAGAGATTGCCAGGCCCTTGAAGGAAATTTTATCTTCGTCATTACTGTGCTACTCTCAAAATTGTGTTGTTCTCAATCGCGATGTTGAAATAGCCTAAAGTCTGGGGTGGAATTGTATGCTTAATGGTGCATATATCACTTCTCAATCAAACGTGCCACGAAACACAGTAGTTATACTGTTTTCAGGAGACACACGTTCGAAGATGGTATTTTAACAGTTACTTTGCTGTTGTCATGTCATGCATACGTCTCTTTCATTAAGTTTATTTTAAACCCCAAAGTTGGATTCGTCGATGGAACCCATGAAGCAAAACGTTGCGTTTGTGCAAATGGAAACTCGTGTGCGTGGATGGGGGCGAGTGTGTCGGGCGGGGCTGTTCTTCTGCCACCACTTTGGTTTTGTTTTCGGGGCCGGAGGGCCCTGCAAATCGGCAGATGTAAATCAGATTGTAAATAGCTAATTTCACACTGTGTTTACAACCCATTAGCAGGGGTCACGACGTGCGTGGTGGGTCGGGAATGACATGCACAATCCCCGTACTGAATAACGGAAGCTTGACGTCTGATTTCGAACGTAGCTGAATATGCTTCTTCAGCCTAATTTGGCAATAATTCCTACCGACTTTCATAAAGTCGATACCCATGGATTTTAGGGGTCTTTCTGATCATGTCTTATTCTGTACTTGTAGAAAGATTGAAATTTTGAATATTAATAAAATATATGCTTTAGAATCAGAAGACATACTCCATTTTCCATGTGCCTTTTAAAAATAATCTGTATCTCCTTTTTCCAGAAGACTTAATGAGACCAGCCCAAAGGAATGAGTTCTGAGAGGGAGCAAACATGACGTTTACTCTTCGTCAGAGTTTGTCGGTGATAAGCTTCCCTCCCTGCCTTGCCGTGTATTTGAAGAGCGGATCTTCCTTTTGGAAAGAAAAGGATTGTTTGAGGACCGTGTGGCAGCCGTATGATGTGCAGCCTCGTGTGTCCTTTCGCTTCCCCCTCGTCCCTGCTGACCCCAGTAAGTGTAGGCGGGCGACCGCGTGTAATTCTGTGAGAACTCACAGGAACCTGCGGTGCTTTCTGGAAGGTCTGGGTCCTCGGTTCGTAGCTTCTCCTTTCCCTCTACTGCTTGGAACCACTTTGTGCCCCAGACGTCGCTGGGGAGGGACTCGTCCCACCCGTATCTCACACGAGGCGTCCGTGCATCAGGGGGTGACATTTCACCCTAAAAGCCAGACGGCGTTAATTTTTCCCCCTAAATAATTATTTCTGATTGAGTTTTAGTCTGACCAAGGTGCAGAGTTACTTTCTCTCTAAGGAGGCACAACCTGTTGATGGTATAAATCCTGAGGTTTTAAGGAATTAGCAAGTCTGTTTTATTCTTCCTCCTTCCACATGAAACAGGATCTCAGTGAGGAGGTCCCATCGCCTTCCGCATCACAAACTGCAGGAGAGCTCAGGGACTAGACTGGGGACACGCGTGGCCGTGACAGCCCAGTCTGTCAGGCACGTGGGGGCCCCACCGCGTCACGCAGCATGTGCCCCACCACGTCGCCCAGCGTGTGCCCCACCGCGTCACGCAGCCTGTGCCCCACCACGTCGCCCAGCCTGTACCCCACCGCGTCGCCCAGCGTGTGTGCCAGACCTCCTCCTTCCACACGCAGTGGCACAACATCTCCCCAGTTCTGGGCGCCCTTCGCCCCTCTCAGCATGGATGGGCAGTGGGAGTTCCTCTCCGTTCTCACCGAAGTCAAATTAAGAGGCTTCATTGACATCTCACGTGCTGCAGCGCTACCTCAGATCCACACGGCCACCATGCTGTTTCTGCTTCCTGCTTCCAGTATCCAAGCACGTGCCCCTGCTCCCCATATCCCAGCTTCCTGTTCCCCATGTCCTAGCACCCACCTCCTAACCCCTGTGTTCTGGCATCTTCTCCCCGCTCCCCATATTCCAGCACCCGGACGGGTTGCTGCTGGACACACGTGGCATTTCTGTCTCACACACACACACACACACACACACACGCACGCACGCACACAAAGAGTCCCAGAACAGAAGCGAGGGCTGGCACGTTGCCAGAGCACCAGGGGAGCCACAGCGCTGAGGATGCTGAGCGGTAGGAAGTAGCTCAGCATGCCCTCTGACCCCGGCTCTTGGGTCTGTCTCACCTGGGTTGTCAACGTTCACATGCTGGTGGGACCATCACCTGCAGGAGGAGGTGGCCTGTTTGCCATAGCCCCAGAACTCAGATAAGTGGGGGACGCTGAAGTGACTTTCTCCGTCAGATCAGGGTTTCCCGACTCGAGATCCGAGGCATCTGCAAAGTAGAGTGGGCTTGTGGGATGCAGAAGAGGAGGGCATTTCATTGTCACGGAGATGTCAGGTTTGTGACAAGGATCATCTGAATTATCCGGCAACAGTGCCGAACGGCGAGGCGCAGGCATTATGGAATTGGAAAAGCAGTGAGCATGGAATAAGTACAATCGAAGTCGTAAAGAAGGGCAGGGTCCTCTCGCTTCACTTGACGGTAGTCGATGAGGATACACACCGTATCTCAGGACAGAAGAACCCAGTCAAAGTCCGAGACACCGAAGGCGAATTCAGATGGGTAAACAGGTAACCGAGAGATCGCCGTGTGTGGCCCGTGCAAAAAAGCGGTCTGATCCGATCCCGGATGCCACGGGAAGCATCGTGGGATCCCCCACGTGGCCCTGCCCCAGCAGCTGTAATCAGGGGTGTGTCCTCACGGCCGAGGACTGTCTGCCGCGCCCCTACGCTCTGTAAGTCACACGAAGACAGCAGCTCTGTCTCTTGGTTCTCCGTGTGAACCCCACACTCTAGTTCAGCAAATAGGAACGAAGCTAATGTTCATGGGACGAATTAATGAATGGGTACATTCTAACAGTTTCGATGCGACAACAAATTATGGAGCGTATGAGCCTCAAATGCGAGGTCCAATGCGTCAGGGTTGTGGATGTGTCTGCTATAAGAGCTTAGTCTGTAAAGACCTCTGTAGGTCCAGACGGACAGCAGCCTCCGGATCTCCCCGACGGGAATTCAGATGGCCTGCCCAGGCCTGGCCGGCCAGCTTCCTTTCGCAGGGGCAAGAAGGACTGCAGTTTCATGCCGGTGGTTTGCCTCACGGCTCGGGACAGTGGCTCATTGGGTGTTCTGGTCACATATTTTCCAATTCAAATGAGCAAGCTCCCTGAAAAATCTATACACGCCTCAAAATAATTTAAGATGACTATGGTGGCCGGATGTGATCTGGAACGGTTCACCTACTCCTACTTGGCAATAAAAATAAATTATATAATGGGACAGCCGATTGTTACAGCTTAGAAAACGATTGACAACCGAAACCAAATATATAGGTTAATGCCATGACCGGACGAGCATATTTTTCCCAATTCTGGGGCAGAAAGTGTCTGTAAACATTTCTGCATGTCGGAAAACAAGTGAAAATGACCTCCAGCTTTGAGGCACTTATTGAAAACCTATTTTAAATTGAATGCACAAGCCAAGATAATACAGGCTGTTTGATAAAAACCATTAGAGAAATCTATAGCACGAGGCTTTTTATTATGGGTTTATTACATCACTCTCTCCAGCGGGTAATGGGACTTGTAAATACACTCTCATGTAGGACCCTCCTTGCCGGCATTTTATTCATGCTGAAGTACGCACAGCAGACTTATTTGCCGTCAGGGTACATTGAATTTAAGATTAGTATTTATTTAGGTTATAAGGAGGTTTTGCTTTGTGACTCAAAGGTTGGATCAGCTGCATGAAAACAAGATGGGACAATAGGGAGCACAGGAAGTGAATTAGCTTTTTCTAAACGTGCGTTTCGTAGACCTGTGTATTTAGGTAGCGCGGGGCGCACAGGCGCGGCTTCCCTGGTAGGTGTCGTGTACCAGGTGTGGATGTTGGTGGCTCCGCTTTGGATGGAGAGAGACATTCAGAAGGTCACGTGCGAGTCAGTATTTTCCAATGCAGAGGGTGCCAGGGCGAAAAGGTATTTTCAGAAGGGCAACTTCTTAACCTGTTTTCGACCAGAGACTTTATTAATTTCGGATGGGGGGGGCGGCGTGAATAAATAAAACTCTCACTAGTCATCCAGCTATGTTATAGTTTATCTAAAACTGGCAAATGCCGTTAACCAATTATTCCAACTCATCCCAACACTTGAGTAGAGCTGATCAGGTACGACTGAGTGACTTGCCGTAGAAACGATGACGGTGCCAATAACGACACAAGGGTACGACCGACCGATCGCGTACTCGAGGCTCGGTCCTGTGCTAGGCGATCAGCACGATCTCATTTAATACTGGGATCACACCAGGCGCTCGTGAGGGGAGGTGCTTGTGACAGCCCCGGCTCCCTGTCTCAGAGGGAGCGAGTAAACCTCCGAGAAGCTAAGTGACTCGCCGGGGTCCCCACGGAGAAGTTCCAGTCGGGGCCGTCTGTTTCTGTCGCTGCTTTAGCTTCTCACGTCACACGAGAAAAGATCGCCCACCTCGTTGTCTTAGACTCCCGGAGCCGTGACTGTGTGTCTGTAGCGCCCTCGCTTTCTGAGAGACATCCCCAGTAACAGAACTTTTCATGTGACACTGACTCGTAATCTGAGGACCGAATGGTGTCACCCCCATTGTATCTGAGGGAGCTGGGGTTAAGAAAGGTGAGGCGACTTCCCCAGGGAAGGTCACGTCTTCTTAATTTTAAGCCTTTTTTAATAACAAGGCCCACACTTTCTCCAACAGAGCAGGTCCAAGTTTCTAGGATTTGAACCCAGGAATGGGCCAGCTGCAGGTCATGAATTTATGATTTTAAATAGCTGTTTGGTGTATTTAATTGTTATTATTATTACTGTTCCTATTATTTGCACACACACACACAGAGCCAATATTTCAGGTCTCATTAATTTTATTTGCTCTTAAAATCCAACGATAATAGAGAAAATGCCTCCATTCGAACATCACATACTTTGGGTCATTACTCTCGCAGAACCGAAGTCCACGTAAACCTTCTTGGTGACAGAGAGGAATGGAGAGTAAGTCTGCAGTGGCCCGCAGGCATCCTCTGCCACCGACGGCCCTGCAGTGATTAGTGAATTGCGCCATCTTTTACATTAATGTTCAAGTTCCTCCTTAATTAGCATTATCTGCCTTTTCACTCGCTTGGCTTGGCTTCCTAAATGTAAGATGGTCAGTCTGAGACCAAGGGTACATCTCGTTCTTTCTTTGTTATCCTTTAAGACTTCTCAGAATATTCGGTGTAGATTTGACATGCCCAAGTGTTTACTTGATCGTTTTCCTTTGACGTGGTGATGTTTTGAAGTCATCCTCCCTGTACATAATCTTCTCGAGAGACATTGTATAAAACATGGCAACATGTGAATTTCTGAACATGGTGCTTCTGTTCCGATGCATAGACCTGAACAGCTTCATTTTCTTGGCTCTGCCTCGTACACGAAATCCTATTTGCGTCTGGCTTTTATCGGCTTTTAAAATAGTGTGACAATTTGATGCACAGTCACTGGGCTTTCGCAAATCTACTTCCTCGTGGCCAGAGAAATTTGCATTTCTTCCCAAGCTACTCTACCCTAGCAATAACTTCAGTTCAGCCGAAAGCACCCAGCATTAATGATTTTTCAAGGTCTAACGATGGTGTATAAACCATAACAAAATGACAGCACCATACTAGAAACATTTTTAAAAAGAAATAAACTGAGAAGCCTACAAGGGCTTATTTGAGAAAGATGTACTAATATCAGGGGGTCGGGTCCAGCCCGTTACCTCAAACAAGTGTTTCACGTATGAGGAGATAGAGCAGCGAAGTATGTAAACAGCGCGTGCCCGCCTTAAGTAGGCGGGACGTCTCGCTTTGAATAAATCCGCTTCCCGCAAGCCAGCCCACTGCTTTTATAAGTCCAAGGCCCGTCTACGGCCACGCCACCCTGAATGTGCCCGACCCCGTCTGATCCCAGAAGCTAAGCAGGGTCGGGCCTGGTTAGTACTCGGATAGGAGACCACCTAGGAAGACCAGGTGCTGTAGGCGTTTAAAAGAAAAATTCCAGGTCTGTATTGTCCGTTAGACAAGTTCTGTGTTTGGTCTCCTTCTGCCGTCAGTCGGCGTGGGCCCAGGCAGTTAAAACCGTAGTCTCTAGCCAGTCAGGAAGGTGGATTTAAAACCCGTCTTTGGAAATTCCCAGGTCAGATTGCAGTGACATCGAGGGGTCTTCTTTCGGGGATGACACCTGGCCATCTGTCCCTACTCGTGAGGATGATCTGGACTTGATTCCCCCTTCGTCATCTTCTGAGGGGAAACACAGGAGCAAGTCTGGCCCGAGGACAGGCCCGGGGCTGGAGCTAAACAGCTCTGAGGCCCAGTGTGTCAGCGCAGGACCAGGCCTCAGAGGCCATTTGACCCCACCCTGGGCTCTGCAAAGACAAGGGTGCTGAAGCCTGCCGTGGCCAGGTGACTTGCCTGAGGCCACCGCAAGGCGGTCCCCCTCGAGTGCACTTCCTGCTAGCAATGACAGGAAGCAGCATGTGCTGACCACCTACCTAGGCCAGACGCCGGTCCCAGCTCCCTGCGCGTTTCGGTGTTTATAGCTGGGGGAGCCGAAGTCGGAGGCCAGGTCAATAAGTTCCCGCTTCCATACAGATTCCCAAGCTATTTCCCTTCAGCCAAGCCCGTCGCATCTGGCTGCTTCTCAGCCAGCCCGACACAGCAGAGGGGATACGCTAAGTGCCACATGACTTATCCGCAGAACTCTAGTGTTTGATCAGACTGTGTCTCCGTGGCAGGGGAGTACCCCAAAGCCAGGAGACCCCGAGGGCCGCTGGCGCGAGCCCTCCAGAAACTCATCAGCCCCCGAATATTTAAGCTGACTGTCTGATTTATGCATCCAGGACTGAATTAAACATTTCAGAGTTTCTGTGCAAGGCTCTGCAATATTGATAGCCGTCAAGGTCAGCTTTCCCCAAAACATGCTCTGTGCATCATCTGCCTCTCGAGATGTTCTTTGAGGAAAAAAAGAAAAAAACCAAAAACCTGTGATCAAACAATTTTGGGGGGTGGGAAACGATCATCTCGATGCCGCTCGGTAGTCTGCGGACGTTTTGAAAATGCCTGCGATGAAGGGACATGTGTTCTGTTTAACGCAGCATTTCCCGCATGCAAGTAAACACGGAGCCCCCGCCACTGCCCCCAGCCCTTTCTGTGAAAAAAAATCCTGCAGCACAGACGTGGAAAGATGTCCGAGGGGCCCTTCAACCTCTCGGTGAACACTCACCGCGGGCGCGGGCGCGGGGTGGCCGCCCACCGCGGGGCGCAGAGGCCACGGCCCCTTCCCGATGCTGCGGGGCGTCCCCACCAGGGAGGGACGCGCGCTCGCCAAGCGGAGCCGCCCTGTGCCGCGGACGGAGGCGCGTGGACGGGCGCCGGGGGCCCCGCGTGCACCTGCCCGCTGGCCTGGGGCGCCCCTGCCGTCTCAGAGCCGGTCCCCCAAGAATCCCGCTCTCGCGCCCGTAAGATTCAGGGGAGGCGCGTGGCGGGAACAGCGGGGACCCGGGCTCACACGCGGCCCGGGACTTTCCCGGCGTCTGTGGCTGTGGCGGGGAGAGTGAACGGAGGGGAAGGGTCGCCGTCCAGCGGCCTTTATGGTCCAAACCTGGACGCGCCGCCACCCCCACCCGTGGGCCGGCGGGAGCTCATCGCCGTGGCTGCACCTCAGTGCAGGGAGGTGTGGTCCAGCTCGGGGTCCGGGAAGAAAGAGGACAGGGTTCGGGGGCGCTGCCGAGTGGGCTCGACCCAAACGAACTGCAGTGAGGCCGGAGGAGACGAGGAAGGGACATTCGAGGCAGAAAGAATAAACTATCCCGCGACACAAAGGGAGGGCGGTTGGTGGCGGCCTCGACCAGCCAGCAAAGCGCTGCCGTCGCCGGAGCGGTGGGAGGCGGGAATAAACCGCGGCGGACCGTGCGGGCTTCTCCCGTTGCGCTCAGGAGCTGGGTTTTATTTCTTCGGTGACGGTGCGTTATTTAAGAATCTAAAACGTATTGCAATAGAATCCAAAAAAAAAGAGTTAAGAGGTTAGAGCTGAGGAACAGGGTTAAATACTGAGCTGACCAGTAATGGAGGGCATGGAGTGTGGACGGATTCAAGAAACACCCACAGGTAAAATACACGTGCCTGCGGGACCCTCCGAACGCGAAGATGAGGAGGACAGGCCGTGGCCGGCTACGTTCGCCGGCTACTGGTCTGATTTATGAAGAATCAGAGAGGATTTGGGGGGACGATAATATGTGGGAGGAGCCCATCTGAGTCGGGGTGCACGAAGGAGGTCTCCAGAGGATCTCTCGAAGCACGGGGCACGGATGCAATCTCCGAGAGAAGAATACATGACAAAGGCATGCAGAGCACAGGCGACGAGCCTGCCAGCCAGGCTTTCACGGAGCGGGAGGAGGGGACTTTGTCTCGAGGAGACTGAAACGGCAAGAGAGAGACCGAAAGACGGAGGGTCGTGAAAAGGAAGGCGGTGAGGAGGGACGAGATGCTGCCATTCGCGACGTCGTGGATGGACCGCGAGGTCATCACGCGAAGAGAAATAAACCAGACGGAAAAAGCTGAAAATCCCATGACATCGCTCATCTGTGGGATATACACCTAAAAGCAACAAATGAACAGGACAAACAAACAGAGCCTCATGGACATGGACAATGGACTGGTGGTTACCAGAGGGCGGGGGGTGGAGGTAAGGCGGGTGAAGGGGTCAAAAATATGACAGAAAGAAATCTAACTATGGGAGGCGAACACACAGTGTAAACGTATTTATGCCTGACTGTTAAAGTGTACAGATGAAACTTACTGGATTTCGTTAACCAGTGTGGCCATAAAATAATCAATAAATAAATTTTAAAAAATAAAAAATAAAAAGGGAGGGCGGAGGCCGCCCGAAACGCCTGCCGGCCGAGGAGCAGGTGACGGACTGCGCTGTGTCTGTCGGGATGGCGCTCAGCAGCAGACAGGGGGACCGCGCCGGCACGGGGGCCACGTGACGAGCCTGGAAAGCGGGGTGCCCGCGAGGAGAACCCCGCCAGAAAAGCCGCACGTCGGGTGGTCCCATGTGTGTGAAGTGTCCCAAACAGGCAAATCTACAGACACGCGAAGTATTCAGTTGTTCTCCAGGGTGGGAGGTGGGTGGGGACACTGAGTGACAGAAGGAAACGCGTAGAGACAGCTGATGGACTCTCGCGGGAACCACGAAGATATTCTAAGAGCGATCGTAGCGATGGCCGCACAGCCGTGAGTTTCAGGTTTAAAATAGGTGAATTGTATGGTGTATGAATTATAGCTCCATAAAGCTGTCGTTTCCATAAAAAATAGTGTGGGGGAGACCAGCAAAGTCTTGGGTAAAGTAAATATCGTACGTCTCCTAAGCAAACTTCTAGAGGTAAAATTACATGATTTCTTAGTAGATCATGTATTATTTTTTTTGGCCAGAAACACATTTAAATTTCAGCGTGGAAAAACACACGTATTTTATTTGTAATCGGGCACATTGTCAAGGCACTGAGATCACTACCTGTGTTTTTTCCTTAAATAAGTCTGGGTTTTCTGTACTTTAGCGTGGAGACTGATGATAACTAGATTGGGGAAGAGCCATTTATGATAAAAGACTTCTCATATCAAAATCATCTTGGAAAATGGCACAGTTAGCTATCACACCTAGCCTGTTGTCCAGTTAGATCTTCGGAACCACACCGTCAGCAATGTCTGGGACCCGGGGTGAACCCCACCCAGCTTATCAGAGGAAGACATTCGTCATTTTACACTCAAAGTCTCATCCGAGGTAGTCTCCATGTTTTCCCTGAAAGGCACAAATATCGCAGTGATGCATTATTTAGTAACCAGCTTGCTTCGCAGAGGTCAGGCCCATCCGATCCAAAACATGATGCTTAGCATGCAATAACACGGGCAGATTTGTTGTTTCAAAGTGATAGGACGCGATGAACGGAACTCACATTCTCTGGAAGAAAGATGCCTCCTTTCCTCAGCATTTGGTTGGTAAGTGGGCTTGGCGTCATTAATATTTAATCGCCTTTTTAATCTGTGTGTCAGTTTTTACTGCAGCCTGCTTCTGGGGGGGTTTTCCTTTGAAATACCAATAACACCCATTCTTCGCTCGAACATCAAAACAAAGGCACTCTCGGGGGGACAGCTCGTTGTAGTTCATCTCTAGGGACATAATTATTTTGTGTTTATCCAGAGTTCCTCAAGGGGCTGATGATGTAGGACACCCTTCTGCAGGCCTTTAGATTTCAGAAGAAGAATCCGATCTGTGAGCGTTGCAGATATTAATTCGGATGGCGTCGCGTGATTCCTGCAAACCGCAGCTTCCCCACCAAGCTGTGTGCAGTGTCTGCGTTTTTATTAGCAGAGCCCTCGGGTCTTTGAAGCCGTGTCGGTTGATGTTTTTCAAGTCGCTTCCTTGAGCGTTAGTAGTTTAGGGATTAAGGAGCGGAATATCTTTTTCTGTTGATGTGTTTTAGACATTTAAATTCATTTTCAAACTCATAATAGAATAAATCAGAATAGGGAATAGAATAATGCACAACCCTCTTTGAATTTTCAGCATGATCATATATAGCAATAAAGCCGCAAATAGGAAGTCAGAGTCAGTATCTCTGGAGACCGACGCTGAGAAATGGAGCTGGGCATCTCGGCAGCAAGCTCGAGGCTCCTCCACGCAACGCGGTAATTTTTGTGTCCTGGTCCCTTGGGCGAAGCCGGGGGAAGAAATGAAAGTCTTGGTTTGTCTTTCCAATGAGAGTCCTAACACAGTGAGCCTCCACATGGGCAGGTGACCGGCCCCTGCCATCTCGGGTGAGAACGTGAGGGCAGGCGCGGTGGTGGAGATGTACGTGACCCTCTTATTCAGCCCCAGTGGGCAAAGTGGAGTAATGTCCCACATTCTTCTCTAGCTCGACCCCGAGCACTTGAAGGGGAAAAGATGGAGTCTGGAGGATGCACTCCTGTGCACAGCCGAACATTGAAACGCCGCCCTGTGCTTACACGGGTGACAAGAGACCCCTGTAATGGATGCCGCCTGTGCCTGTCCATAAAGGTCAGGTGTGGCAGCGCTTTGATTCTTCAAAGATTTTATCTCCCTCCTTAGGGAAGTTATCCCTTTAAACAGATGGACTTTGAAATCAGAATGTAGCCTGAGAGTAGGAATGAGCAGAGGTAACAGATAACGTTCAGTGCCCTTAAGGTACCTGTCTGTCTCGCCCTGTGACCTGGGCTGGTGACGCGCCATAGCTGACAGCAGGACACGTTCACAGGAGTTTATTTCCTTACTTACTTCTGGGAAGAGGAATGATGATTCATCTTGTTATCCAGGCCAATTAAGGCTCTCCTTCCTTAGATTTCTCAGTTTCCTTTACTAGCTGTTTTGGGTATTAGAAAACCAGCTCCGTGTCCTTGGGGTTTTAATTTACGTGCAGTGTCTTGTTTTTGTAGAATGGCTTAAGTCTTCATCGCCATTGTTTATGATTCTAAAAATACATCGTTATAAGTAAGATTTTTAAACCGATATTAAGGAAAGGTACATCAAAAAATAAACCCGTTTTCTTTTCTAGATCATAAGGCAGTAAGTGGACCTTTTTTGTTCATTATCGTTTTTTTTTTTCCAAAGTTTGTCATTGGTGATTTATTTTCTTTTGTTATCATTTGGGAATAAAGGAGTAAAATTTATCACAAGGAATAAAAATTTAAAAATATATAGCTTTCCTCTGCTCAGAATATCCTGAATTAGTTTTGTAATATTTCAGTTCATTAACTAATTCAGTAATAGTCGTAAGACATTTCCTGTGACCCAGCCAGCCACCGTGTTGGGTCACACCAATGAGTGAGACCTGGTCCTTGCCCTGTAGAAACTGTCATTCTCATTGAGAAAGACTTCAGCGGGTAACGCCAGCATCTGATGACCGCGGTAATAGACAAGCAAAGTCAATATGCAGAGTTACTGGTTTCCAGGGTACTTTTGTGCTTCTCTTGTGGTGAATATGATACTGTCGTTCAAAGATTTTTTGTATGTGTCTGTGAACACATTTTAGTGGATAATGGTAGAATATTTTAATTACAAATGCACGATCTGAGTCTACGGCCATGCCACCCTGAACAAGCCAGATCCCATCTGATCTCGGAAGCTAAGCAGGGTCGGGCCTGCTTAGTACTTGGGAGGGAGACCACCTAGGAAGACCAGGTGCTATAGCTGTAAAAAATAAGGGATTGTAAGCTGACAAGGTCTTTGCAATCTGTGAGGTCAACCAAGGGTTGCCTCGCCTAAAAAATTAAAGAATGAAAAAACAAATGCATGATCCATAGTCAGACAACCTGGGTTGACATGCCGGCTTCAGGGACTGGGTGACACCAGGAAGGTGTGTAACCTGGGCAAGTGTCAGTCCAGAGGCAGCAAAACGGAGCCCTCTCAGGTACTCGTGTACGCGATTTCCATTTCTGCTGCCGCGTCACACCCAGCCCTGAGACGCTGTGCCCCCTCAGCGGGACCAACTAGACCATCCTGCTGAGACAGATTGCAAACCTTTACCGTGAACCGCCCCATCCAGGTGTGCACACTCCTCTGCCACTCCAAAGCCACTCCTCCAGGTGGCTTTGCTGCCCGTGCCGTCAGGAGTGGACTGCGCTTCCCTATCCCGTCCACCTGGGCTGGACCCGTGTGACCTGCTCTGACCGGGAGAATGCAGCGGCGGTGACACTTCTGAGTTAAGAGGCCTTGCAGCTTCCACTGTGGTCCTCTTGAAACGTTGTCTTGTGACCGCCATGAAAGGAAGCCGGTCTCGCCTACTGGGTGGGGCGGGGGGCGGGTGGCGTGTGGACGAGAACGGAGGCGGCTTGACCAACCGCTGGACACTTGTGTGAAGCCATCTCAGGCCTTCCAGCCCAGCTAATGCTCCCGGGGCATGCAGCCACGTCAGCGAGCCCAGGTGAAGGAGTCGTGAGGAATAATATATCATCACGGTTTTAATCACTCAATTTAATCACTAGTTCATTACACAGCAATAGATAACGGAGGTGCTCACCCATATTCTGCATGCACGTCATAATAGAAAAATGCCCTTGAAAAACCTCATGTTGCAAGTCTGAGTTCCTCATCACATCTTAAGAAGAGGCCCGCCCTGGCCCAGCGCTCTGCCTTGCCACCTGCCGTCCTCTCTAACTCATCTCGCTCTAGCCGCTGTCCTGGAGGATGCCGCGCCTGTCAGACTCTGGGACCTTTGTTCTTGGTCTTTCCTCGTCCCTGATCCTCTTCCGTGAGTCTCGCAGAGGTCACACAGCTGGGTAACTAGCTGCTCCTTACGCAGACAAAGTCCCCAAGACTTAAACTCACCGGGTTCAACTCTAGGGTTCCATTTCCAAATAAGACACTGGATTATGTGATTGCCCGAATGCTATTTTTCTATTATTAGCCCATCTTTCTTCCTCCCTCCAAAGTGATGATCACGTCTTACTTGTGTTTGGATCCCAAGTAACCGACACCCAGTAAACAGAACTGAAGATGTTACCTGTGTATTTGGGGGAACTCGGGGACAGCGTCATGGAGAAATCTCATTGAGGGTGGACCTGGAGGAATGGATGAGCAAGAATTGGCCAGGCAGGAAATTTCTAAGGACGGGAAACTTACATACAAAATTCGATAATGTAGTTTTCAAAGCTTATCGCATCTGGAAGAAAATATTTTAGAGAGGAAACCAACACTTTTGGAAACTTGAGAAACATATAAAAAGATTTAAAAAAAGAGAGAAAAGTTGATTAGAGAGCTGATCTTCCAGAGAAACCTTAGCTGGACAATGTTCTTAAATAGCATATGGCGTTTGTCCTTAATTAAAATGTGTTCGTGTGGCCAGTGGGTATAAGTAGACTTTTCGGTCACTTGCAGATAAACTCTTCCGAGTCTGTGACATGCCGGGTGTTTATTTCTGTCTCAGGAACGCCCTGCCATCCAATAACTAAATCCAGTCTCAGGTGATAACTGCTCAGGGATTAACACACCGGATTCAGCAGAGAGGTTTAAATACCTCTTGGCTGAACAGAAATTGTGTGAGCGAAAAAGTCATAACCTCCTGCACCTTTAATACCAGTCTGGTGATATTAGTTATATATTTATACCTTACAATGAGTTTATCTTAAGAGCTTTAGGATGCCTCGGAAGAAATACTGCCTCTATGAAGAATGGGCCAACCATCATCAAACAGCATGGTTCATTGTGGGTTTTTGTTTTAAGCATTTTAAACAGTTGACTTTAAATTCCCAGCAGACGGTGGTGACAGCAGGCTGGCACTCTAGTCAATGAGAAATCAAAGCGAACTTTTAAAATAGCTGATTCGTAAACTTGGAACAAAAAGGGGGGAAAAAAAAACAGGTTTCCTACAATGCATCTTATTATGTGCAAATCAAAAAAATTGACAAACTGTAGAATTTGCAAAGAAACACGAGAATGTGCATTTTACATTATGGAAATGTAAAGCATTTAATCATTCTGTTAGCAGAGAACTTGAATATTAGCTGTCACCAGACCTCTTTAGTATGTAACAACTTAAGACGTGCAGACCAATGCGTTTTTCTTCCAAAAAGCTTACCAGAGGTGTATTCTAAAAGATTGTGTTTTTTTTTCTATTAATGATTTAAACTGGAAAAAAATAAATAAATAAAAGGAGGAGTACTTGTTCTCTTAATGGCCCACTCCACAATATGGGGGTGATTATCTTGCTACACTCACTCCTACCATAGGGACTATTATTTTAATACAGTTTGTGAAAAGAAAGGATTCTTTTTTATTAATCGTTAAAGTATTTTCTATAGATTTTTGAGTACTTCAAAGTCTAGAATTCCTTGATTTTGTATAGAAATTCCTATTCAACCCTGCTTTTAAAAAAATCTTATTTATTCTTGATCATGTTTATACTTACCGCGTCCTTAAAAATACTGATTATAACTTCTCTTTTTGATGGAAATTTTACCGATCGTTCCACTTTATCTTACAGGGTAGCTGCTTAATGAAAACTAAAGATCATCGGCGTCGCCTTCTTCCCGTTAGTTTTCTTTTCCGTTTGTCTGTCTGTCTTATCTATGTGCTACGCTGGTGGCAGTCGTGGCTGAGGTCACGGAGGAGGAGGGGAGGGGACATATATTTGCAGTAAATGACAAGAACAGTGAGAAACAGTCATCGCACAGAGACCGTGTGTGCAAATAACCTTTCTGTTTTATGGGCTGTGCCGTGTCTTCCGTTATCCAAGATTCCCTAGGCCATTTTGCATGGTCGGTTTATCGGCATAAAATGGAACAGCCCAAGATAGAACTCAGCCCCTTCAAATGTCAAGCGCGTAAGACAGCCAGGAAACCTCATCACACGCCAGGAGCCACCGAAGAGCTGCTCAGGAAGCAGGCCCATGCTAAGATGTTGGGACTGTATGGCCTTTTCATGCCTTAGATGGGATCGCTTCCCAGCCAACCGGTTTACTTTCTTAGTTGGGTGATCAAGCGGGTAAATGTGCAACTGTCATTTTAGCTGCGAAGGTACCATTCGACATCCAACCGAAAAAGAGCCCATGTGTTTTGTTGACATGTCCTCTATATCTGTTGTGAATCTCTGAATCATCGAATACCCTGAAAATTAAAATAAGCTCGCTCTGGGGCTTGCCAACATCTTTCTTCAATGAGGGACTTAGTCCCCCGTCTTAATCAGCCATTTTCATCCTATCCGCCTTCCTCAGTATCTATCACATGTTCCTTAATTAAGAATTATTCTTAATTACAAAGTTTATGTGTCATTTTATTTTAGAGGTAATTAATTAAATTTAACGCTAATCATTGGGGATATTGCCTTTTCTGCACACACACAGAGTTGCTTAATTATTGGAATACCTTCAGTCCCCGCCCGAGAGGAACACAGCGTATCGATTTGCTTTGTGTCTGGCACGTGGCGGCTTATACTGAAGAGGTTAGAGATTCAGCCTGTCGAACAGGCAAAGAAGTAGGGAGCATTTTTTCCTCAGTTGATGAAGGACGGTGAATGAATGCACTCTGGTCATTTGCTGCATTATGTAGTGTCTCTGAGAGAGAAGAAACCGTGATGGTTATGGACGGATTTCGATCCTAAAAAGAATGGCCAGAGCAAAGCCAGCCTGTGGGTCTTTGGACACTTGTTAGAAAGGATTTGCCAGTTTTTGTGTGTGGCGGATGATGCTGAGGTCACCCCGCCCGGGTCACCTGGTCGGAGGGAAAAGCCATCTAGTGAGCACACTGGGGACACGCATTAGATCTTGGTTCCTTCTCCCCGTCCTGTCCCCCCCACCACAGCCTCGCATCCTTCCTCCAGTATCATTCCCTCCGAGAAACCTTCCACAACCAAATTACCTACCTTTCCTTGACATCACTCATCCTTAGTATAATTTCGATGTATCTGGTTGATTCTTCGGTGTCTGCCTCACCCAACAAATGAAGTGTGTTCCAGGGCAGAGATCATTTCTAAGTTTGCTTATCGTGTATTTGTCATTCGTTTAACTAGCAACTGACACCGAGTAGACACCGAAGAAAAATTTTAATGAATGAATGAATAAAGTATCAAATATTTTTCTAGAAACTGCAAGTTATTTGACCTTTATTAAAGTAGTAAGTGTTCATCGTGTTTGATGCCGCTGTATTTTTCGGTCCTCAGGGCCAGGGATGGATGAGTGAAAGCTAATCCTGCCTTCAAATATTTATAAGACAGTAGAGGAGAAACTCAGTGAAGTGTCGTATAAGCCGGACAGACCGTAACAGCTACGGTAGAAGAGAGAAACACCTGTCCGTGCAAACGCATAGACTGCGAATCTTCCAGATGGGCAAGGCTTAAAAATGCAGAGATCGCTCGAAATCTGCCTTGAAGGGGGTTTCGGATAAATGGAGAATTAGGGGAAGGTGATCTGGGAGGAGGGAAGGAGAGGAGCAGGGGTCAGATGTGTAATGAACACGATGATGTTGATTGTCGGAGGTCAGGAAACCTCTGGGCACTGGGTCCTGGCCAAAATCCAGGGAGAGAGGCGTCTGCTGGCAGCTGGCAGGGCTGCCCAAGGGGGCGCTTCTGAGAAAGGGATTGGGCAAAACATCTAGAAGCCTCAGTGTTCCCTCGTCTAGAATCCATTTAATGGCCAGAGAGGTGCGCAGTTCTTTATGTTCAGAAGTTTTGTTTTGTTTTGTTTTGTTTTGTTTTTAATCACAGTGTAATTAACAAATATCATCGATAGCCTAAACAAATAATTATAGGCCAATGATTAAATAAATTATGGAATTTCTGTAGACTAAAGATACGCATCCATTAAAAACCCATGTTTTTAAAGGATGTTTAATGACACAGGAAGATGCTTGGACTGCAATATGTATAGAATATAATGAAAATCCGAATGTATAAGTGGACACCAGTTTTATAAACGCGAAACTACACGCGGGGGAGGAAACACCGGCAAAACGCTAATTCGTCAGCATGAATCGCCTTTGGGCGGCGTGTTTACAAAGGTGTCGTATTGCCTTCTGTATGTCTCTTGATTTCCAGAGTTTCTACAGCTGATATATTACTTTCATATCAAGGAAAACAGATACGTCTGAAATTGTATTTGCTGCAAAGGAGGCAGGATATGATGTCCGATGGCTGAAGTACGAAATGTACCGAGAAGGTTTTTAGAAAATGAAGTTCGAGTTTTAAAGGTTTATTCAGACCCTGACGTGGGCAGAGCCTTATGTTCCGTGTTCAGGGTGCTGGGAGAAAGATGCAGAACGGTCTAGCAAGGGAGGAGGTCACCGTCCCCTAGAGAGGCGAGACACACCCGGACGAGAAACAGGGGCAGGTGGCCGTCCTGGCCGTTCCTGGGGGCGGGATGTGCTAACGTGCCCAAAGCGGGGTGTACTGTACCTTCCGGCCTGGAAGTTCGGGGTACTGACTGGCTCATTCAATGATTCCGTACAAGGTCAAACGCTTCCATCCTCCCCGAGCTGCGTCCCAGTGAGCCATGCGTGGGCTCACCCCCGGCTGTGTGAGATCAAGGGGCTCTGCCCCCACCCGCCATGGCAGCAGAGTCGGATGGTGGGTGACCCCGAGGATGACAGAGAAGGTGGGGAGGAGGGTCAAGAGGTCGCAGACCTCATATGACTAGGGACCCCGAAATAAGTAGATGCCACTCATTGGATTTTCTGCCTCAGTTACGTGTCTTTCCAAAGGGCCCCGCACTAGACATCTGAGAGTCTGGTTGTTCCTTCTCCCGTCCATGAAGGGTATTAATCACACACTGTACATGTGTACATACGTGTTCTGTATGTGTGTACATGTATATGTATATATAATTTTTTTTTCTTACAAATTATTACTCTGTTTCTATGACAGGTGGTTGAATGGCCAGTGTGTGTGTGTGTGTGTGTGTGTGTGTGTGTGTGTGTGTGTCCCCCTTCAGGAATCACTCAGTATCTGTGGCAGGTGATTAGATATAAACACACTGAAATGACATTGGCAATTTCGTTCTTTGTTGCCATCAATTTGTTTCATCTTAAATTACATTTAATTACTAGAATGGTCAAAAATATGCACATTATCGTAATTGAAAAATGCCTAGTATTTTGGAAAAGAAGAAGAATGTTTTTTTCCAGCTAACTTAGAGAACAAAGAAGTTCTCCTTTGAAAGCTTTATAGCAAATTCACTATCTGAGGAGAAGGCAATATTTCTTAGATGTTTACTTAATTTGTTTGTGTTTGTTCTTTCAATATGAAATTTCATTCGTTCACAAATATTTGTAAATCCTCTAGTGTTCGCAAAGCCACCGATAAGTGTTACGAGAAGACGGGGTACATGTTAGGAACGAGGTCCCCTGGGGTCTGCCGATGCGGAAAATTCCAGAATGAATAAAATACACTCCTTGACCATGGAACACTCACGATCTCTTGGAGGGCTCGGGTGCGTCAAGGTGTTGCTTTTGCCCTCAAGTCAGTGTTAGCTGTTGACCTTGACCATTGGCTGGAGAGATCAAGGGCATCTTTATGGGGAAGGCAACCGGTGACCTAGGCTCCAAGTGATGGCCGTTCTTACCTCCGCTCATTGAGGGCAAAGAGCCCTCCTATCATCTGAAGAAAATGATGGTTTTTCGCCTCCAGGATTCACGAGCACATTGTAATTCAGTTTAATGAGTTTGTGGATTCTTCTCCGGCGAAGTCGGAGGCATTTGCAGCTGACCTTTGAACAACGTGGGTTCCAGCTGTGCGAGCACACAAACCCACCTGTACCTGGGGCGCACAGGTAAACCCACCTGGCTCAAGGCTCAGCTGTGTTTTCTTCCTTTCTTTTATTACTCTTAGTTTTTCAATTGCAGTCGACATTCAATATCACATTAGGTTCAGGCGCACAGCATGGTGGTTAGACACATGCGTGACTTCCGACATGATCCCTCCGCTGTCTCGTCCCCGGCTGGCCCCGGCCGTGTTTATCACAGTGGTACCGACTGTATTCCCCGCGCTGTGCTCACATCTCTGCGACTGTTTGCTGACTGCAGCTTTGTGCTTCTTAATCCCTGCCCTTTTCACCCAGCCCTGCCACCCCCTCCCATCTGGCCGCCTTCCGTTGGTTCTCTGGATCCAGGAGTCCCTTTCTGTTTTGTTGGTTTGTTGATTTGTTGATTTTGTTCTTTAGGGTCCACAGATAAGTGAGGTCACATGGTATTTGTCTCTGTCCGACTTATTCCACTTAGCATAACACCCTCTAGGTGCATCCACATCGTTGCAAATGGTGAGATTTCATCTTTCGTGGCTGAGGAACATTCCAGGGGATTTTTGTGGCCCCCGCCTTCTGTATCGACTCATCCACGACGGTCACTTAGGGACCAGCTGTGTGTCCTGTCCACGGTCGGGGACCCACCGTTGTGGAGTGCTGGCTGTGGTTGGGCTCGGACCGTCGGCTGTGCGGGCATCGGTGCCTCTCACCCCCTCGGCGGTCAGGGCCGACTGCAGCTCACACACCGCTGCCTTGATAAGTGGGGAGGGTCGGGGCGCGCACTCGGCCAGACACGGACAAAGGGAATTGCAGGCGGTGGGGACAGCGCCAAGGTGACTGTGCGAAGTGTGTGCAGAACGTGGGGAGCAGCCACGTCTGAAAACCTGGGGTTGGGTGAGGGGAGGTCCAGACCGAAGGATGCAGCCACCAGAGCTCTAGGCACCGCCGACCGCGCCCTGCGTCGTGACCTCGCAGGCCCAATCCCACGGGCCTCCTGGCCACCGTCAACCTTCGCTTAGTTGAACACAAGCGCCCAGTCTTCCCTGTTGCCCCAATAACAAATCCTGCTTTTCACAAGGTTCCTTCCACTGCCAGCTGCCGGGGGCGTGTTGGGAATTCTGCGAAACCAGGGAGAGCCTGGGGCAGACTGGAGCCGTCACCGATCCCATCGTTCACAGTGGTCGAGGTCTGTCTCGTCACTCTCCTATGTGGGGACATCTTATTCCCTAGGACTCCCCGTAAGTCAGAACGATCTGCTGCCACTGTTATTACAGCATGGCCATCTCTGAGAAAGGCGCAGACTCGTTACGAGGCGTGGAGTAGAAAGACGATGCTTTGCAGACTTGGGGACAGTTGTTTTTAAACAGAAAGAGAAAATGACAGGAAGAGAGTGAGCGGAGTGAAAGTCAGGACAAGGCTGCTGACTTGAAAAGAACGGGCAGGACAAGACTGGTAGCCTGTACGAGTGGCCACATCGGCCTCCCGTGCACACCCGCCCCCCACACGCACGCACACTTGCACACGGAGAAGCTCAGTCAGCGACTTCTATCAAGCGTTCTGTCGGCGACGTGATCTTCCTGGCATTAATGTTTAATGGGAGGAACATAATTGTATGCTTACTCCTGGATGTGATTCGGGTAGTCCCTCCGACGCGGTGCCCACCCGTTGGGATTTGAGTTCGTCCAGGTAAACACTTAGGCCGGTGCCTGGGACGTGCGAACACACTTTGGGTGTCTTCCATCCTTGATGACTCTCATGATGGCGCTGATGACGGTGGCGGCTAACTGCAGTGTGAGGCGAACTCGTTTATCCCTTACGGTAACCCAGTGACGGAATGTGTTTCAGCCCTTTGATATTTGAGCAAAGGTGCGCTGAGTTTTGCAAGGACATGCGGGCCGAGAAGTTGCATTCTGAGCCTCGGCTGGGACATTCCAATAGGCTTTCCCCTGGCAGGTGTGTCTTGCTGTCCTTTCTGGATCACTGGCCTTAGAATCACTTGTGTTATTTGTTAAAACATGGATTCTTGGGCTCTACCTAAAACCTACTGAAACAGGGTCTCTGGGGACAGGTCTCCAGGCTGCCATTTTAAAAAGATCCTCAAGGTCATGGTTCACCTCAGAGCCGGAAACCATTGCTCTAGGCAAACACTGGAATCACTCGCTTTTGTGCATCTGTTACAGGATCCCCCTTCAAGGAAGCCTTCTCCCGTTGATGAGGGCTAGCAGAATACCGGCTCTGAAATGGCCTTCGCTACTTTTCCTGCAATTCACACTATTAAATATTTATTCTTTGGGTTGCCAGTGTACCTATAGGAATTTCCATTTAAAATTTAAATAGTCGGAGAGCCATTAACATCCATTAGCACGCTATGTGATTTAGAGATTTGGGAGTCAGTCACTTAGCAAAGCTTCGAGGGGCGAGAAGGGGGAAGGAGTCCAGTGAAGACAAAGGAGAGAGAAGACGGAGCTGCACACTGAGGCGGGGCCAGCAGCCCGGAGGCACCCGCGGCGAGGGGCACAAACCCGTTCAGATTTGCGGGTGGTGGGAGGATGCCCAGGACCTGCGTTTCCCGTCCCCACCCCCTCCCAGCGTGACCTGCACTGAGTCTGATACCGGACTCTGTGTTCACGGGTCTGATGCTGAGTACAGACTTCTCAGCGTAAATCCTGGGGCTAAGCACGAACCCCGAAAAAGTCAGACAAAATTAAACCTAGGTTTATCCAAACATAGGAAAGCAGCTAACTTTGGGGAATACCAGTTCTCAATTATGAATACTATTTCCCCTAAATTATTTTTTAAATCACAAATAAAATTTTCAACATTTTTCTTCCCGATGGTAAGAAATCAAATAATTTAACAAAAATTTGTATCCCTGTGACTTTCTTACCTGTGTGAACATATCATTGTAGACATTTTTAAAAAATAGTCATCGTAGAAGGATCGGGATTCCTCAGACAAGACGAATCGGGAGGGGCGCACAAGAGGATCTCTTTGGGAGAGTAATTAGCCAGGTCATCGCCTGCTTCAGGGGTCAGTGTGACAGTTTGTACTTGTCCGAACTTGTGACGTGGAAACTGCCTTCACCTGGGGCCGGCTGTTTCTTTACGTACGTAAACGTCCACGGTGTGGATCTGCCACCCTCGCCTTCTGTGTGTATTCCCAGCCATCCAGTGTCTAACCTCAAAGTATTCTGACCAGGACTCATCTTCGTCAGGGTCAAGGAATGAATGGTGGCAGAAAAGCTGACGCAGGGCAGGGCAGATGTCCCCAAGGGGCAGGGATTGGGGTGGGCAGGCTGAACTCCGCGCCGAGAGGGCAGGGGTCTCGGACGAGAGCATAGGGGTCTCGGACGAGAGCGTAGAGAGAATTCAACACACGCCTTGAAGTTAGGGTCCAAAGGAAAGTTTATTAAAGAAGGGGAAAAGCAAAGGTGAAAACCTAAGACAAGGAACAAAAGCCTCTGAGTGTGGGGGACCAGTTTGTATGTCACTCTTTAGTCCCTGGGCTTTACAGTTGGAAGGCTTTGTTTACCATCCCTGAGGAGGGGGAGGGGAAGAGGAAGTATGTAGCTTGAAAGGCCAGCAGCCGTTCTCAGCCCTTATTCCATAGGTCCCAGGCACTGGTGTGGGGATGGGGTCATTAGCAATCCCGGCAGAGACCTCCCTCGGCTCTGCAGGTGTCCCCTGGAGGCTCTGAATGTGGCCGATTGAACACCTTAGCTCTCCGGCCTCCTCCCTACTTAGAAAGACTGGGCGACTTTTCCCACAGGGCTGAAGAAAGACACTTGAAGAGATGTAACTTCGGCAACACAATTTGAGAAGTAGTGAGGGTGACTGTTTGAGGTGTCCTTTCCATTCCCCTTAATGGATGACGAAAATGTCTTACCAGTTTCTTAGGATACAAGAGTGCATGTTAATCCACGAAGGCACCAATGGAGACAGTGTACTTCTCCACTAGAGTTTTGCATTCAGTTTTATTTACCTCCATTCGGGAGATGGGCCTGTCTCATACAATTCTTAGCGTTGGTCTTGCACTAAGACACCCTGAATAAAAAACGAAAGGGCCCTTCCCAGGAGGTGTGGCCGTTGTGCGAATTATGCAAAGTTTTAAGATTTAGAAATCAGCTTCATAGATCATAAAAGTGACTTAAAGGAGAAAACCTAACTGCTTTTTGTAAGCATGAAACTTACCTGTTTCTGTGTTTCGTTTTTGTTTTTCTTGCTGGGACGCAGCCTTGTTTTTCCTTTGAACCTTTTTTTTTTTTAATGTAAATCTTAGCGGAATTAAAGAGACACAGAGTGGCTGGTGATGGTGGTTTGGGGTCGCCCCTCCCAAGCTGTGTTTCTACCCCAAACCACAGACCAACCTGACTTTCGTTTGGAGAAAATGTGCAGTCGATTCCCAATGACCCGGCTGTATTTTGATCTCAAAGTTCATGGAATTAGCACAGCTGCAGATGGGAGTGCACACGGATAGAACCACGTCCTGTCCGGAAAGCGAACTCCCCAGTTCTCGGCGGGAGGACAAGAATGTTTGCTCCGGAAGGGCGCGTGATGCCCGTTGTTGAACAAGGCCCTCAACCTGAGCGCACATTTATTAAAAGCACTGACAAGTGCTGGAGGGAAGCGAGCCATTTGCATGATGCACGTGGCCTGGTAAGGACGCGGCTTTTTAGCAGGGTACTGTCACGGGAGAGTGGGCTCCTCTCGAACAAAGAATTGAGCAAGACACCGAAATACAGTAGAAAAGTTTTATTAGAAAGAAAAGTCCACTTCAGACGTGGAAGCAGGCTTGGGCCTGACCAAGAGAATCCTGACTCAAAAGGCCTGGCAACAAGGACTTTGGGGATTTTATGCCTTTTTGCTGTGGGTGGTGACTTAGAGTGGGCTTCCGTGATGGACTACTAAGATTGACAGGACTCGGTGATTCATCATTTTGCATCGTGCGCATGTTCGTTCCCAGAATTCAGTCTGTTGTAATGATATTAATGAAGTTCCGGGCATGTGCATCATATTATAATGAGGGTATAATGAGACTCAGGTGAGTTGAAGGTCCTTGGGGTCTTCATTGAGCAGGTGCAAGTGACTGGCTTAAACTGGTACCTAAATCTCCGCCTACTGGTTTCTTTGTATGAGTTAAAAAATGCCTTCTGGCTTGCTTAATTGTGGGTGGTTTAGGGCGGACCCCTTCTGAGATAGGACAACCTCAGTGTCTTTGCAGGCAGATCCGAAACCCTGGAACTAACTTTCCTGCCTAACTCTTTCCTAAGAGCCATGAACCCCCTTATTATTGGTATGGATACTGAGGGATGGGAGGTCTCTTCTTCATTATCTGTTTCCTGCTGAGAAGGGCCATTGTCCCTGCCTAGGGGGTTCCATGGAGCTCTTTCTCTTTCTGCCTCAGTCAGGGTGGGGTCTCGGGTTTCCTGCTGAAGTGCCACCTCAGTCCCTAGACAAGGAAAAGAAAATGCAAACTCGTTATTTAAATCTTACACCTATTAATTTCTATTATTGATTTACCTATTAAGTGAGTAAAGGGAAACAGGCTTGGTTAACATGTTTCTCAAAGAGTAAAAAGAAAGACCTTTGGCTTAAAGTCCCCTCCCCCCAGCCTCTAAGGGCCCAGCCTGGCTTAACACCATTTCTGCTTAACAATGGGCTGATGACCCTTATCAGTGGCCAGAGGATCTGAGTCGCCAGGGCAATTATCAGGATTTGAGGGAGAGAGCGTTTTTCCCAAAGAAAGGAGGGAAGAAAACTTAACTAGGTTTACTAAAAAGATTAACTCTGCAAGAGATGTCCCATTGCATTTCCTGCTCAAAGATTAGGAATTTACAAGTGGCATCCGGTCTCAGTTTGACCCTCACATAGTCTAAACCCACATCCTTCTAACTTCTAGCGTTTGGTGCATTTTAACCATGCCGCAGCTGAGTTCTTGAATGCCCTGGGAGAAAACCAGCAGTATGCAAAGCGATGCCATTGAAATCGCCTGGCGTCCAAGCAGAGATGCATGACATGTATGAGCTGGGTTTTAGGAGAGCCACGCCAGAGACCTGGATGGGAGCCCTCAGCCTAAAGGTGTCACCTGGAAAGAGGACAGGCCGGTATTGAATAGGGACCATGATTTTTTTTTTTCTCTAGCCTACCCATGTTTGCCTCTCAAAGTTTCAACCATTGAAATATCAGAAAAGTCTGAATTTCTGACTTCTCTCCATGACCTGGACACTTGCATCCCTGCAAGAGCATTAGCCTGGAGCTAGAAGTCACTTCCTACAGACAGGGCCCGTGCCAGTCGGCTTCACGCCTTCGTGAGCAAGCCTGTCCACCTGTGGACATGTGGGTTTCCAGTTTCTGGCCAACAATAGTAAAAACATATCTCTGTTTTTGATTTCACTTTCTTAGGAGTTGGATGGGCTTTTTTTTTTTTACAATTGAGTGGGAGTTAAAAGTGGATTTTGATAGGGTTGTTTGTTTCAAGTCATTACAGAGAGAGACAATCGTCAAACGTTAGAATAGGGAGAAATCTGAGCAGTGACTTAGCCGGCCCTTCATTCTGCAGCTGGCGAGCGTAGCGGCTTGCTCAGAGGTGACCGTTCGCATCACGGCAAGGACAGAGCTGAGGACGCCTGGTCCTCTCAAACCTTGGACTCTTCAGCGTCTAACCTACGCTGACACGTTGGCTCTAAAGTGAACGGAAGAGGTTGGCAGTTGTGACTGGACGGGGAGAAAAGAGACGCCGGAAATGAAGGCCAAACCCGTAGCTCGTCCGCTCGCTCGTGAAGTGAGAACGCGCAGCGTGCAGATTCTGAAGCGACTGTACGTTTACTTGTGGCAATTGCTCTGTGAACACGGCCTTTTAAAAAATAACCTGCTCGTTTCTGCCTGTGGAGAGAAGGAAATTGCCTCCTCCCCCACCCCCCGTCTTCCTTTGGACCACGTTGGGGTTTTTTCCCAGCTCGCTTGGCTTCTCAGCCGAGTGAACGGCCCTTGGTGTGCGGGGTGTGAGATGTGCCAGGCGCAGGGCCGGCCAGTTACTGGTCACCCACGCTGCACTCATCATCCCGAGTACGGGGAATTAAATAATGGCGAATGTGTATAGTCACACGAAAGGGAGACGCGTCGTGTGCACACGGCTCCCGGCGGCCGTGCGCTGCCTCTGGGGAGGTGTGCGCTCACTTGAACTCACGTTTATGAACGCGGCAGGTGAGGGCGGGCAGCCTGAGCATGAGGGCCCCGCCAGCAAGGTTAACGCTCCGACAGGGGTGAGGCGCGAATAGTCCCATCAGGTCATCAGCTGAAGGATTTTTGGAAAATACACCTCGGCCTGGTGACGTCATCGCCTCTGCAGATGTTTGTAGCCCCCCTGGGAATGCCTGCAGCCATCATCAGAGCCCAGGCCACCGAGCTCCGCGCTCCTGTGGCCCAGCCAGGACCTAGGGTTAAACACCCAGAACCATTAAACTAAGCAGCAGGGTCAAGGGCAGGTCATGAACTTGCTGAGTTCCAGGGTGTCTCCCGAGCACTGGGGACTCAGTGGTCCGCCATCGAGACCAGAAGTGAGCAGAAAGTTCCAGAGCCTGCGGACACAAGCAGGTACCGGTGGCGTGAGAAACTTCATTTCTCGATTGCCTTTAAAACACCGCATCTCTGACTCTGAAGCTCCGCCCGGCCTTTGCCAGGTTGGTGGGAAAATTGCGTGTCCATCCTTCGCGGAGCCAGCCCCGCCCCTGTGCTTGCCCCCGGCCATGGGAAGCAGAACTGCGTTTCGGTCTGTTGAACTTGCCACCAACACCTGTCGTCGAAGCCCACGTGGTTCCCTGGCGTAGGGCGGCTCTCAGCTCTGGGCCTCTAGAGGAAAAATCCCTGCCACAGTGGAGACATCGCAGCTTGGTTGGCACCTCCCTGGGCGCATGGAAGAGTGACCCGGCCGTGTGGGGCTCTGCCCGGCCGTGCGGGGCTGTGGCTTGGCTCAGACGCCCACTCTCCTGTCCAGACGGGTCTCAGCATTGTTCTTTCTTCTGCCCGTTTGTCTGCATCTTGCTAGAGTCTCTGCTTTTCACAAGCCCTTTACCGTTCATCTTAGGAGAGACAGAGACAGAGACAGACAGACAGACAGACAGAGACAGAGACAGAGAAGAGACAGATAAGAGAGAGAGAGAGACAGAGAGACAGAGAGAGACAGAGAGACAGAAGAGAGAGACAGAGAGAGAGAGTCAGAGAGAGAGAGAGAGAGAGAGTGTTCTTTCTTTCTTCCAGAGACGGGAGGCAGTGTCTGCTGCCAAACACTAAGTGCGAGCGAGCGGCCCACACAGCAGGAATTACCCAGCCCTAGATGTCAAGATGCTGCTCGGGGCTTTGTTTAGTGGGGTCGGCTTACAGATGTTGGGAACCATTTCTGAGAGGAGAAAGGGGGAGACAGAGTGGGCGGCGGTGGCTGCTGCAGAGGAGGCCCGTGGAGACGGGTCGCGATGGCCGCTGTCTCTGACGTCCGCTGGGCTGGCGGTGGAGAGGCCGAGGGACGGAGTCCGCATTTCGAAGCAGCGCCCTGCCCCCATCCCTGTGTCCCTGTCCGGTGCACGGCCCAGGGAGGCGTCGTGGCGTCCACGGGCACCCTGACGGCGCGGCCCCTTCCCCGCCTCCAGCCTCATTACGTGCAGGTCCTTCCCGGGTCACCGTTTCGTGGGCATCTCCATGAAGAGCCAGGTGTGCCCTGAGGGGTGTGTGAGTGTGTGTGGCCGTTACGCCCAGGAGCTAAGGTTACGTGACATGTCTTCTCACTGCTCTGTTTCTCTCGTCCATGGGGATGCCGAACCCCTAAACTTAGACAAGCAGTCACGCCGGCCTGCGACGTTCAGGCCAGCTAGTCAGGCCCCCTTTTTTCTTGGAGCCTCCAGTTTCTTGGGCGAGCTGTCGGAGCGGAAAGGTTTCCCCGGAAACGTTCCTGTCCTATCTGCACGTAGTGTCATGGCCTCCAGCTGTGAGTACTTCCCTCCAGCCACCATTTCCGTGACATTTGAGACGAGTGACGAGAAGCCAGGTTGTGCCGGTTTGGCGGTCGTCTCTCTGGCGGGCCACGGAGGGCCTTCGGAGTCACCCCGATGCCGACCCCGGGACCCGCGATGGCTCGTGGGCGGCCTTTCTCGCTCCCGATTACACGAGTCGGGTAATGAGGCCACTGCCCAGTTCGGGCAAATAACACGAGTTATTTGCATCCACGAGGGTCGTAGACGTCGCGCCTGCCAGACCTCACAGCGTGCTCTGCGTGCAGGAAAAGCTGCCGTCTGTCGGTGACAATAAATCCAGCTGACAATAAATCCAGCTGCAACTGTCCCCAGAGCCGGAGTCGGCAGACTGGCCTGGGGACAGACCCTGGCAGTCGCCTGTTTTCGTACATACAGTCCACGGGCTCAGAACGGTTTCACTGTTTTAAATATAGATATTTTTTTTTAAATGAAAGATGATATTAATCTTTCATAGCACATGGAAAGTACATGAAATTCAGGTTTCAGGGTCCCCAAGTAAAACTCGGTTGGAACTCAGCCACAGTCATCCCTGTCCGTGTCACCCGTGACTGCTTTCACGTGGAGCGGCAGAAATGTGACAGAGACCCTCGTCTCGCAAAACTGAAACGATCTGCTGCCGGGTCCCGGACAATGTGTGTCTCTCCAGAGCCCCAGGGAGCTCTGGGTTGGGGACAGGCAGCCAAGCCCTGTGACCCCGGGTGTGGGTCTTGCATGTGACGTCAGTGTGCATTTTTCACGCATGCCACGGCTTCGGAGGTAAGGCGTGTCCATTTCCGCCCACGGTGACCCCGACCCATGACGGTGTCTCGGTTTCAGCTCATAAGGACAGTGCGTGCCTGTCCCTTTGAGGCACTCTCTAAGAGCATCCCCTGACAGGCCCCGCTGGCCGTATTTTACATCACGGTGCCCATGATAAGCCCTCGAAGTTTATTGAAAAATCCGCAGACATTGGCTGAGGCGGTGGTCGTGGTGGAGAAGGAGGAGGGGGAGATTCAGCTTTGCTCCGAGGAGGGACGAGGACGCAGGGACTGCTGTGTCCACAGGGCGGAGCACCCCGCGACCTCAGCCCCAGGCTGGGTGAAATCCTGGCAGGACTTTCCTGGAGGGCCGGAGGAAGTGGAACTCGCTGGAAATGGCAGGAGCTGTTCATTGCGAAGTCTGGCGTTCTGAGGATATTTCATCAGGCTGTTTACCTGTAGCCATCGCCCCAGGGGAATCCATGAGTTAGTGTCATCACCATCCAGATGACACATTAAAACACTTGTATTTTGGCAAACAGAGTGTGTGTTTGGTGGACTTTCTCGGTGCGCGTTAAAGCAGGCAACTGTCTAGTTTCTGCCTACACCCGCACTGCTCCCGTCCCAAACATACTCGTGACCTTCGGAAGCCCCTCGCTGTGCCAGTCAGCACAGTAGACCGGTGGGCGCCTGTCTGCTGCAGACGAGGACATTTGTGTCCCACTCTGCCGTGCCCGGTGTGATGAGTGGACATCCGGCCCCCCAGCCCTTGTCAGGTGGCAGAAAGCAACCCCGTCGATCATCAGGCAGTGTGGCCTCGGGAACAGCTCAGACCCTCGGAGCCGAGCGGACGGTCGGCCGGGGAGAAGTACTGGGTCTCTCGCTAGGCAGCTGGCGGTCCTACCTGCTCGCTCGCAAACATTTCAAGGTTCTGACTAAGTCTCTCCGCAAACAGCAGGAGGAGGAGTTGGCAAGAAGTTTCACCTCTACGAGCGTTGGATGTTCCCCTCTCAAAAAGGCGGTGAAGATCTGCAGCGCACCCCGTCCTGCGCCCCACCTTCCCGCAGCCCCTTTCCTGCGCCCCACCCCACCGCCGCTGGCAGCCGAGCAGTGTCCCTTTTCCTGGCAGCGTCCGTCCCCAGGGTGGGGTCCCCCGGGTGGGGTGCAGTGACGAGCCAAGCCCCGAGGACCTGGGCTGCAGGGCGGGGACGTTGTCCCTTCGTTTGTTTTGGGATCACGTGGCCCTTTTCTCCTGTTCCTTTGGCCGATCTTGATGTGCCGGCAGCTGGAGTCGGTTTTCCTCTCCGGCCTCTCGCTGTCCCTGTCCTCGTCTGAAACGTCCGGCAACCGTAGGTTCCCAGGAGCTTTCTTTCTTAATGCTCTTCAGAAAATATTTCTTGTCACACACACTCTGACATACGCAAATACAATTTCATTTAATCTCGTGATGACTGTCAAGAAAGGGAAATATTCTTACAGAAAAATTCTGAATTAAAATGTGTAAAAACCGTAAGTCAGAAGACATTTTGTTTCACTTCCTTGCTTTTTTTTTTTTTTTTTTTTGCCGTAAGTAGAGTATTCTTTAAAGAAGTACGGTGGTCTCGAAAGACTAATTAAAAATCTGTCCATCATCTTTTTAGGAAATTTTGCAAACATACATTAAATTTGAAATAATGTCACAATGAACACCAGTATAAACAACAGCTAGATTGTACCTTTAACATTTTACCGTGTCTGTCTGTCTGTCTATCACCATCTATCTATCCTCTCGTTCATCCATTAGTTCATCTTTTTTTTCATTGTATTTTAAAATAAACTACAGATATCCATACAGTTTTCCTTAAATACTTAGCCTGCATATCATTAATTAGTGTTAAATATTCGTCATTTTCCTTTCAACTAAAATTTGTATACAAGGAAACTCCAGATCTTAGGTGATCTCTTCTTCAGATTCGACAAATGCATACACCTGTGTAAACCAAACCCCTATCAAGATATAGAACATTATTCCAGAAAGCTTCTTCCTGCCCTGCCAAGTCTGAGTTGAGTTTTAAATCAAATATCCGAAGATTGATTTTCTGAGATTATCTTTAAAAGTCTGCAGAGCCCAGGAGAAAACATCGGTAAGATATACAAATTAATCCAGGGTAGACTGGCCTGCAGGAGGAGTTTGCGAATGGCCTTGCCTTGATTTTCTGTTTTGAATGTTTTAGTGACACTAGGCAGAGCCCGCTTAGCCAGGATGGGAATCGCTGTCCTTGTCCTTAGGCTGACGATGCCAGTGGGCTGCCATCTTCGATCTCAGCGCCAGCAAGTGGGCATGTCCTAGTCACGTCGCAGGTGTGCGGATTTCTGGCTCTGGTCTAGCATCCTTTAAAGCTAACGGACGCTTACATCTAAGTAGTCGGCGGCCTGCTGTGAACTCTGTGTCTGCCGCCACAGTTAGTCCGAGGGGAGGACCCTGAGCCCGCCCTCTGCATGCTCTGTGAAGACCCGGAGGTCCCCAACAGGCCATGCCTTTCCCAGGACTGCACGTCTCAGCGGCACCCCGCTCGACTCGGAGGGCAGGCATTTTACATACCCGTCTGCTTCTTTTAAAATAAACTACTTTTGCTCAGTTATTTTTTTCTTTTTTGCAAACCTTTGTTAGATGCAGGGAGATACAGATAAATAGGACAAAGCCCATTCCCTCTAAAAGCACATGCACAGTGATGAAAGACCAAAATAGGACACTTCAGTTTCTACTATGTTTTAACAGTCACACGCGGGTGCGACGGGCGGGCCTGGGGGTGTCTGGTGATCCATCTGGGTTCTTGGAAAAGGACTTTGGAGGAGAAGTCAGCTGCAGCCTAGAGAAATGAAACGTTAGCCAGGAGAAAAGAATGGTCAGAGAAACTGCTCCAAGAAGTAGCAGATGTGTTTTGAAACACTATCTGCTGTTCCGGGAATCTGGGGGTGAGGGAACACCCAGAGGAAGTGGCCCCATCTTCCCCAGAGCTCCAGGAAGCCACCCCAGGGAACCCTCTGCACTGCGCAGCCCCGTCCCGTGCCCCACGGGCAGTCCTGCTGCTCCCGCCTCTAGCTTGCTGGTCCCCAGCTGGTCCAAAGGACACTCTTAAACCCCCTTCACTGTTCCCCATCGCCTCCGATGACACGCCTTCTCCTCCTCCAGGTGCTTCTCCTCCTCCAGGTGCCTTTCACCAAGCACCTTCACAGCGTACCCCTGACCTAATTTTCCGTTACCGACCCCGTCACTCACGCCTTGCACACACATTGTCCCCAACTCTGGACCTCTCCAGTTCTCACAGGTTCCTGCCGTTCAGCCTTCGCCCAGGCCTTTCCCCTGCTCGGAAATCTCTCTCCTTAACATCTGTATTTCAAAATGCCACCCATCTGTCAAGCCTTTCTCCCTCCGCTCATCAGCATCATCTTTTCTGGAAACTCACACCCCTCTTCGCCCCGCCGGCACCCCCTCCCGCAGTCCCGTGCGGTCACGGCTCTGCTCCAGCTGGCCGAGGCGAGCACAGAGCTTGGCACAAAGTAGGAAATGACTAAGCGTTTGGGAAGTAGCATAGTGAACTCATGGCAGTGTGTTCTCTTCGTTCTAGAGTTTTCTGAAGGCGGGTCCGGTGTTCCGTACATGTCTGCATCCCCAGAAGTCACAAAGGGCGGTCAGAACCCGAACAGACACCCCAGCAGCATCCCGAGTGCTGTCCTGTGGAGCCGCAGTGTCGGGCCATTCTGCCCGAGGCTTCAGCAGGGACCTCTCAGAAACGTCCAGCTTGAGTCCACGCATTTCATCTTCTCCCTCACCACCCATAATGGCTTCCGAGTGGGCTGCTTGTTTTTTAGTTTGAAAGGGGAATCTCATAAATGCTGTAAAGATCGGAAATATGGGAATGCACCGGCATGGTGAACGTTTAGTCTTGGAGAGATCACGGATGTCGCTTCTGTGTTCCGAGTGTCTGCTGACCTCCCGCTAAGCGCCAGGCACCGGGCCCTAGCTGGTGTGGTGTGTTTTCCAGTGCGGGATCAGCTTCCAGCCGACCCCGGAGGAGGAGTCATTTCATTTTAACCCTTTAATTTGGGTATGAGGAATTGACTATGCAGCGAATCGAGACCCTCCGTCCGCACATAGCCCCAGTTATTGCCAAG
>NW_024349803.1:24075145-24081307 GCF_902729225.1 Pteropus medius | reverse complement strand
GCAGCCTAGAGAAATGAAACGTTAGCCAGGAGAAAAGAATGGTCAGAGAAACTGCTCCAAGAAGTAGCAGATGTGTTTTGAAACACTATCTGCTGTTCCGGGGATCTGGGGGTGAGGGAACACCCAGAGGAAGTGGCCCCATCTTCCCCAGAGCTCCAGGAAGCCACCCCAGGGAACCCTCTGCGCTGCGCAGCCCCGTCCCGTGCCCCACGGGCAGTCCTGCTGCTCCCGCCTCTAGCTTGCTGGTCCCCAGCTGGTCCAAAGGACACTCTTAAACCCCCTTCACTGTTCCCCATCGCCTCCGACAACAGACGCCTTCTCCTCCTCCAGGTGCTTCTGTGTGCCTTTCGCCAAGCACCTTCACAGCGTACCCCTGACCTAATTTTCCGTTACCGACCCTGTCACTCGCGCCTTGCACACACACTGTCTCCAACTCTGGACCTCTCCAGTTCTCACAGGTTCCTGCCGTTCAGCCTTCGCCCAGGCCTTTCCCCTGCTCGAAATCTCTCTCCTTAACATCTGTATTTCAAAATGCCACCCATTTGTCAAGCCTTTCTCCATCCCCTCATCAGCATCATCTTTTCTGGAAACTCACACCCCTCTTCGCCCCACCGGCACCCCCTCCCGCAGTCCCGTGCGGTCACGGCTCTGCTCCAGCTGGCCGAGGCGAGCACAGAGCTTGGCACAAAGTAGGAAATGACTAAGCGTTTGGGAAGTAGCATAGTGAACTCATGGCAGTGTGTTCTCCTCGTTCTAGAGTTTTCTGAAGGCGGGTCCGGTGTTCCATACATGTCTGCATCCCCAGAAGTCACAAAGGGCGGTCAGAACCCGAACAGACACCCCAGCAGCATCCCAAGTGCTGTCCTGTGGAGCCGCAGTGTCGGGCCATTCTGCCCGAGGCTTCAGCAGGGACCTCTCAGAAACGTCCAGCTTGTGTCCACGCATTTCATCTTCTCCCTCACCACCCATAATGGCTTCCGAGTGGACCGCTTGTTTTTTAGTTTGAAAGGGGAATCTCATAAATGCTGTAAAGATCGGAAATACGGGAATGCACCGGCATGGTGAACGTTTAGTCTTGGAGAGGTCACGGATGTCACTTCTGTGTTCCGAGTGTCTGCTGACCTCCCGCTAAGCGCCAGGCACCGGGCCCTAGCTGGCGTGGTGTGTTTTCCAGTGCGGGATCAGCTTCCAGCCGACCCCGCAGGAGGAGTCATTTCATTTTAACCCTTTAATTTGGGTATGAGGAATTGACTATGCAGCGAATCGAGACCCTCCGTCCGCACATAGCCCCAGTTATTGCCAAGTTTCTCCCATGCTAAGCCTTCGAACGCCTCCTTCCAGCTCCGTCCAGCCCCCTGTCCCCCTCGCAGTCCCCAGAACCCAGTAACCCACTCCCACGCATGGCGGCTTCTCCGGCATTGAAGATTCGGATCACGCTCCCTCCCCCCTAAGCCTTATCTTCTTCGGGCCAAATGCGCAGAACTCGAAACGATTTTTCCATCGGAATTGGTTTCCACATCCTGTTTGCTCTTCCTTAAGCGTTTGTTGTCACTTCAGCAAACATCATCCCTGAGTTTATTCTGTGCGGGGCTTGTGATTGGCATCTGCCCGGGGACGTTGGGGCCAGGGAGACCTGTGGTTGAGATGAGCGGGCGTGACCCCAATACCAATAGTCTGTGCACGGCAGGGTGGGGCTTCTGGTCAGACTATTTCAACGTGTTTCTGCAAACACGGGGCTGCTCAGGAGGGTGGCTTCGTCCGATCTGGGTTTCAGGGAAGGATTTTTCGGGGGAAGGACACCAGAGTTGACTCTGCAGTGACGGCGGACCATTAGCCAGGAGAAGAGAGACAGGAAGCGAGACAGCAGGTGTCACGGCGTCACGGCGGGACGTCGGTGTGGCGGGGCACGGGGCTCGCGAGGCAGTGCGCGCGTGTGCGTGGATGTGGATATATTCTGACTTTTTAATTCTTATATCTCGCCACAGTTCTCTTCTCGGAAATTAGAATTCTTTGTGGCCCAGGACTTCAGCTAACGGATTAGCTTTTCCAGGGGCCATGGAGAATCAGCCCCGATGGCCAGGATGGCCCGGGCAGTGGCAGACGATACTTCCCGCAGAGCAGGGTCTGGGGCAGACGCAGGGTACCGGGTGTCGCTGCTCCCAGGACGCTGGCCTGGGCCTGCCGTGCTGGGACGTCTCGTTTCCTCCCTCGCCCGAATCCGGCGGCATGTTTGGTTCTTACTATACCGTTGGTGTTAGGGGACGAGGTTCTCATCTGTCACAGTAGTGTCGTGTCCCATGGGGTGTTTGCATTCCAGAAACCAAACTTCACTTGGTGATTTTGGTGTAAGATAGCCATTTAGGCAAGTCATTGCTGCGAGCAGGCCGGGCAATACGGTATAATCTACCTGGGTATTTAGGAAGGGAGATTTGTTGGTTTAAAGAAAAGTTTCTGTCCACTCGATTTTATGTATCGCTCGCTCAGAGCCCACTGTGCACCAGCGACAAGTGATGTTCGAGTTTCTGCGTCGAAGCCTCCGTTAAGAAGAGAGCTGGAAAATCTAGAACTCACAGTGAGAATTACTGCAGGAGCTACGGGACGTGCCCCCTTATTACCAGGTTTCGGGCGATGGACAGTGAGCCCAGAGTTGCCAGAGACCATCACTGTGACCAAGAAGAGCCCGCCTACAAATCCCAAAGCAATACAGTAGAACGTAGGCTCTGCGTTTATGTCGGACAACAGATATATCGTTTTCTCAAACCAGTGTGAGTTGGGTTCTCTGTCACTTGTGCTGGTCACGAGTCCCCCGAGCAACAGAACCAACGGGATGCATGTATGTACAGAGAGAAAGATACTTATTTTAAGGGATCGGTTTAAGCCTGTATGGGGACAGGCTACTTGGAGTTCTGCAGGGCAGGCCACCAGGCTGGACACCAGGGACTAGGGGATGTGGCAGTCTTGAGTTCGAAGGTCGTCTGGAGGGAGACTCCCTTTCTCTGAGCAACTGTCTTTTTCCTCACAAAGCCTTCGACTGATTAGATGAGGCCCACCTGCATTATAAAAGGTAATTTGCTTTCCCTGTTTTTAGAGTCTAGTAATTTAAGCGTTAATGACATCTAAATACTGTCTCACAGCGACATCTTTCCAGATAATGTTTGGCCAAGTGACTGGACAGTGTAACGCACACGATTAACCATCACACTCATAAATGAAACAGCCATGGGTAACCCAGACAGTGACTGGTGTCGACGCTCGGATGCAGCAGGAGTTGGCATCAGATGCAGACAGTCAGGAGAGGACGTCTCCAGGGGTTTAGAAAATCCATACTTTACTGCCGTGTGTTCGTAAAGTGGGGACGTCTTTCATGGCTTTGGGAGGATTGAATAAGCCAATGTGTAAGGCCAGTACCTGGGAGGCTCGTAACTGTTGAATTTCCTCTCCCTTTGCCCTTCCTCTTGGTATAGCCGGGGCTCTGAGTAAGCCTGCGGCTGCACCTGAACTTGGAATTGTGTGAAGTACTTCATGTTGAGGGTCTTCGTTTTAGAGGTTAACTGGTTTCTTGCTGACCGAGCAGCTTTCCAGGAGGTTAGAAGTGACCACAGAGCAGTTAGCCCCTACTCATTTTACTTCCAGGAAGCTGCTCTCTGTGGCGAAGACGTTTATAAACACTGTGGTTTGACTGTGGTGTGCTTTGCCCATCAGATGTCTACATACATTTCCAAGGCAGTAGAGCTGGAACATGGGTTTCAAATAATATTAACAGAAGTGAAGTTACTTGCTCATATTTATTGCTCTTGATATTTGAGCATTCTCAAACTATAGAAAGCAAAAATGTGCCATTTTCACACGTCATAGGAGCCTGGACTTGTTAGCATATCTGACCATAGTGTTTAAATTCCAACGGAGAGAATCCTTAAAGCTTGAGAGAATCTAATGATTACCTTTTCAAATCTCACCCAATCCAATTGCTCAGCCCTGAAACGCACTTTCTGGGTCACCCCTTCAGGTCCCCAAGGTCTAAAACTTTGGGGACCTTCGGAGCAGGCGTCCCCACCGCTGTCGGTTTACAGGAGACGCCTCCGCGTGTTTCCACAGTGGCCTCCGCGCCTGACGCTCTGTCTCATGCACTTGGCCGTCATCACCCAGCTCCTCTCCGGACTGTCCCATGTCACTTCAGACCAGGCCCGTGCTCCGATGGCGAGGCACAACGTCCTGACGGAATGCTACCTGACATTTCCAGGTGCGACGCACTCGAACTCCTAACAATCAGGCGTGAGCTGAGAATGCATTTACACCTGACTGAGCTTTTCTGGCTGATTTCGGTATTAATGTGGAACTGACATTCGGAGAATAAGTCAACTGCCCCGAGAACCAGTCCCCTGCTCGCTCCAAAGCGGGGCGGGGCGGGGGTTGGGGCAACGTCCACATGGCTAGTGCGGTGCGTGTCGGGGGTGTCTCAGGCGCTCTTATTTCTGGGCTTGGGCCCATGTGGATGGCAGCCAGCCACGTGTGGATTCTGTGATTTCTTAGGTGTGGCTTCTTAGGTCAGATTGGATACTGAATCCCATTTGTTGCCTAAAGATGTTCATCATCCTGTGGCTTGGCCTCCGGGCCCCGATTCTTCCACAGTAATTTGTGATGCTTGGCATTGTGCATGTCGTGGGGGTCACACAGCTGAATCTCTGCACAAATTCAGAGCGCCCCGCAGGAAGAAGCAGATGATGCCTCCCGTCCTCATGCTGACCAGGCGGGTGGCATGCCGCCTGGTGTCTCTAAGTGTGAGCCTGCCCCCCATCAGCCACTGCTCCTTCATGAAGCGTGCCACTGAGCCATGGATAGATGTCACATGACAAGTATCAGTGGTGACTTAAGCAGGTGCCACGCACGAATTGGACAGTCAGTGTCCGTGGAAAGTCAATGCATCGCAGTTATAAAGCCCTTATGTGACTATTTACTAAGATAAAGTTATAGACGAAAGACCTCTGTAAAATCATAATGCCCAGTTCTCATCCCAGAGATAATGAAACCGAGGCCCAGGAGGGTCGAGTCCCTTACTCGAGGTTACATAATGGCAGAGCTGGGGTGCGAGTCCAGGTCCTTCTGAGTCACAGTGTCGCCCTCATCGTGGGGACTGACGTGTGAATGCGTGATCTCAGATGCACAATCCAGACCTTTCCATCATTGCCAGCAATGCAGAGTAGTCGACTCAAGAGGCTCTGGGGCCTCTTCCGGGCTTCATCCTCCTCTCTTTTTGTAATCTTGGAAGGAGGGAGTCTTCCTAGATTGCTGGAAATTAGCCCGTCATGTGATTCGCTAAGATAGAGTTAAATTTCCTCCACAGCAAAACAAAATAAAACAGGGAGAAAGAATTTTATCATGTACATGGATAATTCCAAGAGTTTGCTTCAGTTTCGTTATTAATTTTCCCTGCGGTGTGGATATTCAATTAAACCTTCCCTCAAATTGGCCGTAAATTTCAATGGAAAGGGACGCGGTCCCGCTTAGCGCACATTTTCGTCAGGGCGTCTAGTAACTGCGTGTGGTCGGAGCGGTTCTCGCCCGAATGAGGTCGTCCGCTGTGGTCTTGATTCTTTCTGGCTTGTCGTTTGGCCCCTCGGTTTTGCGTTTTGCCCGCATTCTGTGCACCATGCCCGAAGCAGCTGGAGTGTGGGGTCAGGGGGCATCAACTATAGGCTTAAAGAGCATTTCACGGCGGCATCGTCACCGCTGAGCCAGCGGGTCGATGAGGCACTGTCGTGAGCTCCTGTGCCCACCTCGTTCTCTATCGAATGGACCCGCTGAGGGCTGAGTCGGTTGGATGCTCACTCTCCACCCCCACGGAGCACGCGCAGAACTCGTCACCTTCCCCGGGCCCTCCTCGCGGTGACTCGACGTCCGCACAGCGGGCAGAGGCAGGAATAACCTGCTCTGGGAAGTCTCCGTGGCGTTCTTCGAGTAGGGGCTGTTCTCAGCCGGGATCCGGATGCTGGCAGTGAGTGAGAGTGGTGTGTACATGTGTGTGGGAGCGGGTCTGTGCATGTGTGTATGAATGGGTGTGTGCATGTGTGTGGCAGAGAGTGTACATGTGTGTGAGGGTGCGTGTGTGTGTGTGTAATTGGGTATGTGTGTGTGAGTGGGTGTGTGCATATTTGTCATTGGCTG